>NW_016690187.1:8892184-9306930 GCF_001604755.1 Lepidothrix coronata
CCCCCGCAGCGCCGCCGCCCCCGCGGCCGCCCCGGCCGCGCCCCCGGCCCGCCGCCCGCCGCGGCAGCGCCTGTAGGTGGCGCCCGGCAGCCGCCGAGCGGCCCCGGCCGGGCAGCGCCGGGCGCGTCCCGGTGTGCGGGCTCCGGATTGTGCCTCCTGGTCTGCTTTTTAGTGTGTGGAGGATGTTATTCCTTGAGGAAATTTGTAGCTAAATTATTCTCACTTAAAATAAACACTTAGCGCACCAATTACCCAAAGGGGCGGGCTGTCTGTTAGCTTCCCTTCATCTGCATTTTGGAAGGGTGGGAGAGGATCCTGGCGAACAGATAATGGCTGCAAGTAAATTACAGCTCCCGCAGATAAAGTTTCCATTTGAATTGAAAGACGCAATTAAGAAGCTGTCCAGGCACGGGATCGGGTGTTTATATATTATCGCATTAGAACAAAAACATAAATGTTACCTTTAAAGTGTAAAACGAGCCGTTGGGGCTGTAACTCGCCGCGGGGGGCAAGGGACACGCTTCCTGCGAACGGGGGACCTGGCGATCGAATGACATTTACTAGATAATTTTTCCTGGCATTTTACCTTCTCCCGGCGGTGGTGGTTGCTGTCGCTGGCCCGTTGTTGGCCGTGTTTTAACGGGCTCGCGGAGCAGGGGTGAAGGTGCTGTCCACGAGGTATGAGAATGGACAGCATTCCCTCCTGAAGCGGGATGTAAATGGGAGGTAGGCACAGCTCACGGGCGAGCGGGGCCAAGGCGGCGGGGAGCCCGGCTTCCCCTGTGCCCCCTTCTCACTGGAGCCCGAGAGGACATCCCTCCCGTTCCCGGTGCTCTCCCGCTCTCGGGTTAGCGTCCTCTCACTAAAGAGGTGTTGCTGAACTACGGGTTCAAAGACTGAAATCAGATTTATTTTTCGGTTCTCACACCGTTTGTTCTTCAGGGTTTTTTTGTGTAGAAGTTCCCTAGACCATATAATTATCGCCAACACTTAAGAAAGAATGGTGTCATTTATTTTTAAAAAGGTGACATGCTTTCTATTTTCCTGGTTAAACGAACCGGTTCTGCGGCCCAGAGCTTCTCCCTTCCTCGTTTCTGGGGAGTCTGTAAGTGATGGACGTTTTCTGACCCGAAGGGGCAAAGGCAATGCAAAGAGGTCCTTGATCACTGAGCTGAGAATTGTAACCCCGGCCTGGCAGAAACTGGACCTGGATGGTGTCCTTTGATGTGTTTTATTATAAATCGAAAACAAAGCTTACTTCTGCCCAACACCCCGCGCGGGTGCATTCCTGCGCAGCCCCCGGGCCGCCCGGCGGGGAGGAGAGCCGGGTCCAGCCGCCCGGCCCGCTCTGTGTGTTACCGCCGCCCGAGCGCGTCCCCCGCGCCCACTCCCCTCCTCTGCCCGCCGGGAAACCTGCCCCCCCGGGCCGGGAGGAGAGGCACCTTGCCGGGATGCTTTTGGCCGGGAAGATTCCGGAGCGGCTCTCGGGGAAGGTGCGGTCGGCAGCGGGGATGCGAGGTGCCTCTCCCGGGTGGCTCCCTTCCCTCGGCCCGCGGAACGGACCGCCGGGCTCCCGCCGCCGCCCCGGGGCACAGGCGGTGTCGGCGCTGCCCGGCCGCTTTTGTGCAACAGTGGCGCGGAGGAGGTGGGACGCGGTTATTAGTATTCACGGCAGATGTATTTTCTTTAACGCAACGTCTTTATTCCAGTTGGTGGCCGACAGCAGAATCCGTTTCCCGATGTTATTTGCATTCCCTGTTTTATGGAGGATTAAAATATTTGTATTCATCCAATCTGTACTGGGCAGAGTAAATTAACTTTTTTCCCTCCCCCCTCCTCTTTTTTTTTTAATAACACAATTATCTCATTTAACAATTTGCCTTTTAAAAAAAATACTGTGACTGTTAGGTTGGTGGTCAGGAGACAAAGGGAGGGAAAATAATTTTCATTTCAATAATTGCCTTCTGGTCAATTTAACTGTGCCTTATTTTGAAAGAGCCTGTCTAAATGAGATTCCTGTCCCAAATGTGTTCCCAGGCCTTAGCCCAGCCTTTAATTATTCCTGAGTTTTTTTTCTTCAGAATAAGACGCTGCACTGAGTAATCACAAAGAAGTCAGAGAGCATCCTTGAACCTTTTCAATAGCAGAGCCACTGATATTCAAATAACATGCAAGGACCATTTGACTGCATGGGGACATAAGCATTTCCAATTCACTATTTGCATAGATCAACTGTCTTTGAAAAGGAAAGGAGCAGTTGTCTTCCATAACATTAAAAAGCCTAGTTATCAAATCAAGTGCTTAGTTTGGGGCTTTTAAAACGTTTACATTTTATCTTAGGTTGCCCTTTACCGTTTGACATGCAAATTTGGTGCAGTTAATTTGGACAATTAAAAGGATCTTCAAGGGAGCTTTGTCACCGAGAATATTCGGAGTTTTCCCCGTGGACCAGCTGAGATAAAGTTGGCCAGAACAAATGATGTCTAGGAGATTAATTAGATATTTGATAAGACATGAATCCCTAATAAGGGAATACAAGGCACAGGGGGCTGCTGTGTGCTCTAAGTCAAAATTAATAACATTTAACAAGATTTTCATTTAGGCATGAAATGTCTTTTCCGGAGTATTGACTCTAGCGATTTATTCCCCCGAGATCACCTCCCAGCCTAGGCAGCCTTGTGGCGCTAAAGGTTTTTTAAATTAAATAAATAGTTCCTCAGTACAGTTCCCGTCACTCGATTTTGGGGATGGTTTCGCCAAAGACACTTAGGTTTTGGCGTGGTTCCTGGCTGGTGTAGCGGGGCTCGGACTCCGTTTAAATTTGTTTGGGTTTGGTTTTTTTTTTATTGTTGTTGTTTTTTTTTTTTTAAGAAACTAAACCTAAGGAGGTTTGAAAAGAGCGAGCAGAGAGGTTCGGCGCGCCTGGCTCGGGGGCCGGTCCCTTCCCCTCCCGGCTATCATTGCTGGCTGCATTTTTAATCACAGTGACTGTAAAGAGGATGGGAAGGGGGTACGAGGGCTCCCACTAAAAACCTGACCCCTGCAAGGACTGGGCGGGGGAAAGGAGGGGGCACGAAGAAGAACAAACCCGTGAGTATATTGTTCAGAGTCCTTTAATAATACCAAAATGAAAATATGTCAAGATTTTTTCCATACAGATAAACGCATTTAATTTCTTTAAGAGACCTTAACTTACGTGTGTTTGAGTGAAGTGTTAACTCAACATTTTAAATATCTTTTACATATATACTGACTTCCACAAAGTGCATCAGAAATTTAAAATAAAAAAAAATAATCAAAACCCCAAAACCTCCCTGAATTTCAGGAATTCACCAATTAAAAAAAAAAATCCCCCAAACCCCTTATCAGATCAACATTTACAAGAAAAATAAGGGAACACGATCTGGTTTTCTTTTTTTTTTCTTCTTTTTTGAACCCTATTTATACAGATGTTTATGAGATACAGAGGGATCGTCTCGGAGTTGCAGCTGGATTTCTCACCTTAAGCCTCTCTTAGGATGCTTGCCTTCCAATAGAAAGAGAAAAGGGAAGCGGAAGAAAGTGTCACTCGGTACCTACTGGCCGGGCGGGACGGGGGCCGCGTCTCTCCGGCACCGCCGTCCGCCGGCCCGGCCCGGCCCGGCCCTGCCCGCTGCGGCCCGGGGCGCTGTCGGCGGCGGGGCGGCTCGTGTCCCTCCGGCCGGCGCGGGGCTCAGTCCGGGCGGCTCCGGCGGCTCTGCCCTAGGAGTCGCCGGGCCCCGCGGTAGGTTCCTTGCCCGGTCCGCGGGCGGCGGCGCCCACCCCCTCGTGCAGGATGAGGTCGGGGGACTCGGAGCGCGGCGTCTCCAGGTTGCTGGCGTCCGTGTCGCTGTCGCTGCCCTTTTTGCCCCCGCCGCCCCCGTTGTGCGTTTTAATGTGTTTGCTCAGGTGGTCGCTGCGCATGAAGCGCTTATTGCAGACGGGGCAGGCAAAGCGCTTCTCGCCCGTGTGAGTCCGCAGGTGCCGCTGCAGCTCGTCGGAGCGGGTGAATCGCTTCCCGCAGAAGAGCCAGTTGCAGACGAAGGGCCGCTCGCCCGTGTGCCAGCGCAGGTGCGCCTTCAGGTGCGAGGTCTTGCCGTACACCTTTCCGCAGCCGGGGATGTGGCAGCTGTGCAGCCCCTTGCGCCGCAGGCTGGCCCCCGCCGGCCCGAGCCGCTCGGCCTCCTGGCAGTTGGGGCAGTCGCAGGTGGCGCGGCCCGAGTAGCGGCGGGCGGAGCGGGCCGAGCCGCCCCCGGCGGCGGCGGCGGCGGCGCCCGAGATCATGGCGCTGGCTGCCGCCACCGCCGCGCTGGAGTCCGTGTAGGAGGGCAGCACGGGCTTGAAGCCCTCCTGGGTGAGCAGGTGCTGGCTGGTGGAGAGCAGGTGCGAGGCGGCCGTGGAGCCCAGGCCGGTGGAGCTGAAGGCGGAGTGGGTGAGGGAGCTGAAGTCGGGGTTGTAGGTGCCCAGTTGGGAGTGCAGCGAGGCCTGGGGGGCGCCCGAGTGCAGCGAGCTCTGCAGCCCCCCCGCCGGGTTCTGCACCTCCAGCCAGGAGCCTGGGTTGGTGTGCACATCCCACCAGGAGGAGGCCGCCCCGTTGGCCACTTCGCCCGCCGAGAGCGTGGAGTGGAAGCCCGACTTGTACCAGGACTCGTAGGGGTGCGCCATGCCCACCCGCGGGTAGAGGCTCTCGGCCGCCGAGCTGTGCACTTTGGAGATGAAGGCCGACTGCCCGCCGGGCTCCTGCGGGGACACGCCCGCCGCCGCGGCTGAGTTGGAGAAGAGGCCGCCGTAGTCGCTGCTGAAGGCCGAGGAAGTGGGCGAGGTGGAAGCCAGGCAGAAGGCGCTGTTGGCGGTGCCCGTGCTGCTGGCCAGTCCATTGGAGCCCCTGCTCGTGGCCACCGTGAAGCCCGAGAGGCTGGAGCCGAGGTTGCAGCTGGAGGTGGAGCGTTTCCAGGGGTGGAAGCCCCCTTTGGCGAAGGCGCTGGACTCGGGCAGGGTGGTCAGGGGACTGGTGTTGCCGATCTTGTTGCAGGTGGCGGCCAGCATGGCCAGGGGAGTCGTTCCAAATCTCGGCTCTTCCTGCGGGAGAGACAAAGCCGGCCCGTCAGCCTAACCCCTGCTGCCTCGCCAGGCTCCCGCGGGGACGCGGCAGCGCGGGTAGAACCGCGGCGCAAAGAGCGGTACCGCGGAAAAGTTTTCTCTTATTTTGGAGGAAGGCTCAGCCCTGCCCCGCTCGGCATAACTCGTTTTCAGCCGGGGACCGGTCTCGGCGCCCGAGGGGTTTTTACATCGGAAGCGGATCCCGACGGGCACGAGCGACACGCGTGTTCCGAGAGGGCTGTTCGAGCTTACTACCGTTAAACCAAAAATCCCGTGGGAACGAAATGCGGCGTCTCCTCGAGCAATCGTACAGGAGAGACGGAAAAACGAGATGGCAGCAAGGCGAGCGGTGTGCGGAGCCTTCTGACCGTCGCCACGCGCAACGCCGGGCTGGCGAAAATCTTTGGAAATCAACCGTAGTTCGAGTTATAAAAAACAAACCCAAAAACAACAAACCAACAAACAAAAAACCCAAACCAAAACAAAAGAAAGCAGAAGCAGCACGGCTTCTCTCCGGCCCAGCGAGTTTTCAGACTAAACTCTTTGGTAACGACCCGATGGGCTGCCCGCAGTGAAATCCCCCGAGGCGGGCCGGGATCACCTCCCATCCTCGCGGTTTGTGCGAGGGGCAGCCACAACGCGGCGGCGGCAACGGCAGTTTTTCCAGGGGGAAGCCGAGAGGAAGCGCGCGATGCGACTTACCCCGAGGATAGACGTAGCCATAGCACGTCCGTGGGCTGGGCGGTGGGGCGGAGGGGACGGCGCTCGGTGTGCGCCCCGCGCTGCCCGGCGGCACTAAGGACACTCCGGCGCGGCGGGGCCAAACTCTGCCTAAGTGCGGGCAGCGCCCGCTTTGAAGTACCGCTGGCGGCGGCGCTCGCCCAATGAGGGCGCGGGCGGAGCGGCCCGGAGCGGCCCGGCAGCCAATCAGGCTGCGCGGAGGTGCCGGCGCCGGGGCGCGGGGCGCGTGCCAGTGAGCGCGTGGGGAGAAAACTCCCCGGCCCGGCCGCGCCGCAATTCCCGCCCGCCCCGCGCCGCGCTCCCGCCGGGCACGCACCGACAGCCGCGGGGGCAGCGGTCGGGAGCGGGGTCAGCGCCGGCGGAGGGCTGGTGTCACGCCCGACGCCGCTCCGACGCCGCCTGTAAACTGTGCAGGAGGTGTCATATCCCCCGCTGCCGGTGCGGTCACCTGCGATCCTCGCGGCCAGTAGACCATACCTACCTCGCTTTTATTCAACAGGCCCTCTGCCTCCTTTTTCAGGCCGTTTGGAAGCTGTCCGTGTTGGATACGAATAACCTCACAGCGCCTAATGACATTTTGTGAAAACACGTTAATTTTTTGGTTTTTCTTTGCTAAATGCTAGAAGTGATTTCCGCCACAACGTATTTCTTACTTTCTTTGCAAAAGGAACCGAGAAGGCTTTTTAGTTATATAAAGCGCCAAAAAAATCCAAAGGCAGGGACCGACAGGCATCCCTTTGCTCTTGTACTGGGGCGGGAGAGAGGACAAGGGGCATATGACATCCTGTCGCTTAAGAGAGAGGATATTATTTTACAGAGTAATCGCCAGCAAAACACTTTGAAAGTCAAATTCGCAGCCGGCAGCACGTTTTTCAAGCCTCATATACTCCTGTGGAAGCAGTGCTGCTAATGGGAGAAGGCTTGCTCCCTCCTAGCAGTGCTAGGGCGCTGCTGGAATAAGCCTCCCCAGCACTTGCCTGTGGCCTCTGCACTGTGCACACTCCACACGCCCAGTGAGCGACAGAGACTTTACCTGCTCTCTGCATGTGCGAAATGTAAGTCCAAACCTCGGCTCCTCAATGTCTTGGAAGCTAGTCCCTTTGATTTGTAATTATTTGAGGCTTCTTAAGTAATTGGCTAGAACCTGCCCGTACTGTGCCTGCGGAAGATCAATAGGCGTGCAACTTTTCATCATTGCAGTCGTCTCTGTGAGGATGGGAATAGGAGTTTTTCCCTCTCCTTTCTGCAGTCCCCAGTGCAGCTGGGTACAATTCTGAACCAGAAATATGATGAGTGCGTTCAAGCAACGCCGGGCCCTTGCTCTGCATTTGAGTCAATATTTCCTTCTTCTCGGTGCCGCCTCAGCCATCCAGTATAAAACCACCGAGCAGATGCAAAATAGGCATCGCTGTGGAACAAAATGGAGAAACCGGGAAATTGAGGGGATTTCGCTTTTCTTTACGTGTTTTTATATTTTTTTGTATGTGTGTGCTTAAATAAGGCGGGCATTGCAATTTATTTTACATTGTGTTATGCAATCTGCAGGACGCCTGCCACGCTAGGGAAGGATGCCCCTGGAGATTATCTTTTATTTAAACGTCTAAGGCTATTTTCAAAGGGCGCTCGCCTTTTTGTCGCCACGTATTAAACAGAGTCGGGGCAGTAGGAGGAAATACTGTTCTGCGCTTAATTCTTTCCACATTGACTCGCAGCCGGCGCAGGGGTCCGGGGAGTGCATGGTAAACCCTTCCTCCGAAAGGTCTGCCCCGAGCAGATCCTGAGCGGCGGCTGGGACCCAGGGGGGCTGTAGCGCTCGGCGGGTGGAGGCGGCGGAAAGGCGGTGGCGGGGGGAGCGACATAACCCCCGCAGGCGAGGCGAGGAGTCCGACAGGGGCACCCGGGAGCCATCGCCCAACAGGTGACTCCTTCCTTCCCTCCTTCCCTCCTTCCTTCTTTCCTTCCTCCTTTCCTCCGGGGGGAAACCCGCTCCTTCCCTTCCCAGGAGCCTTCCGTGGTGGTCGTCAAGTAGCAGCGCGGCGCTTCTGGCCAACCCCAGGGCGGCGGGGGGAGAGGGTCTTTCCTCTTATCTTGGGGAAAGTCATCAATAAAATACGTCTGGAAGGCAGATCGAGAGAGTGACGTTTAAAAATGTTGCCTCTACATCAGCGAGTAAAGGCATCCGCTGCCCGCTTGCGCTCCCACACCAAAGTAGGGATTCTGCTGTGCTTGAAGGCAGGCGGGCGGCTCTGCCTGCCGCACATCCATCTCCTCGCCCCTTTGTAGTCGGAAAAGTAACTAAAACCCGCAGGAACGAGGCAGGCGGTGGAAAGGCTGAGGGAATGGCGGCGGAAGGGGTAACGCTGCTAAAATCTTTAGGGGGTCAAGTATTTTCTGACAGATTTTTTCATGCTCCAAAAATCGAGTTTTTAAACAAAGATCAATGTGTTATGCTAAAGTGTTGAGCTGACTGTTAAAACATTTGGGGGGATAATGACAATGTAACAAAGGCCTGGTTTGGAGTGAATCATCACCCTTTTAAAAGTTAAAGCAATTTTCAGGAGAATAGCTTTCAGCAAATGCTTTACATTATTCAAAACGGCCAAATAATGCTCTATTATAAAGCCTGAATGCTGCCAGTCAGCCCATAAGTGCAATTTGTGCAAAGGCTCGGTGCCTTATCTCCACTTCTTTATAAAGAGGTGAATATAAAACAATTTCTTCCAAACCCAGACAGAGAGCACGAAAATTGCTTCCCTTTCTGCAATCAGGGCAATTTAACTGGAGTGCAATTAGCACTATTAAATGTCGATTCTGCATAAACAAATCTGACTAAGAAGCGAAAGTGGGGTGAGAACCTCACATAAACTGAAACTGATTTTTTAAAATTATGTATCCGGGTCCTTTACAATTGATCCGTGACGTTTTCATCTCGGAATATATTTACATCATAAATACATTACAGTTAAATCAACATAAATCTTAGGAAAAAATCTCAATATGAATACTAATAAAGAATAGCCTAATTAAATGCAACAGTTCACTTCCTTTGAACAATATTGTTTCCCATCTTCTCTCTACGCGTGTCTTTTGATCTGTGCAACTACTAAAGTTGCTGTCTTTAGGAGGTAGAGCTGGGAAACAATTCGTTCATTAAAGATGGCTGGGAAGCTCCTGGGTTTATATTCAAGAACATCAGATGAAATGACTCTTCTGTTCAAACAGAGCTTGGGAAAAGAGCTGCCAAATATTTTCCAAATAAATCGATTTATTAGCAGTTAAATGTAAGGTTGCCGTACAATTTTTCCTGAATCCTAGGACGGGCATGGAGTTTTGCTCATGGATGTTACGGGTGGGAAAGGGGCAAACCCTTCCAAGTTCAAGAAAGCAGCCTCATTTTCTGTCAAACAGAAGGGACGTGGGCAGGAAACACGCAAACTGCTCATTGCCGAGATAAATAATTGCGTCCTGCCAGATTTTTTTTTTTTTGTCAACAGGACTTCCGTGCGAAACCCCCTCCCCCCCCCAATTACACTCTTCATTTACATGATCTAGAAACCACCATTGATTATCAGAGCAATGCAGAGGGGTACCTGGTGATAAATTAATAACTTCAGTTAAGGCTTCCCCACTATATTCTGCCCAGGACTAGACATTAAAAGGGGGAAGGATATATAGACAGTGTTAAAATACAGACCGTGGTGCCTGTTGAGTCCACTGAATTCTTTCTGCTATAGAGTTTTTCATTTGTGAGTAAAGATGAAGTGCAGCTTTTGATTAGAAGGAAATCTTTTATAGTTAATAAAAAGAGAATGAGCACTGGGATCAAATTGATCATGGAAATTAAATTAAAATTATGGCACTCTCCCACAATTTCTGCTTGATCTTTCATAAGATGTCTGTTACATGGTGCACTCCCCTCTCCTCCTGCCCCCAGCACACCGAGCCCCGAGGTGGAGCACCAGGCTGGGCTTTCATCTTCTCCTCGATCTTTAAGGTGACACTATTTAAGAGTAGCAGGGAGACCCATATTACCCTGCATTTGAGAAATCTGCATGATAGTTTTAGAAATCTGTCGCCTACTGAACGCAGTCAAAAGCGTGTCTGTGGAACTAATTCTCTTCCGCTAAATTTATTTGGACCGTGTATTTTAAAGCTCCCTTGTTCTGTTTATCTCAGCCGGAGACACGTTAACAATTCAAGGGAAGACTAGTGTCAAAGGAAGGAAGGTGACTGCAGACTGGATGATGATTTTAATTACTACAATTATTGGGAGATTATTCAACAGCATCATAGATTTGTTTTCTGCCTTGGTAGGAAAGTCTGAGGAACGTTGTGCGAGGAGTATTGTACGAGGATTTTATCTCTTGGTTCACATGCTCTCCAATGCTGTTATGATACATGGGTTAGGCATGACAAGCTCAGACTGCAGCAGGCTGGAAATTCAGTCAGTGCTAGCGTTCAGAAAGCTTTCTTAAAATGCAGGTGTTTCTAAATAGAAGGAGTTTAATTAGTAAACGCTGGGACCCAACGTTTATAGAGCGGAAAACCGCCTTTCCGCACAAGTCCATTAAAGCGGCTCTGCTGACTCGGTAATGAGGTGTGTGCGGTGAGCAGGGAAGCGGCGGCCGGGACGGCGGGCTCGGCGGTCCCTGCCAGCGCCCAGCCCGCCCCGGCCGCCCCCGGCCCGCCCGGCTCCTGCGCCCCGCGGCTCCCCCGGCGGCGCCAGTCGGGGCGCGGGAAGCGGCGGCACCGGGCGGGCGGGCAGGGGAACGGGCGGGTGCCTCACCGGAGCAACCTCATCCCGGAGAAGTCCTGTCCCCGCGTTTCCCATGGCATCCCGCTTCTGGTACCCTCCTAGCTTTTTATACCACGTTTTTAGCCAGGCGTGACTCAGAATGTTGGTTGTGATTAAGCAAGCTGTCTATCTGCAGATAGAGATATGTGGCAGCGTAATAGGCAGGATGATTGACATTACAAAGTTCTCTTCGGTCCACAATGACCAATAAATCCTCCTGCAGCTTTCGCCCGTTAATGAACTGCTGTTTTGGCAGAGGAAAATACGCTGGATCCCCCATTCTGATGTTCTCCACTCTCACCCTGTCCTGGGATTAGGGCGAGGAAAGACGGGGAACCGTTCATTGTGCTCTTTCTGTGTTCTGTAATTACTAGAACTCAAGCTTAAGGTGAATTTCAGCTCAGATCATGAACCATTTCACGTTCAAATGCAAGCTTGCAATACTTTCCTAGTGGCAATTAGGAGCCTATTACAAGCCATTAGATTGATCAATGTACCTTAAACAATGTGAATGATTTATATGGCAAAGAAAAAAACCTTCTTACATCCATTGTACTGTTCCAGCGACCAAACCGGCCCTATGTCTCCATTCATCACACCTTTAAACAACAAAAGTGACTTATTTAGAAAACTTACATGCAAAGAAACAGGCTCAATTCCTTCCTCTGGTAGGGCATCTGAGTTTTATCTGTCTTTATTGTCAAGAAATGTAGGGTGGAAGAATTCAGGCTTGTGGGAGAGGAAGGGAGGGGAGCATTTGCTGGTTTCCAAATGGATTAATTCACCTTGTACCTGAAAGAAGGAAACAAAGAGATCTATGACTGCTTCCTAAACAAGACACTAATCTGCTGTGCATATGCAATGCAAGGAGGAAAGCTGTGGCTTACACATAGGTGCAACAAAGTGCTGGTTAGCTTTTTGTAGCCTTTTAATGACATTGTGGACACAGAACCATGCATGAGCCCCTGGAAGTTCCAAGACCACTGTGGAGCGGAGAGCTGGCTGGGATGTGCCAGCTGATGGAGGAACAGGCTGTGTGCAGTCTTCTACACCATGGATGATTATTCTAACCACTCTACAACGAAGAAACTACAAAATAGCAGCTGCTATGAAAGCTGAAGCTGCTACCCTGTAGGCCTTGGGTCTGTCTTTGTTAGCCTTCTTTCAGAAGACCCAGGGAAACTCTCACGCCTGCGTAATTCCTCCCAGCTCCTGGCAACCTCAAAGTAAAGGTCTGGGAGAGGCTGGTGACTTTGTGCTTGCCAATAATTTATTAGGGGTACAGAGATTCAGGTCAGAAGGAATGGGACCATGATTTGCCATTCATTCAATGGACAGCCTCTGTTTCTTGCATTTTCCTTACCTTTTTGCTAACATTATTCACCTTGCTACTTAGCACTGCAAAATTATTCTCAATAGCTACCAAGTGACTGAATGAATCTTTGGCTTAGTGTTAAACAGTTCTGACATGCTCAAAATTAAAACTGCTGAGAAACAAAACGCCACACATATGAGCTAAGCCATTCTTTAAAATGTGACTTTGATGGGACCAGTGTAAATGGTAACAGTGTTTGTTAGAAAAAAAGCCAAAACATCTGTAAGTCTTGGTTCAGCTGGAAATTTATTTTGGAATATCACACAAGAGAGAATGTTATTAATTTAAGGTACCAACTATCATTTGTGTTTTAGCAACAGTCTGGTCTCTGGAAATTGCTGCAGAGCTTGTCAAAAGTCACCATTTTATCACATAATTTTCTGCGAGGAGGTAAGCATTCAGTGCATCAATATCGGTACAAAGAAGAGAAACAAGGGATGCTGTCAAGTCCTGGTTACAACCCTTTTGTTACAAAACATAGATACAGCCCTTGCTGCTTTTCCAAGTTGTCTACATGGGATTGATACTATTCACTTCTTTGGTTATTACTTCCTTAATAGAAAGGGGTTAGTAAAACACTTCTACAATGTAAAACCGAAAGATAGTTGCAATAGGAATAGGAGGTGTCCTCCCCCTTCCCTTCAGAAGATCCCACAATGCGAAGTTTCTGTTGAATCTGTCACATACTAAACCCAGTTCTTCCTTTTCTCGTAGACCCTGCGCCATCAAGAGCTTAACCCACAGAATCAGCAGTGTGTCCTGCTTACCTTAAACTTGCTCCTTATCATGGAGGAGACATCAAAGAAGAATAAAAGATGTGGAGGCCTCTTTCAAAGGTTTTGTAGAGATGGTCCATTTAGTCACATTGTGCTTTAAAGTCTTTTTCCTTTACGAGAGCTTTGTATTTGTCACTTTGCCTAGGAGAATTGCCAGGCCAGCCTGCTCAGGACATGTTTTGGCCTTTCTCTACTTTTAAGTATCGCTATAAAAACTGTCTACTTGAAGGGATT
Organism: Lepidothrix coronata; assembly: GCF_001604755.1. NCBI lineage: Eukaryota > Metazoa > Chordata > Aves > Passeriformes > Pipridae > Lepidothrix > Lepidothrix coronata. The sequence goes on from NW_016690187.1 coordinate 8,905,224, forward strand.
TCTGCAGTCCTTAACCTACACATGTACAAAAGCAGCCTATGCTTCCTAATATACTGCTTCGGTACCTTACGTTCCATCTGGGTTGCATTGCTCTTTGATTATCTATCTTCTTATTATGATCAAGTGAACTTTTACTAATCTCCACATTTATTGTTAAGGTAAATAGATGCTGCTTTTAATCAGTATGGAGGGCCACACCAATGCAGTTCGAAGTAACTTAAGTCAACTGTAAAGGGTTCAATGTGTGTATAATTACAGAGGACATAAGCTATTCACTCCAGTCTAATTCAGTGTCTCTTTAGAGACAGACCTCTTCCTTTTCCCTGGTCCCACTCTCACCTCCTTTGCTCTCTGCTGCTCTGCAAAGCCAGCAAGAAGAATACAGTGGAGGCCAAGCAAGCAACAGCGCTCCTGAACCTCAGGCTGGATTAATTTAGTGGATTGAAACTCCTAGGTGAGTATAAGCATACGGGTACAATGTAACACCTTCTTCCAACAAAAAAGATTGATTGCATCTTAGCCTTGGTATTAAATGTGCTATTATCAGAAGAAGCTGTAATAATGCATACAGTCACTTCAAAAGCAAGCAGGTTTCCTTTGCGAGCATACTTATTATTTCAATAGTACTTGAGAACTATTTTAATAGTGGCCAGGTTGTTGCTTACTAAAATATATCTGAATTGCCTATGTATATATCAAGGTATTTTTTCTTAATTTTAGTTTGAATTATTCCTGAAGTTCTCATTAAATTTACCATTTGTAAAGGACAGATTAAATGAAAATGGCTTTTAGAAAAATAGAGCTGGAAATTATTTTGGCCTTTGTGACCTGGAAGAGGTGATAATTTGCAGCAGCACTAGGTACTGGACATATCTGACATTTTAGGTATTCCCTCACAGTTTCAGGCCTTTGTACAGATGAACTCCACCTGGGACAACTCAGCAGTCAACTTTTTGCTACCTTAATGTAAATGAGAAGACTACAGCTGTCTTAAGCAATCTAGGTGGACACCACAACAGAAAATGAAATTTGGGCAAGGGCAGAGCTAAGAAAAGGAATGTCTATTATCCACAATAATGCTTCTAAGATTTTCTAAACAGCTATTACCTGTGTCTGTCCATAATTGTCCTTGTTACAGTAACAGTGCAGTCTTTCTTTCTGAACAGTTACAGAAATCTCTCTCCACTGACTTTTCCATATGTAAACAACCTATACAGCATTTTCTAATGTAAAACAAATGCGGTAAGTAGGTCCCACATTAAAGAATCACTTTGAGTGGAATGTCTGAAATGCTCAAGGGATTTTGGGGGGGGTGTTCAGAAAATACCACCACTTGCATTCAGTTTCTAAATGCATTCCCATATATGCAGATGAGTGTCAGTAGGACCTATACAGCACATTGTTGCTGAATTTGGATTGTCACTGAGAACCCATAACTCACTTTCTCTTTTGCAAAACGATGCAAAATAAGCTGTAGTGGATTTTTGTTATCTGATATTTCTCATGGCTTTTATTGCACATGAACATAGCTAAATTGTAATATTGACACTAAAAATATTTGTCTCTTTGGAAAACAACATGACTGCAAAATTCCCAGTTACAGCAAAACAACTAGAAGCCAAAATTTGTATCACTCCACCCCTGCATTTGTAATCTTTATAGATAAACCATGTTAGTTACTTTAATTGAAATTGGATGAATGAATGAAAAGGGCAGACCATTAAACATCTCAGGGGGATTGAAAGCAGTGAAACAAAATGCAAGTTTCACATTTTTAAAATCTCATCTCCATATTAAGAAATTGGATGTTCACAATTCCTATGCGGTACTTAACACAGTTTAACTTGATCCTCCATTTTGGATTTTGGAGGACATTTAGCAAAGCTCCAAGGTTTGTTCAGCCTGAGACAAGTACCACAAAAATGTGTGCTGTTTGTCTCGTTTTTTGTACACATCATGGCTGAAAGCACAGGTCTAAGAGGAGGAGCTGGCGGTGTCCTCCAGCTCTTTCGTATTATCACTGTACATGTGATATGTAAGATCAAGTAGCCAGACCTTTCAGTCATTACCCAAGTTGTTATGCTGTAACTTCAAAAGAAGCTTTATCTGAGTGAGGACTACATGCTCCTATTCAAAGTAAAATACAGAAGTTAGTGCACTAGAACCTTGTGCTTATTCAGAGAAATTTTTCCAAAAAGGTGTAATGTACAAAATACAATTGCAGGCTTTGGAAAGGTATGTTGCATGCTGCTTTAACTCCTAAGACTGTTTGGGAACCTTGTTTTCCCAGCGTTTGGGAGGGCGCTGATTCCAGACCATCAAGATGTGACATGGCATTTTTCCACGGAGTAGCTGTGGTACCCACAAATTGACTAGCCACATTCCATGAAGCATGAGGAGCACAGGAACACCTCTTTGTGCCAGAAGTGCGTGCTGGAAATGCCACAAAATATGGTTTATTGCCATGTGAGGGAGTGACTCAGCCTATATAAAACTGGATGTTCTAGTGATGTGCAAAAATCTGCAGTATCTGGAATTTTGCAGCTCCAAGACTGAAATGTTACAAACACCAATTATTTGCAGATGGTGTCTTACCTAAGCATGCATACTCACACTTGTGACTGCATAAGGAAGAGGGAGGGGATCTCTGTAAATAAACTGCTTAAAAAGAAAACCAAATAGTCAAACCAGCAGCTTGGTAGTTGGATATTAGATTGCCTTTTGTTACAGTATTTTTCAAATAGCTGTTACCATAACAACATAACATATTTTTTCTTTAATTTTTTTTAGCTGTTTGGAAAAAAAAATTCTTGCCAGAATTCTTCCATAATAGCTTCCATTAATAGCAGTGTCTTCTGTTGAGGAGGCCAGTGCTGATGTCTCCTGCTGTCACAAGTCACTCACAAATCTAGCAGATGTTTTGTTTGCTAAGGCAAATTTGAGCTTTATAGAACACATTGTGGTTTTTTTATCCATCCCCAAAGAGCAAGTATCAGTTAGGATGAGATTCCAAACTGATCATTTGCTAGGAGACAAGATGCATGATACCTGTCAACAGAATGTGACCCACCCTGGAAAAACTATCTCAGATTGAACTGTAAAAATTCGCCTTTAACATAGTGATAGCGTACCAAGCACCAAGAGACAGACCTTGGAGACGTGGATATAATAAGAACAAAAAGAAAAAAGAAAAGGAGAAGGAGGGAGAAAGGAGGTGTAAAGCCTTTAAGAGGTCAATATTTTTCTTCTATTCTATAGCACATATTTTACTAAACTCTTAAGGTAAATGCTGTAGATGAGAGTGGTTTATTACTATCAAACAAAAGTTACTGTAAAAACAGTTGGAAAAAGTGAAAGAAAAGGAATTCACTTTAAATATTGATGCTGCCCCAGAAACACTGACGATTTTATTTTGGATTCAAGTAATTTGCACAACTAAGAAATACCACTTTTCCAGGCCTTCCATACACCTGAATGTGGCAAATATGTCCAGATTATTATATTTAATAATTTGCCTGCTACTAACATCTTTTTTTCTGGAAACAAAGACAGAACTATTTATTTTTGCAAGGCTTATTTTATAATCACGTTTTATAATTTTATAATCAGCTAGGACCATGTTTTAGTGTAAGTTGTTTGATTTTTTTTTAAGCACTTGATGCAAAATAAGGGAAGGTTTAATGAAATACTTGCATATTATATAAAATTTCTCAGAGAAGAAGAAAATGTTATTTCTATGTTGATTACCTGGATCGAAATGACTAGCAGCCAGCCAGCCCATATGGCATTTTAGGGGAGGTGTGTAACTGCATACATCCATATGTGGGCATATGTGTGCCCATGTTTTCTTTATGCTAGCTAAAAAGAATATTTTAAAATCTTTAAAAGGAAGAAGCATTGCTAAACAGTGTACTTTAATTTCTATACTCTTTTACATAAATTTACATTCACAAGACTAGTTTAAATTCATTCCAGATAGGATATTCCACATTTGTACAAGTGTAAATGACATTGAAAAATGAAGTGGTTATCTGGTCAGAAGGCTTCAGTGAGACTACTGCCCTAAGATCAAATCTTCTGTTTAGTTTGTGAAGGTATCGACCATTTCAGTGAACATGAAAACAGCAGTGTTGCAAACAGCATCGCAAACCCTGTTGCTCTACTTAAAATTCAAAATAGAATGATTTTTTTCCTGTGTAGTTCAGATCTTTTTTCCAATGTGTAGCTGAAAATATTTCTCTAAGTAAATTGATTTCCCCCCACATTACAGTGTATTTGAAAGCGTACATGCATTGATGCATTTCCTCCTTTAAGAATGTTAATTCCACTTTTAAGAATGCAGCAGGTCCAGCGTTAGTCTGTCTGTTAGAGTTTCTGGTTTAGCAGAAGAGCTGTGTTGGGGTTTATCTAACAGTCCTTGATCACACATCATTTGACATAAAAAGGTGAAAGTGGTACTTTCACCTTTTCAAATTGCAGATACCTGCAATTTGATTGATAATGTTAAGAATGTTCATCTACACACTGTCCACTAGATTTTGTTTGCTGCAGTAAAGTTACTCAGCCTGTTTCATACAGGCAACAAACCTGAAGTTTTGAAACGGAGTGACAAGTACTACATGCTCCACTTTTATGCTCCATATTGGTTGTTTGTGCATGTAAAAAGTGTTAATGAGATGCATTAAATTTAATAACAACTCAAATCTCTTGCACTTACACCACTCTGCTGTAACTAGGATTGAGAAAACAAGCTTTAAACAAAAAGAGCTTTCATACCCTGCTGCAGGAGTGTGACCAGTCATGGTAGGTTGCTCCTGGACTCATAACTACTGAGGGGACTTTTGAAATGGGCACTATTTGAACTTCCGAGCATGGTCTATAATCTTGCTTAATAATTATATCAACTGTGACAGTTTAATTCACTGTAGGTATCCAAAACTATTCCTGAAATTAATAATAGGCATGCTTTATAGCTTATGCATGTCAAAAGTTATAAGACAAGTCTCATCATGGAATGTAACTATTTTAACATGACTTTTTAAATAGTCCAACAATTTAAAACAATTACATAACATTTTTTCCTTCCAATTTTTAAAACAAAAAATGTTTCATTGCATTTATAGGGTAGAATATAGTTAAGTGACCTCTACAAAAAACTTCCTCTTTGAAGTGTTCTCTGAAGAGAGCTTCAAGGCAGCTGAGTGTCTCAGATTGTGATTTTGTAAGGTTTTGATGCTAGAAAATTGTTTAACAAACAGCTCCAAAATATTGAGATTTTGATTAATAACACACAGTGCCATGGTATTTAAGTAATATAAAGTTTGAAATCTAACATGTGGCAGAATAGTATGTGTTCCACATGGTTAGGAGAATAGCAACGGGGGCATACCAATATCTGAGCAGGAGGGCAATCATTATACAGAGCCAATTAAGCTGTTTAGGAATATATTAAACTGTTGTCTCTACTTGCGCCAAAACTTTTCCACTAAATTTGTGGTTGAAAAGGATTCTTCTTTAGCAGCATAAGGAGTTGGGATTGCTATTAAAAGGATTCTTCTTCAGCAGCATAGGGAGTTTGGGTTGCTATTTCTTTGTTCTTCAAATGTCCACATTGTGTATGACTCTGCAGAACCCTGGATTTGGTTAACATTGACTTCTCCGCAGAGAACAGTCTGGGAATATTAGCCAAATTTATTAATGCAGTAATATATGAATAATACTAAGGTAACTCAGGGAAGCGTGTTGAGAGTAACTGTCTTGAAAAGCAATGCTCACACTGAAATCACTCATAGGGCCTCAGAACCTTTGACTGTAGTTAAACTCCTACATAATTACATAATCTTCTCAAATGCTGAAACTTTACTCATGAAAGAGTACTCTGCCAAAAGAGGTTTTACTCTGTCTAAGGAAGCAAAATACTACTGTATTTAGAGTCTTTCCAATGACAGGACTTGAACTAACATTAAGAGACATTGTACTGGCCTACACTGAAAGGGTTCATTTAAAAATCCCACCTCATTTATACTCTAATTACTACTAGATTAGGATCACATCTGATCCCATAGTAATTATATATTAGCTGTATATATTAGCTCTAGGGTGAGATCTGATGTTTGCATACAAGTATTTATTTTATTAAGTGAAAAGGAGAAAAGACCTACCCAACTATAGCATTATACATCTATACCTCATTTGCATATCTATCTTTTAAATTCCAAAGCAGAAAAAACTTGTAACTTTGATTTCTATTTTGGGATAAGCCAAAGAGCAAAAGAAAAAAGCCGAAAGCATTGATTTAAAAAAAAAAATAATGACAGAAGCAAAATGAAAACTAATGTACTACTTGATGTGAATACATTAATATGTGAATATGTAAGTTGCCATTTAACATGCCAATGCAATGCTGTAATTGTCCAGACATAAGACTGTCAGAAGATGAGGTGTACCTGTAATTCTTACCTATGTCAACATTGTTTTTTGGTTGTTTATACTTGTTGAAAGTAGTATGGAGCCACAGAGTTGTGTACAATGGAAAAAATTCATAACCTGCATTTCTGAGCAGTTTCAGATTTGATCTGTCAGTTTGAAGAAAATACTTCTATGTCCAGTTCTCCATTAGTGATGGGATGTGGTTGCAGTATGAATATGTTTTCAGCAGTGCACTATCTAAAATGGACGTTGAAACTAAAATTATTCTGTCTTCACATCAAAGTAGACATGAATCTTAAAAACGTGAAGAGCTCATTCAGCAAGCCCTACTAATTGTATATAGCCTGCATTTGCAAATTGTTTAATTGTGGATTGGTATTAGTAAATCTGAAGGATTATTTTGCAGTTGTTGGAATAAACACTAAAATTAGTCACCGTTTAATCTATTTCAAAAGGGTCGAAGCTAAATGTTACAAAAACAAAATGTAAATAACAAATAAAAGCCTTATAATCAAATGTCTTGATACCTAACCAAATTACTATCTATTGACTGGGATCTAGCTTCAGAATCAATTACAGAACTTCTTCTTTAGTGTTCATTCACCCCACCACAGAGCTAATTTAATAAAGATTTTAAAAGAACATTTTTATAAGCAGAAATGTGAGAAATTTTTGTGATTTAGGGTTTTGAGACTATAGATTACCATCTTTAATCTCAGATAAACAAAAGTCTCTCAAGCTTCTTAAGGCACAAATATATTTTAGTCCATATCCGTGAGAAAAATTATTCAGGGTTTTTTAAATCAGGAGATTTTTTTTTTTTCCAGATGGTTTCCCTGGGTGAATTTCCAATCTCTAGATGCACATACCTACCACAGCTCACAGTCTACTGCGATTTCAAATTTCAGAGCTAAGAAGGCTGATATTTCTTCAGTCAGTAATGCTGAAAGGTACATACTGAAACAGGGGGAAAGAAGGAAAGATCTCAAAATATTAAAATATCAAGTATTTTCAAAGGGCTTAACTCTTGCAGCCTCCAGAAATTCCAGAAATTTGAAACTGCAGTAGTGAAGTTGCTGACAAAATGCTTTTTACTAGTGACCTCTTTGTCAAGTCTGAGGTGGCCTTGTTGTTGTTATAGTTTCATCTTTTCAGAAAGGCTAGTCTGTGAGATACTGCAGCATCAGTTTTTCATCTGACTGATTGTTGATTTAACTGAGGAGGCTTCACAACCAAATCCTCACGGTGTGTGAGTTACAGAGCTGGCTCCAGGCAGGTTAAAGTTAAGCTATTTGTATCCATGTCACTTTGGACGTGTCTTGTTTTATGAGCAATTAAAAAAATAGGTCATGTTTTGTACTCTGGAAACATTGCTGTTTGTGGTTCTCTCAAAATTTAAACATTTTGCATGCCTCAGACCACTTGCAGGGTAAATGGAGTCCCCTGCTGAGCAGCTAATAGGGGAACTCACACTTTCAAGAAAAGTGTGTCTAATAGCAGGGGATTACTATAAATCTCCTGGTTTGATGTACACCCTCACTTAAATGTTATGGGAGTGGCTTCAGTATCCTGCAGCTTCTGCATCGCACTTGTACCTGCAGCCAGGCATATTTGTAAATTTATTGAAGGCTGACATTTTTAAAGAGGAGTTATCAACTCTCCTTAGAGATGCAAAAAAATAAAAAAATTAAGTAATCAGTTTATCTTTCTTCCCTCCTTTAAAATGCTACTTGTTCTTATTATTTTTGAGTTGAAGTCACAACTTTGGTCGATTTTCGAGTTCTATGATGGTTGTACATTGACTGCATATATATTTTTTTGACCTTAAAAAAAGAAAAGACGCAAAACTACTTTTGAAATTATTTTATAAACTATCTCAGTGCATTGCATATAATACTATGTTGTGTACTAGATAAAATTGATATGAAATTGACCTCTGAAGTAAGAGAAAAGTCCAAGCAGAAAATAATTTATTTTGTACATCTAATGATAGCGTTTGTTGATGGCATACTCTTGGACATAGCATCTCTCAGGCAGTGTTTGTGATTCACAGACTGCTCGGACCTTTGGATTATTTCTAAAGAAATCTGGGGAAATTTTCTGAGAAACTGAGTTCATCCACAGAACATCACTTGTGCAATTAATGGTTTTCACTAATTTTGTAGTTTCCTGAAACACTAGAGAAACGTTCTGGATTTTCTTTTCTAGGCCAGAGACCTCTTGAGCTTTGTCTGTTCCCCAAAAGGCCCTGCTTGAGTATTTCTAAGACAGCTTGATGTTGCTCAGCTGGGCAGAAGGCATTCAAGCAGGTGCTAAGTGTTACAAGGCTAGATAAGTGGCCAGTTCACGTTTTTAATTGCCTTATTTCTCTCCTAGCTTTGGCAAGTGGATGCTGCATTATGGCTACTCTGTTCATGCTTTCAGGTACAGACTGGGGAGGTGGCTGGGATTTGTATATGATCTATACAGACAATGTGTTCTTTTTAACAAGTGCTTTACTAAATCTGGCTATTAAAGATATTTTTGTGGCTAGCACAGTTGTTGAGCTTCATAAGTTCAGCTTCAATGCTGTGGAGGTCATCTACGCCCTCAAGTTATCGCAGCAGTGAGGTGAATACTGGCACTAGTGACCATCATCTCTTTCCTGAATGAATGCTGTTCTTAGGCATTTTGTGCTTCACAGTACACCTCTCCAGAGAAGTGGGAATCTTAAGCTCAAAAGAATCCTGAGGCAAATGGTATTTCAGTCTCATCTAATTTCATTGATGCACCAAGTACTGAACAAAAAGACCCCCAGAAATAACAGAAAAAATAATAGGAGAGACTTGAGATCACCTTTGGCCTGAATCAATAGGAGTTCTTACCCTGCCTTGCAGATAACATGAGTTTGCAAATGTTGTTGCTGCTGTTGCTAATTCCCCTGAATATATGACCCGTGAGATTGAAAGTGAAGTGATAGGATATTTCCTGTGTTGCCAGATGGGAACAACTCAAAAATATGCAGAAGATATAGGCAGAATATCATTACTAGTTTCTTATAAGGAAACGTGAGTTGCTAAGTGTATTGAGGCTTGTGTTGGGTGGACTTTCAATGACTCAGAATCTTCCTTGATTGTTGTATGCCTTTAAAAGTAGCCCATGTTTCTGCTCAGGTCATGCAGAAATTATTAGCCAACATGAAAAGTATCACGGATAATTGCTGTGAAAAGGGTTAACTTTATCTTGATGTGAAGTCATCTGGATTTTTATCTAGTGAAACAAGGCATGAACATATGAGCTCCAATTTTTATTCTAAAGTATATTTTCTAACTGCTATTTTTTATACTGTGAATATTTTTATTTTCTGTGTGTTTTAATTATTGTTTTGGTTTGAGAACAAGACATAGCCTGGCTCTTTGCATAACAAAATTAAGAACATCATGAGTCTGCTGAATCAGAGAAAACAACTTGGATACATTAAAACCTTTTATAACTCTTTTTTTTCTGTAATATGTATTGACGTTGATAGGGACAGTAGCCACATACTACTTTTGCCAGTACTGCTCTGAAACAAAGAATGATTAGGACTGGAACTTGCAGATTCAGAATATGCAGGTATGTTTCTCTAAGAGTTAAGAGAAGCAGTCATTCAAGTTATTATTTAATGATGGACTGAAACTTGCATTTGAGAAATGACTTCATAACTTACCCCAGATAAAATGAATAGAGAAATACCTTTACCCGGAAGTTAAAAAAATAGTAATGTTGTTCTCAACCATCTACTTAAAAAAAATTGGGTATAAATTGACATAAATTGATTATTGAAGCAGAGATATCACTAAAACTGACTGATTGTATTAAGTCTTCTCCCACTTTGTGCTGCAAACCAATCTCATCTTCTCATTAGAATGATTGGACACAGCCCTGTAATTGAGTGGAGATTTCTTTTCCAGAGTCTGTTAATGTTTCAGATGTGTTTGTCAGGCCATACACCAGTTAGACTTTAACATTAGCCAAAAATAATGACAGTTCATTGTTACTGAACTAACATAACACAGTTATTCAAACTTGGCCACCTACCTCCGCATTCCTGTCTACAAAACACTGTGAGGGAAGAAAATTGGAGTGGGATCATAATTTGGCAGATACATATCATAAATTAGCGATCTTCCCAAGGCTTTTCACTGAACCAGCAGTGCAGCTAAAATAGCTGTCACTGAGGCACCAAGCTCACACTGTAAGGGAATGTAGTAAGAAGAAATCATTAATAAAAGCATTATCAAACAGTCATTGATTCTTTGGAAGATTAACCGAATGGGATATAAAAGCATTCTCAGCTGTATGTTTCAGGCTAAATCAAGGCACCAAGGTAAGGAGCATCAATTACTGAAAGCTGCTTGGGTCAGGACCCCGAATGAAGTGTAAAAGCCTGACAACCTTTTCCCACTTGCCCAAGACCTTGGCTGCCTGTGCTCAGGGCAGGACTGTCACCTGGGATCAAATGCTGTGAATCGACCTGTGAGAGAGTGTCTCATTGGGAGCTTGTTTTCTGTGCTTGAGAGCTGTGTTTACACTGAGGTGTGAGGTTGTAGGTGTGCCTGCCCCTAGTTCTGTGACCTTTGTTGATGATCATGTGACCCAATCTACTTTTACTTGGCTACCTAGCTTGACCACAGACGTGTTTTGTCACTACTGACTTTTCTAGCAATTAATGGACTTCTGGCTAATTCTGGTTACCATTGCCAAACCTGCTTTGCTCTTTTTGCTCAGATATTGTGGGGAAGCTGTTCCCACTGGCCTTGCTGCCACGCTGTGTGCGTGAGTGGAATTTTGTGGGTGTCTCACCTGCACACCAACTGCCCTGGTGTGAAGGGGGCAGTGTCTCCAGCCCCTGGACAGTGAGCTGGAGCCACTAACTGGTGCATTTCACATTTCACATCTTTAGAGAACTTCAAGGAATTTGGCTACTTGTAATTCAAATGGAAAAAACCAGGACACAAACGAACCAGGTTTTCTCTAATTAAAACCACAAGACCCATTTATTTTGGTGGGAAAGACTGTAGGCAATTGTAAATGTCATTATAAATGTTTTTTTAAACAAGGGTTTACTTCTGCAAGCCGTTCCAGATCTTTAAGACCTTTAGGCTTTCCATCTGTCCTTCAGAATGAAACATTAATGACTATAATTTAACAGAGTATGTTAAAAAAAATGTTAATGCTGAAGTCATTGACATACTTGGTTAGTATTTTTTAACTAACTTTTTTCCCCCTTTACAACTACTGAAGCACTTTGTGGACTAAGTTACTGTGCCACTACTATCAAGTAAGGTAGAAAACATTTTATCATATTTTGATCCCTATTTTTACCCCAACTTATATTATGGCATATTTAAGATTTCCATTGTTCAAACTGGTGAACTGATGTTATTCCTTGAGATTTTAACTTTAAATGTTTCCACAGTTTTGGTTTCCATCATGGATTTGACACAACTCAAATGTAACTAATTAGTACTGAAGTACAACTTTTCATTTATCACATTTTTGCGGATAGATTTTTAAAACATTTATTCTGATTACTTGTTTATTATGATATGCTGCTTCAAATTAAAATGTTGACTTGTTTTAATAAGGATTCTGAAATCTATTCATACATCCTGCATGTAAAAGGCCTAACAAGAATCCTGTTAGTTCCATAACATAGTGGTATTGCTGTGAACATCACAAAGTGATTATGTTTTCGCCATTTTATACAAAGATGTGCAGTGCTAATACTTATTCCTCAATTTCAATATCTTTTTGGAACCACTATTCTGAGAAGTAGATAATGTTAGAAAGAAAGAAAATTATTAATGCAGAGCAGCATAGTCATCAATAGCCTGCAAAATACACTTTAAAAATCAAGCTTTTACAAACATGCCACAGACTCTACTGTAGCACTGTATGCTCCAAAAGCTGCAGATATATTTTAGAAAACACTGATGAAGCCATTACTGCTTCATCCATTTGTTCATAGTATGTATCATTATTCAAGAAATTTAAGAACAGTAATGATGGAAAATCACACAGAAAGAAAAGGAACATGGACTTTGCCAGAAACAAGGGCTACATTTTTATTCAAGAGGCCCATAATGATGGAAAATCACAATGAAAGGCAGAGATGAAACAGGGATCCCATAAAGGACCGACACACCACAGTGGCACAAGTAGTAGAACCGTCATAGCAAGTGGATAAAAATAAAGAAAACAAAATTAACTAGAGAAGAGCTGGAATCAGGGATGAAGCAGAAAACAGAAACAAATCACAGTAAATGCTGAAGATTAATTTCAAAGAATCTGCTGAGAATGAGTGCAGAGACAAGTTCCATCAATATTAATGAAGCTGAAATAGAACTCCAAACGACCATGAGTATAAAATGGCACACAAAGCATTTTCTTTTAAATAGATTGGAGATTAGATCATAAGACCTTCCCAAAAATGATCAGAATATACACAAAATATGTTATTATGGAAAAAAATTGATAAACAATCACAACATAATTAATATGTATATAGTTCTTTTTTAATATTTATCAGCATGTACATTTATTATAAAAGAATGGATCATAGATGAGATACTCAGGAAAGTAAGAGGAGAAGAGTATTTTTTCATGTCCAATGTTCTACAAATATCTTAAAGGGATCTTGTATAACTTCAGGTACCCATCTTTGACTTTTTTTATTTTAAGCAGTTTAAAAAAGCTAGACACCTCAAATCGTTAATAATATGGTCTCCTCTAGGTTCATATAATGTGCAAAGAAATAATATTGCCCACCCTGAAGTGAAAAAAGAATATATATTATCTATAAGTTGGCAGTCAGAGCTCTGTGCAGTCAGGAAATAAACTTTTCTTCCCAAATTACTTCAGCTACCCACTTGCATTAGACAGGCATGACTACAGGCTATGGACCTTTCAGAGATTCTCATATTCTTGACATTAAAAATTTTTGACAACTGGATTCACTTCTTGTCAGATAGCCTATGGTTAGAAACAAGGTGTCACACTTTAAGAACCTGACTTCTAAAATAGACCAACACAAATATGTAATTTCTCAGATGATGTTGTCAGGCTTTCTGGAAATTGTAACTGGCATGGCAAATGTCCTAAGACCTCCCTTACTGAGAAAGCAGAGCGAGTCAGTACCTTTTCCAATAAAGTCTGCTCTTCCCTATGGAAGTTCATTGTGACAGGCAAAATTTCGGTGTCACAAGGAAAGAGATACAATCCATCTGTTTCACTTATGTAAAAAATTAAACTATTAAAGGTTTTTTCATCTGACATGAGAGTGGTCACATGTCTTTCTTCTCGTAGCAGGTCACTGATGTTATTTCAGTGCCTTCCCCCAGCTGGTCAGCAGTAGTTCTTCTCCACTTCAGGGTTCTCAATGCACTTGCTGCAAATGCACTAACCTTTCTTTTACATTGTAGTAAAGATGTGAGGGTCTAAGTAAAGCTATTGAGAGGAATAAAAATACTTTGTAAGCCAAAGCTTTGGTTTAAAAGGGAGACTGGGATATAAAATATTGGCATAAGTGTATAAAAAGATGTAGATTAGATTTGGCAGAAAAATACTTATTTGCAATAGGCCATGCTCTTGCATTTCTTCAGCTGGACAGGAATTTTACATAGTGGCAACCAGGAGTTAAACTCTGGCTGAAAATCCCTCTGCAGAATTTATTTGGGTTTTGAAACCCTTGTTAGTGAAATCTGTATCCAAGCATTCATGCTATTAAGTCAAACTTTGGTTGTACCCACAAAAAATATTAGGGTTGTGAGACAACAGAATTTCTATGATCACGTTTTATTTCTTAACATGGTCATAATAATCTTTACCGCTTGATAAGTAACTTCTCAGTGTTTGGTAATAGGATTTCATTGTCTTTCCATAATTCCTCTGCAGAGCATGCACAGTTTTGTCCTGCTGTGTGTGCATCCTCCAGCCCAGCAACTAGCAGGGCAGGACAGTGATCTCTTCCTGTTACTGACATGAATGTAATTCTCCTTTAGGAAAACAGGGCATGGGATACAATGGGAAGCTGACTGCTAGTAGGTTTATATCAGCTGCACTGGTACCTGAACAGTTGTCTTGCACCCACCATCATCTGGCAACAACTATGACGAGGTACCCGTAGAGATGACTGCCAGGGTCTCTGCAATGGCTGTGGACTCTTGGTTTATGCTGGCACCACCAACAGTGTTCATTTACAAGTTGTTTCCTAAGTTACAAAATGTCAAATCCCACATTTGCAGATGAGAGTACTGCACAGTCGAGAACAGAAAGTTATGAACAACTTTGTAAGTAAATTATGGAAAAAACATTGGTGTTGAGTGAAGCTTTGCTGAGCTTCTAAGCTCTTCTGAATAGAGAATTACAAAGTTACAAAGCAGCAAAGAGGTCCTCTCCTGAATGCACAAGTGAGGCATAATTGCATTGTGACTCTTTCTTATAAATAAGAACACTACCATGAAATTAAAGAAAAATAATGTATATGTGATCCAAGTTTTAAATTGATTTTTTATTGGATTTTTATAATATAGTAGCTGAGTTACAAGGAAAAAATGATTGAATTCTTATTATAACCACAAGCATGCAATATCAGCAGTACGCTAGTAGTATTTATGTGTAAATACTACTGAAGGCTGAAGCCTTCTACAAAAGAAATCTCCATTGTATTTACAGAGGTCACTGTAATCCTAACGTAGAACAGAAACTGTCATCCTACCTTCTCTAGGGGTATGGTGCTACCACAGCGTTTCTGAATTGGTCTGCGGTATACAACCATCTGCTCATCCTAAACAACATACCTTCAGGAGGCAAAACTAGTTGATTGCTGTTGTAAACTCTTGAAATTTTCATATGCAATCCCATCTCGAAGGTGTAGTCTGTATCCCTGTTACCACCTTTCTACATGTACAGGTGTGAGCGCTTTGGGGCTTTAATGAATAACCCCAGAGGACATGTCACAGCCCCTTTCTGTGTACTGCACCAGGCTCCACATCCAACCATATATGCAATTTTTGCGAGAACTTTGGATGACCTGGTAAAGGTTGCAGATTTTCCAGAGTGTAAAGAATTCTTTGCTATTTTGCAAATGGTGTCCTAACTATTTCCCATGAGTAACTCTTTTTCTCAACTGCTAGAAATGTAGATGAATATTACTGAGTTTTATCTGAACTCTTCATGTTATAAAATACATTACAACCTGAAGTTATAAAGTAAAATAAATACAATATAGATAAAATTTAAAACACTTCCGGAATTGCTGCATGATGTACTTCAGTATTTTGTTTGGTTTTCATTTTACAGTCATTTTGCACATATGTAATATATAAAACATATAGTTATCACTTATGTAGTATATTAAGAAGCTCATCTTGTTCTTCCATCAAAATACAATGTATCTTATCAGGCTAGAATATAACTGTTCAGCCTGCATTAGGCCCAGAATGAGGTTTATGGTCTTTTTCCTGAGATGACGTTTTTGAGTTCAATTATCCAAATCTCTCAATACAGTTTTCTACTGTGTTCAATATATGAAGTCATTGTATCTATCCTAAAAATGTTACAAACATTGTTGTGCCCTAGAAGAGAAAGATGAAATGTCTTTGAAAGCTAGCAAGAGGCTGCTATTCTTGTGTAGACATTTAACTGCAACCAGTCAATAATCTAGACTAAATGCCAAATATTATGTTATTTTAGCTTTCTAAGTTGTAACTTCAAACTTGCACCTCGCACAAAATGGTAGAGGTTAGAGCAAATTATGGAAAAGTTTATTTTCCCTAAGGTTTCCTTCTTGCAGGTATCTCCCAGGCTGCTGAACATGCCCTAAGATTATAGAAAACAGATTCAAGAATAAGTCCTTCAGTGGGTTTATTCCTAGTCAGCATTCTTGCGGGGTGGCCTATGGTGGGTTCTTTTTGGCTTGATTTTTGTTTTTGCTAATAGGTATACAGGTATATCCCAAATTCAGAGACAGAACTCTCCCTATTTGTAGATTAGAGAATCTTCTTCCATGTTCAGTAATACCCTTCAAGGCACAAGAAGTATTTAATACTGATGTTCCTTTCTCAAACTTAGTTGTTCAACGATTAAGCATCCTGATTAATCCACAATTAAGTGCTATCATTCACAGCACTAAAAAAAAATGAAATCTAACCCTTTTTCTTAGACTATTACCATTTATTTTCTTTTAACAGTTCTTTCATGTCTTACGGTTTAATTTGTAGAAAAAAAATGATCATGCTAGAATGGTCCTAACTGCCTGGAAGCCTAGAAAAAGCCTAGTATTGCTCACCTCATGATTATTCCCAATTTAAGTTTTTTTTCTCTGTTTTTATTATTATTAATCATAAAAATATTTTTATTTTATATTGGGACTCTCATTTTGCTAAGCTACTGAAATATTCAAAGTAGACCTGTAACTTTTGAACTAAAATTTCATTAATTCACACGTTATTTCTCCTACTCTAGAACCTCTCTCTTCTTGGCTTTCTCTCTCGTCCTATGAGCTAATCTCTTTCACTATTCTCACTATGAACTTCTCAGTATGCGTTATGTCTGTTAGTGACATTGTCCACATTAAAGTTACGAAATTCAGCTGATATTTCCAGACTCATGATCTAGAAATATTAATAATATGTGGCAGATCAGACTGTCCTGATCTTTTAGACTGACAAAGTCTGGGGTATTGCAGAAAGGGGTGAGAGATGCTTTATGCCACCATAGCAATCCTGACCAATTTGGGGCAGCATTAACATCATTAACAATCATTAACTGGTCTTAAAATAAGGACAGTTACCAGAATACCAAAGCATGAAAATGACTAAGTATAAAATGCAAAGAATGAATTTAAGTGTATGAAGAATGGAATAAGGTTAAATTCTCTATGAAACTGCCTGAATCCGCAGTTAAAAGGAAAACCACATAATATTTAAAAATATTGTATTCGAGCACAGTTCAGCTGGGTGATGACTACCTTTAAACTTCACAGAGCTCGATGAACACCATTTAGTTTAGACCTGCCCTTGAATACTGTTTCTTTTTAGCACTGAGTGTATTTATTACTGGGAGTCATCCAGTGCCCTCCAAGTGGCAGAGACCCAGGTAATTCAGAGTGGTGGTGTGCAAAAGCAGCTCTGTTTTTGTCACCCCCTGGGTTGCACTGAACATTGCCTGGTCACAGCAAGGATCTTTATTCTTTCAGTTCTACAGAACCACTTATTTTTGCAGTTAACAGTGACTCTGCTGTAAATATATGTTCTGGGCAGCAAAAAGCAAAGAGTATGTTGGTGGCAGAAACAACAAAGTGTTTGTTTTATTACTGTCCCTTAAACATTGTTTTTAATCAGGTAGAGTTGCTCCAGGGCTCTTTGACTTCTGCACGTGTTCCAGCTGTACAATAAGCTGTATTTGTGCAGTACTTCTGTGTTGGAGAGTTGACATTGAGATGATTGCTCTCTAGATGTTTTTTTTTTTTTCCCATTAAGCTTATAAAACACATTTTAAATGTAATATGGTCAAGGTTATTATGGTTTAAACTACGTATGCCAGTTTAAAATGAGGTCTTCACCATTATGACAGATTTGGATAGAAATATTCAGCCAAGTAAGGCAAACCTTGACTTTAAAAGCAACTCAAAATCAAAAGCATGTAAGATGAAGTGTTACATTGCCAAGAGTCGATTTCTACCTGAAGGAATCAAATGCTTTGAAGTCCTGTATCTGTATTTAGTGAAGTGGCCATGTTAACAGTAAACTGGATATAGAGACTGGAGGGAGGGCAGGAGGGGTGGGCATTATTACAGTATGTTGTATGAAGAGCATAAATTAAAAACTTATATTCAAACTTGCAAATTTTTGCACACACAGCATTGACTTTGGTACCATATGTAGTCTTATTGAAGTACAGCAACAAAAGCAGTCAGGATCTTAATTTTGTTTGTCTTCCAGAGTTCAGCTGTTTCCCCCAAAAGCTAAAATCAGAATTATACCTATTGTAGACTCTATTATTTGTGTATACACACACATACTTCTTAATGTATCGAACTGCTTGTGTCTGTATTGTGCTTATGAACTGGTAAGCAAAAAAAGTTAGACTTGATCAGCTGCCAGATAAATACCAACTTTCCAGTCACACAAAAATATTCAGCAGAGTTAAATATTTTTATTTTAAGAAGACAGTCAAAAAGTTTATCTTCTGAGAGCTATCATGCCTAGACTGGACAACAACATTGTCTGACAAAATGTTAGGATGGTGAAAAAATTAATAAACAGAAAAGCTTCCCAAAAATAGTCTTTCAGACAGTTTGTGATCTTATTAATAGAGCTAATCCATCCCTTACTGTTGCTGTGAAACAGTTTTGCATAACCCTACTTTCAGGACAAGTATGGATAAAAGTGTCTTGAACTTCAGAAGGGTGGAAAATTAGGATGTGTTTATTCCATTCCTGAAAAGGAAACTAAATTTGATTAGTGAAGTTTGTAATTTAGGGATGTGAAGGATGCAGGAGCTGCTCTGCATTTATTTATAAATAATTTTTGTTAATTTCAATATTTCTGAATGTTTGGTGTAGTAATACATTAGCTTTATTCAACAGTGAAGTAAGTGTATATTAATCTGAATTAGATGGTTGATATTCTTTTTTTCTCCTCTTAAATGTGTAGTGATAGATCTTAAGACAGTAGAAAGACCACATAAGCATATTACCAGCAAGAACTGATTGTTATTATCACTGTACTAATAGTACTAATACTATGCTAACAGACACAGCATTCTCTTCCTCAACATTATTGTTGCAAAAATCTCATGTCACTGAATAAAAAAGTTGTAATAGCCATTTTTTATGTATAATATCAAATTAGGGTTAGTAAAAGTATCCTTTCTTAAAAAAAAAAAAAAAAAAAAAAAAGAAGGATTTAAATAAATGCTCAAAATTATATTCCTTTTATTGTGATAGAGATGATATATAATCTGATGATACTCTCACCTTGACTCCTTCACTCTGGTGTTTTTCAAGTTTTGAGAATTTTATCTTATGGACTTAAAATAGGACATGCTATAAGAACAGTTTTTACTGTCTTCTCTCCTTCAATTTTCTTAGCAGGCAACACTTGATGGTGCTTGTCTTTAATGGTTCAGAGAGGCAGAACCTGAGTTAAAGAAAATGTCTAGTTTTTTTTAAGAGTCCCAGTCTCACTTCTGTAACATTCCAAAATTAACTTTTATATATTCTAAATGTTTCATCTGTTCTTAATGAAATCTCTATTTTATTCCTAGATTATTTTATTAATTTGAGACGTAGATAGTTATAAATAAATCCCAATGTGTTTATAATGGTCTCCTCTTGACCATCTTTATAAATATCTAGATAATCATAAACAAAAATCTAGTGGTGGGTCCAACTACCAGCGCTCTTTTGAATCCCAAAAGCATATGGATGCCTAGGGAGCTTCTCTGGGCACTGGGTATTTCACCTTTCCAGTGCTTCCTGCTCTGGCGCAGGATTGTTAGGTTGGGAAACAGAAGACCAGGACACTAATCTAGAGAAGAGGAGGCTCAGGGGTGACCTTACAGCTTTTTACAAGTACGTGAAAGAAGGTTGTAGCCAGGTGGGGGTCGGTCTCTTCTCGCAGGCAAAGAGTGCCAAGAGGTTATAGCCTTCAGCTGCACTAGGATTTGGGTTGGACATTACGACAAACTTCTTCACAGAAAGGGTGATTAGACATTGGAACGGGCTGCCTAAGGTGGTGGAGTCACCGTCCCTCTAGGTGTTTAAGGAAAGGCTGGACACGGCACCGAATGCCATGGTCTGGTTGACAACGTGGTGTTCGGTCATAGGTTGGACTCGATGATCTCAGAGGTCTTTTGCAACCTCCTTGATTCTGCGATTTGTGCCCGCGTCCCTGCTCGCAGCCGAGAGCGTTACTCTTTGTGCCTCACCGCCTGCCCGCACGTCCCCATTTCCGCACGGGGGCCGTGAGGAGGCCGGGCCGGCGCGGGGGCCGCAGGGGGCGGGGCGGGAGCGCTCCCTCGGCGCCGCCCCCGGCGCGACCTTTCCCCTCGCGCCGCTCCCGGCCAATGGCCGCGCGTGGCACCGCCCCTTCCGCCGGCGTGTCCGCGTGCGAGGGTCCACGGGCGCCTCTGCTGCGCGGCGGGGCCGGGCCGGGCCGAGGTGAGCGGGACCGTCCGCCCCGCCCGGCACTGCCGCCGGGACCCCCGGCACCGCCGCGCCCCCGCCCGGCACTGCAACGCGGGCGTCTCCGCGCGGCCTTCTGGAGGCGGAGGCCCCGGCTGGGCCGCCGCGCCGGGAGGGGACGGGGCGGGGAGGGTGCGCGGGGGTGTCGCGGGGAGCTCAGCGTGCCTTGCTCTGTGCTTTCAGATGCCCCCGAAGAAGGGAGGCGATGGGGTCAAGTCGCACCCGATCATCGGACGGTTCGGGACGTCCCTGAAGATCGGGATCGTCGGGCTGCCGAACGTGGGGTAGGTGGTGGCGGGGAGCGGGCAGCGGGGTCCCGGGTTTGCCCCTCGCCGGGCAGAGCGACCTGACACGGTCTCTAGGTGAAGGCGGGTGGGGATACGAGCTGAGAGACACAGTCCGAGTCTTACTGTTCGGTGATAGACTTCCATCTTTAGCTGGAGCTGCTTACAGGTGGAGCCATGTGAAACAGGTAGCAAGAGACAGGTATGCACAAGTCTGGACAAGATAATAGTCAAGGATTCAAAGAAAGGACAAGTCTTAGCAATTGCTGACTTTTATAAAACACTGTGTGTTTTGCACTTCCTTGCTTCTACTGTTGTGTGTGTGTAATGTATATTTTCATGCAAATACATAGGAACACGTGCCTGCAAGTTTCTTTTATGTTTGGGGATGATGTGCACAGGAATGGATTAATTATTCATAAGTGTCATTAACAGTGAAGAGAACTTCCTTTCTTGAAACTTCTTCAGAGTTTGTAATGAAACATGTTGTGTAAATGACAGTTTGGGAGAGATGATGGAAGGTGAATCCTTGATTCTGTCATGATTCTCAGCTGTAGTTGTTATAACTCCTCGGAGGAGCTATACTTGTAAAGGATGATGAATTGATTACTCCGAGAATATAAACGTGTAATTTTTTGGTATTAATTCATACATCGTATTTACTAAGAGAAGTTTTCAGCATTCTCAAAGCTTTAAATCTTTAAAAAATTAGAAGAAAAGCCTTTGTGCCATGTCTCGAAGCCATGAGCATTGCTTTCTTGTCTTTTCATCATCATTTATTTTATTTTTCAGGTAGATGCAGGTAAGATTCACTCCATAAAGGAAATAATTAGGAGTAACACTGTACAGCATGTGAATGGGGATAAATAGCATTTGCGGTTATGTTTTGGTGTAACTTTTAAAGAAAATTGTGACTTTTGTGCATGTCGGCCATATGCAGGGCAGCACTCAGTTTTTTTCTTCCCAGTGGCTGAGAAGTTGTGTGCAACAAAAAAACCCCAGCAAACAAATAAAAACCCACAACAACCTGAATATTTATGGTAGAAGATTTGGGAGTTGATAAAGAACGTTCTCTGAGCAATAACTCAAGAATTGCTCTCTTTTGGTGTAATAAATGCCAGCTAGCAAAGTAATCTGCTACTTGGTTTAAGGGAAAGTGTTCTTTTTTCCTGATAGAGCACTTGTAGGCTTTTCCCACTGATATTTAACAAGGATGAAAAAGGTTTGGTCAGGTAGAACTGTATCTTCATATGCAAAAACAGTTACTTGTAATTGATTAACTGTTGTGGTTTGCTTTCTGTGCCCCTTTTTTCTCTTTTTTGATTGTTGACTTTTATTGCTTAGATACTGAAACTGTGTTACTATGTAGATAAATCTAAAGAAACAATGCACTTGTGGAAAGAGCTGGTGAGTCATGGCAAAACTAGTTCAAAAATTAATTTAAAGCATTCTTATGGGTGTCTCACTTTGTACTTGAGGAAAATGAAAAATGGTCTCAGTAGGGCTGTGCATTGCTTGAGACTTATATTTGCTAATAGGAATGTGCAATTTCGTTACTTGAGGGAATTTTGAAGGGTAGGAAAGAGAGGCAAACATCATTGGGTTTCAGTGAGACACTCCAGATACATATTTAAGAATGTCTTCTGCTAGAGTCAGGGGAGTGGTCACTGTCACTGAAGTAAAGGGAAAGCTCAGTATTACTTTCAAGTTGGAATAAGATGTGTTTTTATCCAGTCCTTTTAAATGCTTCTAAATTGGACTTCTTCAAGAATGTGTGTGTTTCGTTTATAGGAAATCAACATTTTTCAATGTGTTAACTAAGAGTCAAGCAGCAGCAGAAAATTTCCCTTTCTGTACTATTGATCCAAATGAGAGTCGAGTACCTGTGCCAGATGACAGATTTGACTTCCTATGCCAGTATCACAAACCTCCAAGGTAACTCAAATTCTTAACATTTTTCTTCAGTTAAGCAGCTAAAGTAGTACTGTGGAACTAAAAGTTTTCATAAAAGTTTAGTACAACTGTAATATCTTTAAGTTTTTACTAACATCTGTTTTAGAATGTGAAATTACGTGTGTACCTGGATTTTACCTTTCCCATGCCCCCAGTATGACTTTTGTTGTATGAGAATGATAAATGTGGGAGCTGCTAGTTACTGCTCAGCACCGTTTGGTGCTTGGTGTTCCTGTCTTTGAAGCTGGGTGCTCCCAGGTGACTTGAGGGATTCTGAAGAGATTTGGAAAATGAACAGTAGTGGACATACCTAACATGTCATGCTGTTGCTAATTTCTAAGATTTCCACCATGTATTTTGTATCATTTGGAATATTGTATATGCCGTAGGTAGCCAATACCTGTCAACATCCCTGCATCCTCATCCTCAGTCATTTGACAGTAAGATTTATGGGCAGCCTTTTTTGCCTGTGACTTTTCTCCCATTTTAATAGGCTCTGCTACTTGTTACTTGATATATTCAGGGATATTCCTACATTATGTCTCTTCTGATTCTATCATTATTCTAGGAGTGTATTAATTTTGTCCCATCAATTTTTTCTGCTGTTCACTGTTTCTGTAATCTGCTCTATATATTCAGTGTGGGAATTTTTTTTTTCTTTAACAGCAAAATTTAAGGTGCTTTCAGAAAACATACTTTAATAAGGATTTGTGAGTCATTAATTTTAGTTTGCAATTACTTGCAGAGGTATCTTGAATAAAGTGATTGTACATAAACAATAGGGCAAACTAGTGTGTATGTCTGTGCATTTGTTCAGCACCTGGGCCTCAACTTTAGAGCCAGGTCACACCCACAATTAAAAAGAAGATTGATCAGTTGCTAATGAAAAAATCTATATGCTGACACTTAATTTTCAGGTCCAAACAAGCTACTTCTGTCTGTAATTATTGTGCACTTTTTAAATACTGCATTGATACAAAGCTGTTTGCTAATGTGGATTGTTATAACATGTTATCTTGCTTTTCCTGCTCAAGTCAACATTAAGCATACTTGTTATTGCATGGATCACAAAAACTAAACTGCTGAATTAGAGACAAAACTTTCAGGCTGTTGATTGTGCAGAGATAATGGTGTGGTCTTTAAGTTTTGTTGACAAATCTCTTCTAAAGTATAGTATTAGTACCACTCTGACCACTTCAATAATCTCTTTTTCTTCTCACTTAAATATAAATGGCTGTTTCTGAATTACTAATTGAAGTGGCAAAGAGATTGTTACCTCTCCCTCACCTGCCTTAGGCCATCTCACCTTACAAGGACAGATGTAAAGATTGTGAATACTTGTATGTGTGTTCTCAGACTTGCAAATTCCCTCCCTTGCTCTTTTCTTCCTCTCTCTCATCACTCTTAAATATTGATGAAAATAGTACATTTGCTGAATCTGTATTCATTTGATAATGAGCTGGATAATCAGCTTTCATTTGAATGCTTTTTGGCAGTATTTGGTACTTATTTGCCTTTTGCAACCGGACTTGTCTATCTCGCGTTGGCCTTTTTAGCCACCAGTGCTCTTGCAGCAAATGTGGGTAAAGTCCTTCCCAAATCTTCGTTCGCGAAGCCAAGCCATGATTCTGGGACTTACAGTCAATGAGTGTGGGTATTAGTGGATAGTTATAGCTCCTGAGGTCACTTGTGCTGCTTATATGAGTTTAATATTTCACTGTAACAGTAATAAAGCAGTGATAGCGATAATTCAGTAGCACAGTAGCCTGAGGTAACTTACTGGGTTGTTTGGGCTTGTCTGCCTGAGACTAACTCAGGAAAAGAAGGCTACAGTCACAAAGATATGCTACTGAATTGTAATTTAAATGTCTTAATTTCTCTGTATAGTCTTGATTTTGTTCTTCATCTTTATGTAACACGTCCTATGTTAATTTTGTGCTTGTTTGGATTAGTAGACGTAATCCATCTGTGCACGCAGAATGTTTTATAAACAGTGAATTCTCTTTAAATTAGACTCTTGTCTAGCCTCAAGATTTTGTCTTTCAAAATCTAAAGCATTCAGGTTTTTATTTTCCATGTGTTGCACTTAGTCTTCACATAACTGCAGACATTATTGGGGAGGGGAAGGGATGACTTTGTTTTAACTAAAATAATGTACGACAGGCCAAAGTGATCGTGTGTTGGTGCCTGCTGTGAGCCAGTGGAGGGAAGAGCAGGAGAGGGCTGGGCTGGCAGCTGCTGACTGTCACACTGAACTGAGATTGCTGCTGCTACAGCGAGACTGACTATTGCCAAGGATGTTGCTGGTATGAGTTAGGGGCTGTTCTGCCATTGGAGGAAGAGTTAGACTCTTCAGGTGCTGTTTATTGCTTGAAGATCCATTCCTCTCTCCAAAGGAAGAGAGCATCAGCTTGGTTGGGACTGATGTGCTACTTGCTAGCCAGTGTGAAAGCTGGTATTACTTGATTGGAAATGGAAATGTTTGTAAATAAAGTCATGTAGGCAACAATTTAGAGACTATTATGCACAGTTAAAATCTGTACTTATTAGATTAAAATACAGTGCCAGAACTTGTAACCTGTGCATTTTTTATTTCTGCAGCAGTTGGATGTATATGATGTATATATATATGACTGTTGACAGTAGATAAGTTCAGTGATATAAACTGTACACAGAAGGTGGGCTCCAAGAACTTCCAGTAAAAAATGCTATGTCGTTACCAAATTATATAGTTGAGCAACTTTCTTAGAGCTTTAATGTTATCTGTTGCTTGCTTTTTGGTGTGAATGAAATTGTGGATATTACAAAAAAGAAGAAAATCTGCTAAAACCAATTCTTAATGCTTGTTATTTTAAGGTCTTTGTTTATATTATGTTACTAATTTAATGTATATATTTATTTGTTTGTGTTATATTTATTGCAATATTCAGTGAAAACTCATATTTGTTACATTGTGCCTAGCTTTTTCAGAAAGGAGACTGCTAGTTTTTTATTTTGTTGTCCTCCTACCCCTGTTCCCCCAACACAGGTACTTTCAGGCAGGGTTTGACAGACTAATGATTGGATTAGTTCCAGTTTACTAATTGGAAAGAGAATATTTTCTTTAAACTGATTCACTTCAGCAGGAACTAAAGCAGAAAGTGTATTTTCCCCTTCCCCCCAACTAATTTATGAATCCTAAGTAGGTATCAGAGGCTGAGATTTGTTAATTCTAAAATGGAAAAGAGGTGTTTTTCATCTGAACAGGTAACTCCTGCAATGAAAATTGTGACATGGAAGCCAGAAACACTTGATCTATTATCTGCAGTTAATATTTTATGGGACATTGTGTCTCAGAGAATAAAAGAACTGAGTGTAGTACATCTAAAGAAATTTTATTAATTCAATAAAATCTTTAATAAAGTTATTTTCTTACATTTTTTTGTTCTAAATTTAATTCAGATGCTACTTAATCACGTTAAAGTTCGACATACTTACCCTAAAAAGTATTTCTAACTCATGTAATTTGAACAAGTGATTTGTGGCATAACTTGAAAGCCTCTGACTATATGTACCCACTGGGCTTGGCCCATATGGACCTGCCTACTGCCAACAGCTGTAGTGTGCTGTGCCTGACCAGGATATGTACCTCAAGGCATTTGATTCAAGCCTGAGAATGATTTTGACTGAGAGGGTGAAGGAAACTGCATCGTCCTCTTTAGTTTATTTTGTGCCCCAGATAAACTCCTCACTGCAAATATTTGCATTCTTTCTTCCTTCCTTACCTTAAGCTACATGATTAACTAAAAGAAGTACTCAGGAAGAAGCACTGTAAGCCCAGGCTAACTAATCTACAACCTGGCTGTAAATAGTTATATCTGAAGGACTGTATTGGCTGATAGTAATCCACTTGCATGAAAACATTAGTAAAAAAGGTGATTTTGAAGTCTGTGTTTCTACTTCCTCCCTTAGTTAAAATCAAATGAGATTATAAGCAGAAATGAGTAAAGTGAGAAAGGATGAACGAAACTGCTTTAAAACTGTCAATATTTGTTTCATTCCTTGTTTGCACCTGTAAGTGGGTGAGTTGTCTTGCACATACGTGTTCACAAAACACAAAGCTTATTGCACCCACAGACGTTTCTATTTCACTTAGTCTGTTTTTAATCTATCTTGGATGTGCTTTTCAAACTTAAATTTTAAAGCAGTCCTGGTTATCTCAAAGGAGGATAATACGTAAATTGCAACTACCCCTCTTCAACTCCAGCACTGCCCATTATACTTCAGGATCTCTGTTCTTTTTTTCAGCAGATTGCTTTGGTTTGTTCTGGTGCATTGTAGGCTGATAAAAAGTCATGCATTCAGATCTTTAGTGATCAAGCGATGGTTATTGAACTAAATCTGAGTAATTTCCATTGCTGTCTAGGTCCTGAAAGTCCTCTGCAATATTAAAGTTCCCTTCAGCTCACTGTAGGATAGGACTATCATTATATGACAGCATACTCAGATACTTGATAAAGTTTTAAAGTCAGAATTATTAATCAGTTGCTGGAAAACATTATGTAGAGATGAGATCAGCAGTGGGACTTAATCTAGATTTAAGAAGAGCATATATGTAAATGGAAACTACCTGTAATTCCAGAGTGAGACACCAATAACTTAGCTGGATGTAACTAACATATCAGCATCTGTAAGCACATCCAAGCAATCCCATTTTTTACTGAAAACGACTGAAACTTGGCACGTATATCCTGTTGTTAATGTTCTTCCTTTGGTGTCACTGAATTTGCCTGCTCTTCAGTTGGTTCTGAGCCTGTGTAAATCAGCTGGGCTGCGATGTATGTTCTAGCATTGCAGATTTGCCAGCAGTTCATGAAAGACCTTAAGTACTGGTGACTCAAGCCATCTTTTCTGCCTGATGGGAGAAGGCAAAATTTCATTAGTTGTATTTTGTTGGTGTAATAACTTACTGAATAGGTGTTTGATATATACAGGACACCGACTATGTATTGTAGTCCACATTGAATCTCTTACCTTTTTGTGATTCGTATAAGCGCAATTTAATTAGCAGATTTTTCACTTCTGGTTCATGTGCCATTAGGTTCAAGTCTTGTTTGTCAGTACCATGGATAAAATGCTATTAATGAAATCATTCTTGCATAGAAATGATCAGGGTTCATCTGCAATACCTAGTTCTTCAGAAGCAGATTCCTTTAATTGCCCAGTGAGGGATTTTGCTTACATTGGTCAAAACTGCTTGCAAGATTGATTGCAGAAGCTGTAAGCGGGAATACAGTCTCCTGGAAGAGGGAGGGTTTTTGAACTGTTCATTTCTGTTTGGAAATGAGCCAAAAATAGCAGTGAGGACATACTGAAAGTTCAATGGCTCTCTAAGAGTTTATCACAATATACATGTTCTCATATGTTGCTACTTTTACTTCAGGTCATTTATGAGCTCTTAACAGATGACTCCTACTTAAGTTGTATGAATTTTCACGAAAGAAGAATAATTTCTTTTCTAACAGATTTGACATAGATGCTTTTAAAGGCGGAAGAGCCTATGCTGGAATTAGGAGATGAGTAGCACATCTGGCTTTACCAAAGAGAAAGGGAAGCTGGACATTATACTGTAGTACTGAAGAATCTGGCCTTTTTGGTATGTGGGATCTATAGGATTAGGTAGAGTTTGAGTTGAGGGAAAGTTCTTGAACTATTAAAGACATGAGTAAGAAGTATGTTATGAGTATTATCATCTAGGCTTACTGGAAAACTGCTGCACTTTGAATTTACTTGAAGCTGTCATGTGGCTTTCCAGGGTCTTGTGGTGGATGTGAGGTTTAAGTAAACTGTAGCAAATGCTGCAGAGAAACTAATGGGGTTTTGTTTGCACTGGTGAAGAGAGATTGTGGAAACCTAGAAGTGTAAAAGCCCAGGGAGAGAAACAGCAATTACTACAAAGCAATTACTAGTGGAAACAAATAAATAAATGTATGCCTCTTCCCCTCAAATTTTAGAAAAACAATACTCACAACAAATTAGAGATACCATATATGTGTGCATTTTAGAAGCAAATAGGTAACTGACTGCATTGTACCATTCAGAACTGCTGTACTGGACAACAGGTCAGGTAAAGAAACTCCTCTTGCCTGTTTAAATAACTGTTTTGGACTGAAGTTTGAAGTGAAATTTGAAACCAAGTTGGTGAAAAATAGGCCTCATCCCCTGTAAAATGTGTAACCCTATGGATGGTGTAAGCCTCTTATTCCTGAATGAAAACTGTAACCACTGAACTACAAAACTACAAAACTGAACTTGGTCTGGCCCAGCGAGTCTTTGTGCTCTTTACTGCACCGTCACTTATACAGTGAAGGTAGGACACTAACACAAAGCCACTGTTGCTGTCTAAGTGAGGTAAAAAATCCTTGCTCAAGGATTACACCTGTGATTAAAATACAGAGATACTTCTGAATTTGGTGTTCTGTTTCATACTATTCATACAATTACTATAAATTCCTGTGACATGCTTTATGGTAGGTTGGTGTTGCACTGATTTGTACAAATGATCTGCTGATGCCACCTGTTCCTGATGATCATTTGAGGCTCAGTGACATTATGCTAATGCTGACTAACGAATCTTAAGAAATGGAAATTAATTTGTTTAGAGAAGGAGGAAAAAAGAAAATAGAACAATCCAGTTAAGTCTTCAATAACCGTATTTGAGGTATACAATACTTTCCCGCCATTGCGTGCAGTGTTTTCTCTTTATTTAGTTTCATGATGTTTACTGTTTGTCCTTCGGAGTACAGGAAGGTGTGACCAGCTTGTGCCTTTGTCTGCTTTTCTCGGTATTCATCTTTCTATGATGAAACAGATATTTAGACCTAGGAGTGGGGATAGTATTAATTTGCTTGGAATGTTAGCTTTGTGGTACCCGAAGTGAAGGTGAGAAAACGTCCTGGAAACCCAGATACTTCAAAGGTCTCTTGCTTGTATTAGTCAACTGTGAAATGAATGTACCGTGGTTTCTTCCCATTGTCTAGCAAATGAGGTTGAATCTGGTGATGGAGTGGTCATCTGCATATGAAGGTATCTGCCTTGCTCTAATGTGGCATCTTTGTAGTGAAAGTGTGAATTGTTCTGATGGCTGGTCAGGAAGTTAATCCTACCAGAAAGGTGAGAGGGGAACATACAACATTTCTAACACCACCTCTGTTTTTCTTAAAACAGTTTAAATGACAATGGAGAAGTGCTTTAAAGAGCGGTATTTTTCTGTCTTGCTTTTGAGTTAGTTATATGTCAAAAAGCAAGGAGTTCTAACAAGTCTGACTGGGAAGTGGCTGCTGTTTCTTCTGAAGTATGTCAGCTTTGTGTTCCTATCAGGCAAAAGGAGTTACTGGCTTTTGTCTTCAGAATGTGAGTCGTTCTTGATCGTACCTTAGAGGAGGATTTGTTGTTTCTTAGTTTGTGTACTGGTAGTTAAAAAAAAAAAAAGGTAGTTCTCTAAGAAAACCATAGTGGGACAAAAATGAGAAATTTGCAAAATTGGTTTATTTCAGAATGTTCTTATATTACTGTTCTTTCTACTGCATTCCACAGCATTAACATGCAGCACATGATATTTGTCTTCCCAAGGATGGGCCCTTCTTTTCATGGGCCTAGTGAAGTTTAAAGCTAAAAGTCAGCATATTGTACTGATTTATTGTACTTGGATTTAAGTAACTTGTGCTACATTGTAAATATTTTCATGTGTATTTTTTCAAAATCACCCTTCAGGGTATTCATGCTTCTTTCTGAGCACATCACAAAGGTATTAGCGGCAGGAAACATGTCATTAAATTCCTAATTTATTACACCTGACAGGTTTAGTGATACTTTGAACTTCAACTTGGTAAAAAAAAATTTTGTATTTTGTCTTGTGATCTGGTATTGTGAAATTATTTTACTTGGAAGAGATTATATGTCTTGGGAAGTATTAGAGCAAGACTGAAAACAAAACTTTTAGATTACCACTCTTCCAGAAATAATTGGTGTTCCATATTAAGACAGATTCTAGTGGATCATCTCTTCCCATATTAGGGAGTTCATTTGAAGTGAGGAGGTGCACCTGCTGGTATTAAACCATGTGTTGTGCTATTTGCAGTCCAGTGGAAGTGGGATAGCACCAAGAAAAAAAAGTTGGAAATGTGCTTTTTTTCAACCTAAGCCAGTTGCTCTGAGCAGAGACATTGATCTATAGATTTCCGTAACTACTTTTTTTTCTCTCTGGGCCATAGCTGTCATACCAGGCACTGGGATAAGAAGAGTTGTTTTCTGATGCCAGTGGATTTTCCTGCTCTTACAGATTCGACAACAGTCATGCCATCAAATATTTCAATATTTGAAAAAAACAAATGTATTTATCAGCAAGTTGTCACACTAAAAAAAGTAAAGCTCAGTTTGGGCTGTGGACAGGAAAGACTTCAGAAGTGTAATGCTGCTCAGAGAAGGTTTTTGTATAGGGCTGTTTAGGAGGTTACTGGCTAGGTCATCCCTAGCCCTCATTCCCATCTTAGTGGTTGCTTCTGTCTCTGAGCAGCACTGCAAAGGCAGGTGTTTGGAAAAGACATCTTAAGGTAGACCATAGAATTTATATCTTTAAATTTGAATCTCATGTTGAAGACACTCACTATAAAACAGAACACTCACCATAAAACCTGACACTCACTGCTTTACAAATTGGCACTGTGTGCTCCTGCAGGCTGCAGAGCACAGGTCACACCCTTCACATCGGTGTGTGTATTTATGGTGGTATTGTCATTTGTGTAGACCATGTGAAGGTGCTTTTAGTCAACACCTTTTCACAAAGTTTTAGCGTGTTTTTTGTTTGTTTTTTTTTTTTTCCCTGACTGAGCTGGATTTTGAGAAGTAATTTGGTTTAGAGTATACATGAAAAAATGAATGCCTGTTAAGGTATTTGCTAATTTTAAAACAACTTGAGAATTTGCAGAGGAAAAAGGTTTGTAGTTTATAAATTTCTATATGCATTTTCCATTAGTTTAAAAACTTTTTTCCATTTTTGTGTCAGGTAATTCGAACTTCATGACTATTGTGTTGTTGCTGTATAAAATGTCATGTGGACATGTCTGCTTAACCCTTTGCTGTTCACTGTGATGGAAAACATTGCAGCTGTTTACATTATAATACAAGCTTCATCTTAACTTGTTTTCTGCTTTGATCACTGCTAGTTTTAATCACCACTGTATTAAAAAAATGCCCTTGTCTTCTTAGAAAGTTGCATAACTTACAGAACTGAATGGTAACCTTAGAGGTGTGTGATAGCAGAGTGCAATGGCCATTTGTATGTCTCATCCCTTTGGTGCTGTGAAAATTGTGCCTCACACATTATAGACTTCATGCCTGCTGAACCAAGCTTGTTGATTATTGTATAGTTGTCTGTATAGTTCCAAAAAACTAGTTTACTTGCTTCAAAATTAGTTTACTTAATTTTACATAAGTATTTACAGAGAAATTAGAGAAGGGTTAGAGTTATAAGGGAGGGGGGGATTTTGTAATACGTTCCATAGTGTGATGTTTAACTTGTTCTAGAAAAAAGAAATGTTGGATTTTCACGTTCTGAATTTATTTCTGTGCCAAAAAATTTTTACTAATATGCTTCAGTAATGAAACTTTTGACTTTCATATTTCAGCAAAATTCCAGCATTTCTGAATGTGGTGGATATTGCTGGCCTTGTGAAAGGAGCCCACACTGGACAAGGCTTAGGAAATTCCTTCTTGTCTCACATTAACGCCTGTGATGGGATCTTTCATCTGATGCGTATGTAAACTTATTTATCTGTTTTCTCTAGCATAAGGACAGCATTGTTGTACTCTAATAACTGTAGAGCACATATCCATTACAATTTTAACCTTTACCTTTCAATTGGGTTTTTCCAACCAAGATGATTCTCATCCTCTGCTATATAATATGTATGCCTTTCTTCATAAGCATTGACTGAAGACTTAAAAAGGAACTGGGTTTTTTGAAATCTGGAGTAATTGTTTGTTATTTTCTTCTGCCAGTAGTGCAGGGCAGTTTATTTAGTTTCTTAAAGGAGGAAGAATGGAATGTGATAATAAAAGGATGAAATGGAAGTAGAAAATGAAAATAGGGGGTTAGTAGCAGATTCTGTGATTCTGTTCCTCACAGGGCAAGCCTCACTTCTGTCCTTTTCCTGATGTCTGTGTGACTTGTATTGAGTCTTAAACACCCCCTTACACGTCCTTCTCCATGTGAATTCTGAACATTTCTCAGTTACACCAAAGGTTTTGATTCCCTTTAGTCACCTATTACCACAGTGTAGAACTGGCCTTCAGAGTCATATTAACAGCAATTACAACCTTGGACTTAAAATCTCATTGAAAGTGTATGTTGGTTTGCAAAATATACTTTGAGTATTGGAAAAGGTTTCTGGTCAGAAAATATCAAGCCTCATGTTTCTGCAGATTTGAGGAAACTGGACACCTTTGTTGTTGTCTTTTTGGTTGGTCACTGTGCAGGGGGTAAAGAAACAATAGAACAAAATAAACCAAAAAGGCAGAAATACTTTTTATTTGGTGATTGGTGCAAAAAATTCTTTGGGCAGGGTGTTTCTAAAACGAAATCAATACTAATATAGTAATACATCAGTCTAGTTTAAATATTTGTAACTACCCAAGAACGATTCCTACAATAACACTAGAAAAAGGGGGAGGTGAAGATGAGTTTCCCCGAATACGCCCTGTCCTGGGATTGATACTGTTTTGCCAGATATGATAAACTTTTATACTTGCTCTGTTTTGATACTTGTATCATAAATGCATGTTAAGGAACAGATTGATACAATAGCCATTGGAGAAGATGGTTCTTAATCTATATGTTGAATAATCCTAAGCATTTGGTTCAGGTAGCTGTTATAAGGGATAACACCATTTGTATTTTTCATTGGGGATTGCAAGAGGAATGAAGTTATTGTTGTGGGTGTTGATTGCCTAATAAACACAAATCTCTTTCAAAATACTACTTAGGGATAATAATAATAATAATAAAGCTGATGCAAAATTTTATGCTTGAGAGATATAAAATTACTTTTTGTTTCCCCCTGTGAAATGCATAGTAGTTCTACTTTCCCCAGAATACTAAAAAAATGAAGATTTGATACTAAAAATAGTAACAGTCCTCTGGTAAATAATTTTTTAAAAAAAGAATCTATTAGTTAAACAACACAAACTCTAGGTAAAACCTAGAACTCACTGAAGTTTTCAACACGCCATGGTAACTTATAATATAAAAGTGTATAAACCTTTTTAATATGCTGTAATGTTTTTACACCCATCCACCCGTCAGAATATTTTCAATGAGTCTATGTCATGTCTGGAGCTTGCATGGTTTCTGTTTGATTATAGAAACTACCTAAGCTGCTTTTGTAAGTCCTTAAACTTTCCAGATCCTGAGAGGATGAAGCTCCTTTGTTGCCTTTTACCAGGGTTTGGTCCAAGTTCTTAATGAACTGTGTATCTTTGGGAACCAGTGCCCTGAAAGCAGTTGTCAGTTTTCAGCCTGGCAGGTAGGCAATAAATACTGAACCTCTACAGCCACATAAAACTGACTTAAATGGGTTACCAAGGCAGGCTGCTCCTATGCAAGGAGAATAAGCAGTGGGCTGGAAGGTGAGGCTTTTATACCAGCAAGCCGGAAAGGAGGTGTTGCTGAAGAGGAAGAGAAGATGACAATGATAACATGTTTGTAAGAAGAGCTGTACTAGGAAGTGATCTGGAGACTCTGCATTTTCAAAGCATGAAAAATTTAGTGTTTGTTTTCACTAAGGTTTTGATTAGATCTGAATAAATTTTCACCTTTGAGCACCGGAAGTGTTGCTCCCTGTCTTTATGTTGTTGTGATATGTACTTCTGCTGCCCATGGTGATGGCCAGCATGGGAGCAGAGTCCTTTGGAGAACTGGTCTTTTTCTTGTTGATGAATGCCAGGCAGGAAGTCAGAAGCAGGTCATTGTGGGATTTGTGCTGTAAACTTCAAGGTCTGCATGCCTGAGTTTATTGAAGAAGGGCTTGTTTGACTTAGCTTTGTTCTGTTGGTATTTTTGCAGAAAGAGTTTGAAAATTAACTCACATTGTATTAATTAAGGTAACGATAGGCAAGGAAGTGGCTTGCTAGGAATGGAGAGCTTTTGTTGAGTATGAGCCAAACTTTGGATATCTCATCAAAGGTATTTTATAGTCTTAGGCTAAAGGTTTTGATCCTGTTTTCTTTATTCGTTGAGGATGTGTCGAACTGTGTTTTCTTTAGGACAGAAGGTTTATTTGTGTTTATTTAGCTGCCATAACAGAATACACTGTTGCTACCTCTATGGATGGCTTTTGAAGAAACCTGTTACCTATCAGTTTATCCACTACAGAGCACACAGGTGAGCTGCAGCTGTAGTACTTTCAAAGTAATTATAGTTATGTTTTTGTTGGAACTGTGGAAGTTCTGTGTGGTGTCTACCCAAACTGTTTTTTGCATGACATAAAGCTGAGGAGAAATGAAAACTGTTTCCGTGTGGCAAATTCTCTACTTTCCTTACTTCATTTAGAAAAAGACAGTAATTCCACCTTGAAATGGCTGTGTATTTTCAGCCTTCAAATTTCCTTATCCCATGTAGACTGTACTTTCTCTGACAGACATGGTATTCATTAAATCAATAAAAACATTGTTTTTATGTCTAACCTGTATTTTAATATATGCAAAGAAGTAGGCAACATCTGTGAAAACAGCACATGGTAGGGTAATAGGAAAAGTAAAAGGAGAGGTAAGTTTGTGTTGAGCACTGCTGTATTTTTGTACGTGATTAGTAACAATATGAAGCAGATTCTCTTACCTCAGCAAGCAAGGTGGTTAAGTTTTCATATACAGAATAAAGCAGTCCATTTTTGGGGTTTGATACCTCCTGTATATTTTTTCTATTAAAGTGCACAAACTGAAAATTATTTACTGATATTTAAACTAAACCATTTGATTTCCATACGCTTAAAAAGAAAAATTTCAGATGTTATCCCAGTTTCTTTGGGGTAGGGGTGTAATTTACTTTTGGCCAAATCCAGTTATCAAAACCTCAGAAAGATATACTTCCTTACTTATTGGCTGAGTGAAGGGGGAATTTAATTTTAAAGTGGTTGTGTGTCCTGGATAGTGGTGTCTACAGCATTAGTACCATAGTAACCTGATATGTGCTTTAAGGTAGTTACAGCTTTGTTCATCTTCCAAGTTTCACTGTTTAATTTGAAACATTTTTGACAGTTCTGTTTTCTGTGTTTCAGGTGTATTACAGTTTTTACTGAGGCAGCAATGTTTTTGTGGTTACAGAAGGGAGGCTATTTGAAGGTTCTGATAGTGTTTTTTCCAAATTTCATGGCTTTAACCACCTCTCAACTTTTATGGCAGATCAGTCACAAGTACTTGTAGAAAATTACTTTCTTTGTATGGTGGACTATAAATGGCAAGCTTGTTACAAGTGTAAATTTACAAATTGCTCCTAAACAATGCTTCAGTGAAGAAAATGGTAGATGTCAGTATTTAGTCCCTGCTATATAGCTCTTTCAAGCTTTTAAATGTACTGGGTGTTAAACAGCCAGAGCTCTTCATGTTTTTGAGTTTCTCTTCCCGCTGATATCCTGCAGTCCTAGTTTTCTAGAAAATATGTTCCACATTTTTTTCTCTTATTTTTAGTTTCTTTAATGAAATCCAGTCTTTTCAAAGTTACAGAAATGGGGAAGACATTTGTCTGTAAAAGTACGTTGCTATCAAATGCTTCTTTTCAATTAATAAAAAACCATGGGGGTTGGATGCCCAATGTTAGGAGTAGGGCAGGCAACAGTGGGTTTTGTGGAAGAACTTGAGAGCTCATCTGTGTGCCATCAGCTGGTGTCCCAGTCCTGTAGAGGGACATACGAGCCGCCTGTGCTGATGTGGTGCTGGGGGAGTGCGGCAGGTAGGGGTGGGAAGCTCCTGCTCTGCCTGGAAGTGCTCTGACTTTACAGCAGAGGAGCTGCAGCTGCCTTTTAGGAGCAGGATGGGGAGTTTGGTAACTGATAATCTGTGAAATCTTGTTCTTTGTGATAAGAGTGAAAGAACGATGAAGCTAGGTAAACATCCCCTGCGGTCTTATAGAAGTGACTGGTGTGACCAGTGTGAATTGGTTCCTAGAAAGCCTTAATTGTGCTTACTCCAGTTTTATGTCTGTTAAAACTGGAAATGTTTAGTATGCTCCCTGGTTCTGTTCCTTCGGGGTTTTAGGTAACTTCTAAACCTGTTTGCCATTATTGAAGGCTTTGATAGATATGAATCACGTCAGCTGAGCGTAGTTTATTCTTGTTTGAAATAAGCACTAATCAAAACTGAGTTTGACAATATTTGTACTGATTTTTGCTCAGCATTTAAAATCAAGTTAACTTGATTATTTTTTTATCAGCATGAGGATTAATGGTAACTCGCAGTAATACTGCCAGTGTTTTGATTTGCCTGTAAAAATCAAAGATGTGATAACAAAGTTATTTAACTGAATAAGATACATCCTCTTTTTTGACCTAATTTTTTGACTTTCTATAAAAATGTGTGTATTTTCTATATAAAAATACTAATCATTCTGTAGCTTTTATGTAGCTGAGGCATGATGCATTTTTTCCCCCGTGTTCTCTAAGAAGAAATCATTGCTTCTCCTGGAATCTGACTGCTACAGAGAGGAGGCGTGTGAGGATATCACTTAGCCACACTCCACTACACTAGCATTTCAGTGAGCAAAGTATGAGTTACACCTCATCCCTTCAGCATGTGTGTTCCATGCATTGGGAATCACAGTGGCTCTGTTTATGCAGCTGTAACTTGGCTATGTCACTGCTAATATCTGAAACTGGTTTTTCATTTTTACAGTGTGTCAAAAGTCACCTTGAAATGATGTAAACATAGCTGTCTTACAAATATTTATTGTCTTCGACGTATTTTGGTTCAATTTTTTGAAGATGGTTTGTTTTTGGTGTATTTTACTAAATGTAATTACCACTTGTTAAAAAAGGGTTGCTCATTTACAATACAAACCTTTCACTGCTAAGCTAACAGTTTAAAAATAGTTTGCACATATTAAACTTGTTACTGTTATGCAGTCAAGATGTATTGCTGTATGCTATCGAGTAGGTGATCGTTCTTACTGAGATTTTCTCTTCCTTCTTATTTGTTGTTAGAGTAACTAAATTAAAGCTTAATAAAATATTTGGAGTGGCTCACAGTTCAGCTAAACTTTTTAGCTGGCTTTCAGTTACTTCTCTATATTAAATGAAGGGTTTCAAATTAAAGTGGTAGTTGTGGCTGTGTATTAACCTGATGGTTGGGGTTTTTTGTTTGTTTATGGGTTTGTTTGTTTGTTTGTTGTAAAATATTGTATAGTGTTTTAATTCTGAGAAAAGGTTTTGCATGGGAGATATTTGTGATCAAAAAGTTGTGAAAATGGCATTCCTCTACTCTTTTTAGCAAAGTTATCACCGAAAGTGAAATAGTTTATGTTAGAAAGACTATTTTTGCATTGTATGTTGCAATTTCAGAATATCAGGTCACAGAAAAAACCCAAACCCTTTGCAACCCTCTTGATACTGTACCACGTTCTGTGTGGTAAAACAGGACTGGGAACAGTGCCTTCTCAAAGGCGATGAAGTTAAGTTCTGAAGCAAACAACATTACAGAGAGAAATTCTATATATGTACAAGTCTTCATTCCCCCTCTAGATAATGTGAAGTAATGAAAAGGAGACTGAGGGGAGACCTCATCGCAGTCTACAACTTCCTCATGAGAGGGAGAGGAGGGGCAGGCACTGATCTCTTCTCTGTGGTGACCAGTGACAGACAGAACCTGAGGGAATGGCTTGGGGTTGTGTCAGGGGAGGTTTGGGTTGGATATTAGAAAAAGTTTCTTCACCCAGAGGCTGTTTGGGCACTGGAACAGGCTCCCCAGGGAAGTGGTCACAGCACCAAACCTGACAGAGTTCAAGAAGGGTTTGGATGATACTCTCAGGCACCTGGTGTGACTCTTGGGGATGTCCTGTGTAGGGCCAGAAGCTAAATGATCCTTGTGGGTCCCTTCCAACTCAGCAGATTGTGTGATTCTGTGAAAAGGAAGCATGTTTGAATAAAAACTTTTTTTTTTCCTTTTTTTTTTTTATTTGGACACAGAATTTGGTTTGAGGCAAAAAACCCTCTAAATCCACAAAGTGCCCAATAAAGAAGGGATTTGAAGGGTAAATGATTCATGGAAGACAGATTTTCAAGAAGTACTGCCTTTACACAAGATTTATTGCAGGGAAATGCAGTTGTCATTAGTGTCAGGTACTAGCCTTAAGCCATCTTGGAGAGCTAGTGCTGTTGTCTTTTTCATGTGCCTATTCTTCAATACAATAATATAGGAAGAGACCTATGATGAAGGTTGATGCTCAAAAGCAGTTGTCTGCTGATGTAGTCTATTTTGTAGAAGCACCTGAAGAGCAGAAAAGAACCTTCTGTGTGCTTTGCATAGTAGTACGTTATTGTCCAAAATGCTGATAGTGGAATCAAAGGACCAGAATGGGATTCTTGTGAATCTTCTGACATGTGGTTTGAACTAGTACTACCTTGAAACCTAAACCTGCAAGAGAGAGGGAGACATTTTGTACACCAGCATCCTGTTTGATAGATCACTGCCAGTGCAGGATCAACTAACTTAGTTTGACCAGCTGTAAAAAACTTTTAACTAATCAGATTTTTCACGTAGGCAAGAAGATAATTACTGGAAGGGCAATAACCTCCTAAGCTGAACGATTGCAGAAGAACTTTGCAAGACCTGTCGTTCTTGAGCATAATATTAGTGTGTTTGAGATCTAGGAAATCACGTTGTAAAATCACCCTCATCTTCTATTGTGTTGCTGGTGTTTCTTTCCTTTTGGTGTGCGTATATTGACAAAATTTGTGAGTTTGTGCCTCAGAGCTGTTTGCAGTGTGCTGCTTGTGGCTTTGTTTCCCACAGAGGAGTGAATTTGTTTTCCTGGGCATGTGGGTGCACATTGCGGAAAAGGTGCTGGAAAATTGTCATCACTCTAGGGAGTTAGCCTTTGTATGTATCGAACAGTAAATTACATCGCCAGGCTGAGTGAAAGTGATACCTGAGCTTTAATCCATACTCCTCTAAGGCCGGGTAACTACAGTTTAAAGCACAAAAAAACCTCATGTAAGAGTTTAAATAGGCTTTATTTTCAAATTTCTCACAAGTAGTTGTTGTTCTGAAGGCTGAATAAGCCTCTCCGAATATATGGATATTAGGAGCAAAAATTTATACATTGCAGATTAGTACAGTTTTAATCCCTGATAATTAAATAAATGTCTCTCAAAGATATACTTTACTTCTTCAGAAAGGATGAGAGCTGTGAATGTTCAAACATTTTGTAACTAATTAAACACTCCAAAGTTTGTTTTGTGTTGAGGTTGCCTCTTGATGTCACTAGTTGAATTTTGATTGTATAGTACCTATGAGGTTTCATTTCAGTCTCAAATATTGTAAAGTCTGTAATTTTAGTTAATTACTTATTGAGAAGGAAAACTCTTGTTCTTGCATTCTTCTCTAGCCATTATTGAAGTTTGATAATACTAGCATTGTTAGTCTCACGCTAATTGAAGTTACAGTGGATTTTGGAGGCCTCTTTGTCATTCATCTTTAGCATAATACCCTGTGCTTCTCTCTGTCCAGTTTCTTTTTTGTATCAGAACAGATGAAAACATAAAAATTTCTTGTCTAAAGGCCACCACCCTTGCTGGAGTAGCAGCATCTAATGCCATTCTATTTATAGATGGAACTTGTTAAGTTTCCTCAGCAGGGACTTAAAGCTATGACCTCGTGGGCCAGAAACAGGAGAGCTGCCTACTGAGCTACAAGGGCAATCTCTCAATTCTAAAGAATACATAGAAAATTTCTAATATACTGTACTGTGAGTCATAAAGTACTTGACCAGTAAACCCCCCCCCCCCCAAGAATAAAGACTAGGCAGGCTATCTTTACTGAGTCATTGTTATTATTTGACCTACAACTACTTTTATTATAGTTCTGCATGTGATTTGGAAGTGTATAATTGCTATTTGGGCAATACAGACGAGTTTTTCTCTGTAATACTTTAAAGAAATTGTCAATGTGTGATGGTGTTGGGGAGTTCAGAGGACTGTTTCTGAAATAGATGTTTGAGTGGGAGTCTTTACTGATGGTATAGAGTATCCTGGCTTTTTAAAGGTGATGATAGGCTGTTCCATGGACTTTCTCAAAAGCTTGAAGGGAAAAATACTACAGATGGATTTTGGTTTTTTGGCATTTGTTTGGTTGGTTGGTTTGGTTTTGGTTTTTGGTTTGCTTATATGAAATGTGAAAGCCTGTTTTCCTTTGGTCGGAGGAAGGCTACCTCAGAAAAGGTAAAATAACAGTTCTTTGCCAGACTATAGGAACAGAAAAAGGTAAGTGACTGATCGTTTCACTTTAATTAGCTGCAGTGATTGTATCAAAAAGCTGAGTGGTCTGTAAACTGAGAATGTTTTAGCATCCCTTTCAGAAAGTGGCTTTCTCAAAAGTGCATTCCTCAAATGATATAGGGACTTAATTGCTTTTTGTTATGGGTTTTTGGTTTTTGTTTTTGATACAGAGTCTTAAGGAAAACTTTAAATAGGTCCCTAGAAGCACTTCCAATTTAAACAAAGATGGCTATGCTTCCTAATAGGCTGGGCATGGGCCTGTGCTGGATTTGTAGACAGCAGTAGAAGTTAAGCGTTGGTGCTCAGGGCTCTTTGTTGCTCCACAGTTGAGTATGGCAAGCAGATGTGCGAGTGGGTCAGTATCAAATGAGCTGATGTAATTATTTCTGAGGCTGATGTGACTTCGTATTAAAATAGACAAGGAGCAGTTGCAGAAGTGATTGTGATGCATCATCTGTGGGAGTGGTGGTGTCCAGGTGATGGAGGAACCAATGCTTTGGCTCCTGCTAGAGGTACAAGTAGTGTAGTGTAGCTTTTAGTGCCTTGAGGCGAGGAACCAAGTTACTCTGAAAATTTTTCTCTTTGTCTCTTTAGATAGGAACCAAAGTCTAAGAATTTAAGGAAAAAACCTGGAAAGATAGTAATCTAGTTGAAGAAGGGATAATATATGTTTGAAGTGGCTATGCAGAAG
The DNA here is from genome assembly GCF_001604755.1 of Lepidothrix coronata. NCBI lineage: Eukaryota > Metazoa > Chordata > Aves > Passeriformes > Pipridae > Lepidothrix > Lepidothrix coronata. Next base: position 8,947,311 of record NW_016690187.1, read on the forward strand.
AGCAGAGCTCTTTGGTGCTGGTTTATTTTATTAAAAAGAACTTTGCCATGTGATGGTTTTTTGTTCAGTTTGTATTCCGTTAATGTTTGCATACATTATTGGATGTATGTTCTTTGTATTTACGTTTATAGTAAGCTTTATACTTGCAAGTTATTTTGAATGCACTTTATCTTCTACGAGGTCTTCTGGCCCTCAAAATATATGAATTAAATTCTCCCTAATTATCTGGGTTTGTTGTATTGGTATTTCCGTGGTGTATGTATGTGATTGCTGTGTACTGAACAGTGGAGCAAATACTGCAAATGAAAACCAGGAGGAACCTGGCTTTGGGTTTCTTATTCTGGCTGTAAGTTACTTATCCTAGATAAACTAAATAGGGCTCCTAGGTTAGCTAAGATATGCTGTTGTAAGACTTAATTGAAATATACCTCCTTTTTTTTGTGTGTCAAGCAAATCTGTCTGAGATCCTTGGGGTGTCAGTTTAGAGTTCCTTCCTTTTTCTTTGCCTATGAGAGTCTATGAGACTGTTTAATAAACTAACAGAACACCCTCTGGTTCACTTTTCTTTCAGAATTGCTATTTATTGGAGGAGGCCTGGTTTCCACAATGACCAAAATGCCATTTTCTAGAAAAATAGGTGTCCCTTTCCAAGTCAATACTTTGTACCAGACTCGTACACTGAATAAGAATGTCTTTTGAGAGCTGAAGCAGCTCTGCACTCCGACACCTTTTCTCTTCTATATGCTGCCACTTTCTCCTGTGCTGTTGGAATTGATTGTGGAACCACGTAGTAAGAGGGCTTTTGGTTTTTAAAAATAACCATATTCTTCTGGCTGGGTTATTTTAAAAATAGGTCATTTCTCTAACCAGATTTAACATGTAATGCAGCAAACAATCATGCTGTTCTAGCTGAGGGAGCATTAAGCTGAGATTGGTAAGTTGAAAAACATTTGTAAAGAGCACAGGTAAATAGGAAATACGTGATGCCAATGGCATCCTTTTTTTTTCATACTTTTTTTTCTTTCCAAGTCTACAAGACATAGAGATGTTTTTGTTCAAACCTTGCATGTTGTCCACTGGAGAATGAAGAAATCTGACTTTCTGATGACTGTTATTTATGCTGAGATGTTAGTGAAATGCAGGGTTTGTTTGCAGATATGCCTCTATGCTGTTATAATGCTAAAGTATAGATGTGCAAATCTGCTGACTTCTTTTGGTGAGCCTTTAACAAAGATAGTTGTGATGTTTTCAATATACTTTCCAAACTTCCTTTTCCATCCTGATGAAGCCCGGCTTCACATTGGCTGAAGATGAAGTTTTGCTTTTCTATTTGGGTTTACAGGTGATCATGTACTAATCAGTTATCAAAGCATCTGCATCCCAGCAGAAATTCTCATGGTCTGTTTTTTTTCTGTTTGGAACTTCTCTTGCATTTGCTCCTCTCAGGTTTCTCCCTGATATTTTTCAGTGTATTTCAGGACGTATTTTTATCCTGAAATCTTGTGTGGAAGAACAGAATTAGCATTGGGATGGATTTAAGTGCTGGATGTTTATGTCAGCAGTAGTTGGTAGAGCTGCTTTGAAAACTGTTGTTTTAGTTTTGATGCCAAGGAGTCTCTAGCCTCAAGCAACACCCTGAAGCCTCAGTGCCTGGAGGCAATTAGCAAAATACATGAGTTATCAGGCCAACCATTTGTTCTTGTGAAATACCTCGGAAATGCTATTTTTGATTCTTATTTTGAGTTTTGCAGTTAAAGTAGGGCTTCATCTGGTGTTGATAAAACAACAAGAAGATTCTTTAGAACCTCAGTGTTTATCATTATATATGTAATTAATTTTCTGAGTATTCAGGTATTATGTGGTTAATTTCTTTTCTGTTAAAGTTAATTTAAAAGACTTTCATTACAAAATCAAACACTCTCTCTGCTTCCTTCTCTCTGCCTTCATTTCCACCCCCCAGCCCCATCATACAGGTTTTTCTTCCAATAAGATTGATGGCAGATAAGCTTCTGTGCCTCAAGCTCACTTTACTAGTTAAACTTTTAAAGTATGTTTAAGCACAGATTGGGGTTTCACTACGTACCTAGATAGCTGTTACTGAGATATCAATTCCATGATGCTTATTGAATATTTTTATGCACCCAGCTTTGGTAATTTGATGTGAAAATTGATGTCTCAAAACTAAATAGCAGTAGGAATGGGAAGTCAAGTGTGTGAAAGAGTTGCAAAAGCAGGGAAGTGTAGAACTACAGGAGTGTAGGCTACCTGAGAGGGATTGCTTGCTTTCAGAGAAAATACAGAAAGAAGCAGAGGGAATCTGAAAGATAGGCATGTTAAGACTCTGGGTTGGGCTGTTCTGAAGTCTCATAAAGCAGAAAAATTAATCCAGTGAACATCACCATAGAAATTGTGTGTATGAGTATATATGTGTAGTGTACAAGACAAGAAATATTGATGTGTCATATATTTTAATTTTTAGGGATGACATGGTAAAATTACCATGCAGAGGAAACAGTCTGATATCTTGGTGAGTTTAATCTGTCCAAACCAGCAAACACTAAAATGTTTTGATCATTAGCAGATGATTATTTCATAGTTTAATCACAAGGCAGAATATAAAGCTGTCTTTGGTATGCTTACTGCATTTTTGTCTTCTCAACTTATCTTCCAATTTTTTAAATATGTAACTAAACCAGTCAATATCATTCTAGGTTATTTTGTTTAATTTTTAAATTTTTAATCTGGATTATCTGTGTGTTTATGGTTTCTTTTATTTTGCTTGTAAGTCTCTTGCACTTAAATGCAAATGTGAAGTATTTTCCTGGATTCATTGTAGCGTAGAGTTTTAATTATTTTTTTCTTTTATAACTCTCTGTGTGCTTAAAGAAAATAAAACTATTCACTAGATTGTGCAGTATTTAGGAAAAAACCCTGTCGTTTCTGTAATGCCACTCTTGGCCCAAAACTACATTAAGTAACAACTGAAGCACATCACTTTCAATTGGTTTCAAGACATGAAAACAGAAATTTCCTTACTACGGTGCTAAAATATTCAGCTGTTGTTCGAGATGGATATAGAAAAGACAGTCAGCAAAAAAATATAAAACTTCTTGTCTTAAATTGATTTAATTTATGTATCACAAGGTACTGTTTAAATATTGAGTGCTTTGTGCAATTACAAAACATTGTGAGTGTAGGCAGAGCTCAAGTCAATGGGATCCAGAACCTTACCTCAGTTTCTGCTTTTAGCAAAATAATGGATAATTTTCCCTGAGCCATAGTTCATCTTTGTAGTTTGTATGTTGAGCTTTTATTTGTAGAGATTGTTTAGTCATTATGATAAAACATATTATAAAAATTTTGATAATGAAGAGTTAAAAAGCTCTCAGTGTTTTCTTTTTATAAGCCACCTGTTGCCTTAGATGCATAACTGTATGAATTCGAACAAAGTGCTCATCACTTGTCAGCCATCGGTGGCAGCATAAAAATTACTTGTGGTGCTTGCTTTGCAAGAAGTTCTTTTGTGTTTGTGACATCAGCTTTGTTTTCTACAATTAAAGTATTACACGCTAGAATAATCTAAATTGCAACCACTAAATGGTGATGTAGTTCTTTTTTCATAGAGCTGAATTTGTTTACTGGTTGCGTACAGCTATTGACTACTGTTTAACATGACATGTCCCTTTTGCCTAGAACAATCTTTGGAAAAGGTGTTTTTTTGTGTCCTGTTCTTGTCTCCCACCCCCTCCATTCCTCCTCCCTTTTCCATTATGGAAAGCTTTTCTTGTACTTTTTTTAACAAGTAGATAAAAATACATGTTAGGCTTCAGTATTTTTTTTTTCACCTAGCAAATTAATGGCACATGATGATATTGCCACAGAGAAAAAAGCCTTGCAGTGGAGTGATCTGGACTGCAGGAGATGTTTTGTTCCATAAGAACACATTTTGACATGAACAGAATAGTTTTTGTTTGCATGGTTTAAAATAAAACCCCAAACCAAACCCGTTTTTCTGACTCTGACCCTACTGTACTAGTGACTGTACAGATACCTACTGAATGGCTTTCTCTGTTGGAAATACCTTAGCTGTGATGTTCTGTTCCTCTCTTATGGCTTTATTTTGAAGTCTTTCCACTTCAAAGTGAATGGGAAGAATTTGCATGTGATTGGGTTATGATTTCTTAGTATTGTTTTCCTTGTGTTAAAGCTATTCAGTGCTATAGAAATTTGTGGAAAATCTGCTGTCCCCTCCTCAAATTCTGTAGTATTGAATAGAGGGTGATTTTTGTGGAAAGTTCAATTAAGCGGGTACAATTAGTATAGTTTTTTGTATGTTGATTAAGTACACAATAGGCCTGGGGTTTTTTCACATAACCTTAGGAAGGGCATAACTTCTATTCAGAATTTCCGTATACTTAAAGTTATGTGAGATATAGTTCCCATTTGAAGAAATTAGACTATAACCAAGCTACAATATTGCTGATTTTTATATTAAATTGCTCTGTTTTTATGAAGAATATAAGACGACTGTAATTCTGTATTAATTTGCATGCAGGAGGTACTGACTCTACTGAATCTGTGATAAAATCTCTGTGGCTGCAGACTAGTCCTGGAGCACTGAAGGCTGCCTTTAGCAGTCACCCCCCCCTCCTTGGGCCAGAAGAAGGAGAGTTAGAGGTTATGCTCTCCTTGAGACATGAGCATATAAATTCAACTTTGCTATTCTTTCATGTTGATCTAGTAACTTACCCTTATGATGAATACTGCAAGTTAGAGATTTAGATAAAGTCAAAAGTAGCTTACAGTCAAATAATGACTACAGCACTGTTCCAACAGTAATCCTGTAGGGATTGGGATGTGAAAAGAATACAAATGCAAGCTAAAGACTATGTAAAAATTGTATTAAAAAAATGCAGCTGTACTCATACAGTCTCTTCTCATACAGTGGCTTTGATAAGAATATGATTATGTTTAAACTGATAAACCATTAACAGCATTCAGTTTCCTAAGGTATTTTTATTGTTCAAACATCATTTTAAGCTGCTAACTGGTAAATTGCTGATTCTTGCTCTTATCCTTTCACATGTGTTCCTGTTGTCATTTTTCATGGAATGTGTATATAAGCAAGTAGGGAGAGAGAACAAAAGTGATCTTTTATAAAGTACTTCTATATCCTTTCCAAGGGTGCAGTTCTTTTATTTACTCATACTGTGTTTGTGATTCAAATTCCATGAATTGCAGTCAAGTTCTGCTTAGTGTAAATAAAGATGGCTTGGTCTGAACCTAAACTAATCGGTATATATTTATAAAAAACCCCAAAATAAATACCCTCCCCTCTTCTGTATTGCTTATATTTGCAGAGTGACATTAATGTGACTGTGCCACATAGAATGAATAATATAGTGTATGAGTTAATTGATCATTTATAAATACAAATTCTTCTTGGGAGAAGGGGGTGGAGAATGTTTCCTTGTAGTTGGTTTGTCCCATGCTGAAATAAAAAACCAACTTGTTTAAATTTAATTTTTCCCTCTCTCTATGTTTTTACTGGGAGTGGTTTTGTGTGTTAATGAATGTAGTTGCACTCTTTGAGTAAGTAATTGTGGGATTCTGTTGTGTGCATATATTTCCCTTTATGGAGAAGTGTTGCAGTGTCATTTTTGGACTTGCTTTAGCCATTATTGGAGCTGGAGAGTGCAGTGTGAATACACCCAGCACAGCAAAGGTACCGCCAGTTGAATTGGCTACTCAGCTTTTCAGTTGTCTTGCTCACTAAACCTCAGTAGGGTTTCAGTTATTAACAGAAGAAAACATTCAGAATATTTAATAAATTCTTTTTAATGAAACCCTATACTTTTTTAGAAAGTGCTAGATATTAGTAAGTTTTCATTTTCCTCCCATATTATGTGTGTAATGTTGTCATGCTAAGATATTTTGACTGCTGCATTTGAGCGTTTTTGTTGAATAATATGATGGACTTCAAAAGGTAAATACATCGTAATTTCAATTTTCCTAATCAGTCATCGTTTCGGACAAGTATGTCATAGCTTTTCCTAGTCTTGCTGTAGATACGAATGTGCAGCTTGCTGTTTAATGGATAAAGGAAACAATTAAGTCAAAGAGCATGTCCAGGTGCATGTACTGGTAGGGTCTGGTTGTGTACACGGTGGTTCTCATATTTGTGCCCCGTGGATGTGTCTGTACCCCCGAGTGAGGGGGATTCTCTTACGGCGCAAAAGCCTGTTCTGTCTGCCCTGAACCTCGGCCTTGCTGCTGCAGGCTCTGGACGGCTTCCTTGGTTTCATCTCTGTTTTCCTGTGTCGGGAACACGTTGGGCCATGTTTGGGAGAGAGGACGTGGGATTCTCGGGAGGGGTCATGCCGGGAGCCCGCAGAGGTGAGAGGTGCTACCTGCCTGGAAAGTGCTTTCAAGCTTCCCGGGCCGCCTGCATGCAGACAGGTTGATGCAGACCACCATCATTTCCAGCTTGTCACAGTCACACAAGGAGTTCTTACTTCTTCATGTCCCTTCATCTGGTTCTCATAAGCAAAATCCAAATTCCCTCCCTGCTGGAGAGAAATGCTGCCTTTGTCAGCTAAAAACCTCAAGTTACACTTTTCTCTCATCTCTTTCTGTTTATGGATTTTTTTTTTCAGAATGTGTCTGCACGTGGTTTCCTAGCTTGAGGTCTTTTGCCTTCTTACTTTTTGTTTTCTTGCTCCGTAACAGCAGGGTGATGTTGGTTAACAGGATTTTGTATGTCAGTGGTGCTATTTACTGGAATGCTGTTAATTTACTGTACTAGAGCACAGAAAAGATGAGAAACAATGATTTGTTTGCAGTTTCACAGAGCTAAAAGCTTCTTGACTGGAAAGATAACTTTGGGACCACTGCAGCTATAAGACAATTGTTTTAAATTGAAATGTTAAATTTGGTGGAATTTGATAAGTTCTCACAAAGCAATTTCAAATCTCACCCACAAAATCAGTTGGAAGTTACATTTGTTTTTTTCCGTGTTTTAAACTTTGCCTTAGAGAACAAATAACTGTTCATTGTTTCAGAACATGCATAATTATGTGGAAGTGCATTAATTCTGTATTGTACAAACACTGCATAGAAATATTTCCACGTAACTAGGATGAAATATTCAGCATATTTGAGAAGAAAGAACCTTTTGGAAATCTTTGGTAAGGGGAAATATTACTTGTATGATTTATTTTGAACACATAAATCAGTCTCATATATCATATACCATCAGCTTTAATATCTTGATGGAGCGAGTAGATGGGTAAGCTGGGCTTGTGGCTGCAGTGTTGGGGAGAAGGGCAGATGGAGCTGCATCTGAGAGAAAGGCAGCGTCTTCCTGTGGAATGCAGGCAGGCTGTAACTGCCTCTCTTGGGAGGAGGGGATATTGTAATATTATCAGCAATGTTGTGTTGAAAATTGAAAACAAGTAACTAAAAGCATGTTGTAAAGAAACAGATGATTCAGACGACTCAGAGAACATTTTTTAATGTTAGTAATCAGCAAACCACAGAGAAGAATTAACTTGTGATCAGAGTTCTGATTTTTCACCAGAATGGAAAGCCTAGTCAAGGGTAATCCATCTTCTGTTCACTGAACATGTTTCTTCTTAGCTATACTGCTTACCAGTTTATTTAAATAAAAAGATTTTATATGTGTGTGTACTGTTAAATAAATGCTGGAACAGAAACTTAACAGCTTTATAGCTTTTTGGAAGCTTCTCTTTTCTTCAGTAGTATCTCATAAAATTTCAGAAAATTTTCTTAAAAATAAATAGTTTGAAAAATAAGCATTCAGTTAACATTGTTTAGCTGAAAGTAAAATGCACCCTGTTTTCATTATTTTCATACCATTGCAGCAGCTATGCTTTCTTCAATTTGTTTTTTTTGTTAGCGGTAAAAGTGTCTTGTTTGTTTGTGGTGTGTTTCTAACCTTTTTCAAGTTTATGCATTGTATTTTCATAAGCTATGAACATCAGGGTTTTCTTGCCCAATGAAAAAGAAAGAATCTTGAATGGGTAACATTTTCATTCTGTGTTATGTGACACAGATTTTTTTTTTTTAAATCCCTGATCCAATTCAGATTAGAACATTACATTATGTAAAAAGTACATATAGTATTCTTTATCAGGGTTGTTACAAAAAAGGAAAAATTAAACCGTGAACTGTATCTTTATAACAAAGTTAAACTGGTTTGGAATCATAAGGTTACTGAAAAACAGGGTATAACTCTTAAGAGATCTTCTTTTCTGTCAGATTCTCCTCCTTGAACTAGCAGGTGACATGAAGTCTGCTAGGACAGTTCTGGCCTCTGGCTTGCTCCTGTTGGCTCTTTTCTGTGGGCAAATGGTGAGCAGGCTGTAAGTTGAGTGAAACTTCCTGAAGGGGTAGTGGTGTTTGACTTGCTATTCTGGGGAGCATCTATAGCAGTAGTGTTAGAGGCATCTATGTAAATGCTTCAATATTGAATATGCCTTTTTCATGTGCTTTGAAATTTGGGTGGGTTTTTTGCCATCTTTCATCTGTTATGAAGAAGTTTAAGTATTGTGGTTCCGCATCTACTGAGAGTCTACTAGTTTCAGGAACCCTAGAATAATTCTGTCTTTTTTTTATGAGAATGATAGCCTCTTCAGGATAGATGAGGTCCAAGACAAATACTACATGATAGCTTTAGGGTAAAAATTGCAAGGAACCTTGCTACAATAATTGGATGAAAGTATTTTTATAGATTTAAGTGCTGATGGACAAGGACTTGCTTCAGAGACTTGAAAAATTGCCAGAAGCATTATGGCCAGCATGGTCCTTTTCTTTTGGAGAGTTTATTTGAGTGTTTTGAGATGGAGAGGGTCTTCATTCTGTCTAAGTGACTTTTAGGCTTATTTTATCAGGAAAATAAGACCAGTTTCAAACCAAACCTTGAACAAAAGATGTGTGCTGGAATTAGTGATCAACATTGTCTGTTTCAGTGTTTTCTGAAGTGTCTCACAACCATGAGTTTGGCAGTTTGTATCACAACCTATTAAAAAAGTTGTGGTAGTAGTGATGTTTAAGAAGGCAATGGTCAAATGAAGGATGATAACATGAGTATTGATTATTTTTCATTCTGAAATGTTTAAGATGCTAAAAGGCAATTCCTGGTGACCTGCTTGACTTTGCTGCATGACACAAGTGTTCATGCTGACATTCATATGTAGAGAACTTTGAGAATTTAAGTGTACCTTTATTTAAATTAAAGAAAACAACCTTCAGAGGTGTACATACCATTGCCAGCTTACAGTGACTAGGAAACTAAGGCAATACCACGGAGACAGGCAGTCCAACATCCATTCGATGTTGGCCATGTGGTTTTGTTTATGTGCTGTCCTGTGCCTGTATGTGAGGACAAAATTAATTGTGGTTGTGTGCCAAACTTTATGGTAGGCCTGATCTTGTTTACTACTAACCAACAACTACTTTGCAGCTTTAATCCTTGCGTTTACCCATCTAGTAACCGTGAAACTGTGGGGAAAGCTACTACGCCTTCATATGCACTGTGTTTGGAAAACTTAGAATAGAAGGCAAGTAACACAAAATAAGTCCTGATGTTGAAAAATTATGTTAACTAATAAAGGTATATAAGAACAGACAAGAATATATAGAAGCTGGTAAATAATGTTGTGATACAAACAGGGGGGAAAAATATCAGAATATATTTTCATATGAAAGTGTTGGTCTCTTTAGAGACTACTTCTTAGAGCTGTGTGCGCGCACACAGTTTTACCAAGCAGGCCTTTTTGGGTGTTATTGTTAATACAGATGTAAAATACAAAATATGATGTAACAAATACAAGGTGGATTTAAAAATAGCGTGTAGAGGTAAAATACTGTAAAATGTAAATGTAAAATTTGAATTTAATTGCAAACCAGAACATAATTATCTAAAGAAGTACACTGCTGGACTGGGGTTGCAAACCAGTGCATTTTGAAGAACACAGCGGCGGTCTTGGCAGCTGTGCCTTAACTCTTCAGCCCAGGGTGCCATTGTCACAGCTCGAGTTAGTCTCTGCTGCTTCTCCCTAGCTGCAGTCAGGTGCAGTGGTGATGCCAAAATACATCTTACTGCCATGAAAAAATAGTGAAACTGTATCAGTTCTTTAATTCTGCATGAATAAGGATAATCAGGGGTTGGGTGTGTTTGCAAATGGTGAGCTGTCCTGAGGGGTGAAACAGTTTGTGTTAATGGTCCTTGCCCTACGTGAACCATGTAGGGTAATCCCTAAATGGCTTACCTAACCCTGTGTAACTTGCATTGATGTTTTTAATTCATGAATTAAATGTAATTTAATTTCAAATTCCTAAGTTGAAAAGGTTTGTAACAAACTCTTCCTCATGTTACAGTACTTTATAACATCTTTGTCTTTTTCTAGCATTAAGAAAAGTGTTTCTGTAATGTTAATTAGCTAGTAACTGCTGTTTTCAGTGTGCTTTAATTACCGTATGTTGCTTGATTATATGTTATGAAATAAACTTAAGGTTATTCTAGATTGTTAAACGGTGAGCTAATATATAACTACTGTGCTTAGGATGAGGTTTCTCAGATACTGCAGTGGGGATATTGGGAAGAGGAAAAGCTGAAAGTGCAGTCTTATTCTTAGTATATGAAGACAATTTTAAGAATTGCCTCCCAGATTTTAAAATTACTATTTATAAGAAATATCTGATAAAATACCATGAAAATACTTTGAATCATAACTGTGCATCATCATAGAATAGATTGTAAAGATGTAACTCTTGAATGATTTGCATATGTGTTACTAATAAGCATCCTTTGCTGACAATCTGATTGTACAATGCAAGATAGTTACCATTGACTATTACTAAAGAATTTTTTTAAAGTGCTCCTATGCAAATTACATTTAGCAGTAGCTACACTGCCAAACTACATGAGCGTAGTTCTTTCTGCACATGTAAGCAGAGTATTACTGTAGTGACAGCTGTACTTTTTAATGAACAAGATGTTTAAATAACTTAGTACTCGTGGGCAGTTTTGTTTTCCATTTCAGCTAGAAAAAGTGCTACATGAAAGGCTGTACATAGTGGTTATATTTACTAAACAGACAAAAAGAAGTGAAGCTTTATAGATGACTTGAAACTTCTGATAACAAAGATATTTGATTGCTTCCATATTAAAATAAAAAAGTTGAAACTTTTTTTGACTAGAATTTTGAGTATTTTAAAATGTATCCTGTAACTTCTTCGTCTCCTTTAAAAAGATATTTGCAGTAGTATTTATACTGGCTATTAATTTAACCAATCTAGCACTGGAAACTGCTCAGAATTTTAATAATATTCACATATAATTGCCATAATGTCTGGTCTTTGCAGGAGATGGTACTTTGCATACTCGAGGGTTTTTCTATGGTGTTTCTTTCTCAGATTGCTAGAATAAAATCCATATTTGTTTCAGTCGATTTTACATAGAAAAAACCAGTTTACATTTTCAATTGATGCATAACTTTGCCATTTGCTTTGCTGTAAAATTCTAGCTTCATCCTTAGTTAGACTTTGTGGTTAGTGTTCACATACTTCCCCTCCGATCTTCAAGTACAGTGTAAGCTGATCACAAACTAACTTTGCAAATGGCACAACATATACGAAGATGAATCCTGTATTGTGCCAGTTTATTCCCCCAAAGATTTTCATCATCATTTCTTTTACAGAAAAAAAAATGTTTTCAGAATTATTTTGCCAAAATATTAACTCTTGGTATTCCACCAGTCAACAAATTATTATATTCAAGATCTTTTAGTTTTGTGGGCCTTTTTAATATGTTTCTAGTTTTTTAACAGTTTTTCTTTGAAGTAAAGATATGGCTCAACAGTGTTGATACCTAAGAGGGTAAGGTCAGCTGGGGGGGTTGGTTGTTTTTTCCCCTGTAGCCTAATAAAATGTGGCATTTTAAGTGCTGTAGAGAGGGTTTCAATTGTAGCCACTCTCTCAGTTAAGTAACTACTTACAGACACTGAAGATGCATTTTTTTCATTCAAAGAAAGTAAAACAAGTAAGCGTTCCTTCCTCTACAAATGTTACAAAATGTAACATACGCCTTGATTTCCCTTATTTCACTATTCATAGTGGACACTGGGGATTTGGTACAGGAGGGGCCTCCTGTTGTTCCTTTTAAGTTTGATGCATTTTACAGCAGTTGTTTTAAGTATCAAAGTCTTATTGTCTACTTATAAATGGTAATTTCATTTTTTTTTTAAAGTAAACTTACTGCTGATTTAGTTAGATACTATTAGTGGCATTTTTGTATGGAAAGTTGGAAGTGTATTCTTTAGTTGCCCAATAACTATATTAATAACACAGCAGTGTATAGCTGAGACTTTAAAACATTTTAATTTAACTTGTGTTTAAGGTTTATAGATATGAATGAATCAGCCTTGGCTTTTAGGTGAAAATATTTTCAAATTTAAAGCTTTTGTGCCCCTGATGGGATTATGTCAGTGGTTGACTGAAAAACTTAGGAGAAGGGAAATGTTTCTTTAACTCCAAACAGAGGGAATTGAGTTGGGAATTTTGAACAGAGAGGGGAACACCCCCCCCAACTTTAAATACCCTTCTGGTTATGATTATCATGAAACTGAGCTTTGCTTCAAGATTTTAGCCAATGCTATGTTTTCATAATTTAATTGGTATCTATTTTCTGAGAAGTAAGTGATTTGGCTTTCTTAGAAGATGCCTTTAGCAAACTGGATCTGTTGATAAGTAACTCATTTGCAGCATTATTGTACTGACTCGTGAGAAGTTTAATTGCAGTTTGCTTCCATCATTTTTCTTGACAGCTGTTGGAAATAATGTGGTAGATTTGGATTTATACTGACTTTCAAGAAGCAGATATTTGTTCAAAAGCAGTCGGGGAGTGCAAAGATCCATACCAATATTCAGAATTCATATTTCCCTTGAATGGAAGGTTGTGATAAAATGGTACATGGTGTGTTTTCATTGCCTGTTGAAAGACTTTCATGCAGTTAAAATAAGCATTTTGATGGTGGTTGAATTAAGAGTTTTTGTCAGTCTCTTCTCATCATGGATGATTAGACTAAAACGTCTGCTTGTCTTGACTTGAGATCACCACAGCTTCAGATAACATGCTTTGTGATTGAAGGTCGAAATATTTTGAATTCTAATAGGCTGCCAGATGAATTGCTTGAAATAGACTGTAAAATTTCAAGGCTTCCTTTTCCATCTGCTGTGAAAAGAACCATTGGGAATGGTTGAGCTTGATGATCATAGAATTACGGGATGGTGATTCTAAAACCCTCAAAGGGAAGTTGCTATGGAGATCTAGTTCCAAACTGTGAAATGATTCACCTCTGAAAGGCTTCAGGGTCTGAGAAGCTGAACACATCATTGTTCAGGTGGTCATTGGTTAGGAAATTGCTGGTGCCTGTGTAATCAGCACTCCTGTGGTAGTTAACGATCTAAAAAGGTTTGTTCTGAATGATGTGGGACAACAGCAATGTGCATAAGATGGCTTCTCTCAATCATAGTTTGCTCAGCCTGGTGCTTGTAAAAATACAGTGAGCTAAATGGCAGAGAAACGAACTGCTTCATTGAGGAGGTCTTTTAAAAACAAAATTCTTTTTTGTGATGGATTTGACATCTAAAGTAAAAGGAGAACTGTTTCAGCTTAAAAAGCTGTGGTTAGATGTTGCAAAAGTATCATATTTATATATTTATTTTGCAAAGAGAAGAACAGTGGGGCTGCGTATTTCTATTTGCTTGCAGGCTAAAGGAGTCATACAGTTGGAAATGAAGATTTCTACTCAGTCACACCTCGGGAACATAATGAAGTAACCTTGATATGTTCATATTGCCCTTTTCCCCTCCCCCTCAATATTAGGACCTACAAGAGACTCTGCTTTGGCCATCATGGAAAAAACCCACCCTGTGCATATTCAGGATTCAGGTTAATCAAAGCATATGTTTTCTTTCTTAGTTTCTAATTTATTTGCATGTTTTCAGGATAGGAAAAGGGAATAACTGGCCAGTGTTTGCATAGATGCTTAAAACAATGCATTTTGTCATCTGTTGCTAAAATTTGCCAGCAGATTGTTAAATTACTTGGAAACTCCAACATACACACAATTATTTAATGTACTTTTTTAAGGTAGGCAGAAGACATTTGCTCAGTGTACAAGTAGTAAGTGACTATAGCTATCTGTACCTTATTCAACATAAAACATTTGCTTGACCATATGAGATTCAAATAAAGAAGTTTGCATATCTGTTTAGTGTCATCCTTGTCACAACCCCTTAACACAGTCTCTTAATGGGTTTTAGTAAAGAAGATGCCAGTGGCTACTAGATGGTGCCAGATAGTTACAGAACACAACTGACATGTTCCAGGATGTAGTTGCCGTTAAACTAAAACGTAACTGAAAAGAAAAGCAAATGTTGAAAGGCTAGGGATTACTTTACTGAAACAATATACAAAATGAGTTCTTTACGTCCTATGTAATGGGCCAGCCAATCTATAGCAAGCAATGTATTATTTTTTTGTTGGGATGTTGCTTTTATCATTATAAGGAAGAGACTAAAATTCAAAGTAAAATATTAGTATTGAGTTTTATCTAGTTAACTGTTATATTAAGATTTGAACATCAAACAGGAAATACTGCAGACCCTTGTTATCAAGTCTAGCATCTCAGATAAGATGCAAATTATATATTACCTTTTGGTTTCAGTATTTCAGATTCTGTTCTGAAAAGATCATTTGATATTTCTTGTGATTCCAAGCCTGTACTGTTATGTGAGGTCCTAAGAGCTGTGACATCACCTTTAATTTGTTGAAAAGTAAACATGGCATGTGAAAAATATAAGCTCTTAACCAGCTTGTGATACATTTTAAAAATTATTATTATGAGGATTTTTATTAGTAGAAACCTATAGGCAGCACCTGTGTAAAATTTGAGTTGATTTGCAAAGGATAAACGTGAATGAATCGTATTGCTACTTTTGCATTACGTGTGTGTATTACGTTATGA
Organism: Lepidothrix coronata; assembly: GCF_001604755.1. NCBI lineage: Eukaryota > Metazoa > Chordata > Aves > Passeriformes > Pipridae > Lepidothrix > Lepidothrix coronata. The sequence goes on from NW_016690187.1 coordinate 8,962,364, forward strand.
ATGCGGGCCAGAATGTCCAGAGGGAAGGCTTTATGATGAGACACATTTTTATAAGATAAATTTACTGAGAGGCATTTTGCTTTTTTTTTTTAAAGCTATTTTATTCACTTAGCAACACAGCACTTCATTACAAACTCACCTAGGGCATATGCGTACCTAATGGCACTGATAAAACAATTTCTGCTGATTTAAGTCTTCGTCAACTCTCATTTTTGTTACACGTTGGCTGGTCTTCTCTCAAGTATGTTTACTCCTCCATATCTCCACTGTGCAATGAAATAGATCCTCAAAAGGAGAAACATTCAGATATGGAGAAAAAGGTTCTTTGGTAACATGTGATGGACAGAATTTATAACTTGTTATAAATACCCTTCTTCTAAGTACTGTCTTAATCTCTTGGTAAACAATGACTGACTATAAACATAGATATTTTTTTTTCCCTACTCTGGCAAATTCTATAATCCATTTTTTCTAGCATTTTTGTAAGGCACTGCAAGAAGTCTGACAGTTTTGTAGTGCACTTGTTTTATTGTAACAAAAATATCATTTTAAGTTTTGTAATATTTGGGAACTGCTTAGATAACTAACTTCCTGTAGCTGAAGACTTGTCATTACTGAGTTTTGTCTAGGTATTTATATAGCTTAAGTTATTGCTTTAAATGTTTTTGAAGAGAAGTTGCTGTATTGGAATAATTTTGTAGCCTTTATTGCAGGTTCCAGGAGGGTTGTAGTTTTGCATTCTGTGCTGAATTGAACTGCTCATTCTCTGTTCATTATTTTGCAAAGACTGATAACTCTTCAAGTTGTTGAAGAATGCAGAACAGGAAATTGAGTTATCTCTGCACAAGAGCCAGAGTGGGCTCAGCAAATTTAATGTCTCGGACTTTGTTGCAGCACTGGGTATCCAGAGTGGTTCAATAGGAGTACAGTTGTAGTGACTGCTAAGTAGTGCTGTTCTAGACCCAATAAAACTTCAGAGCTCAAGTGGGTTTTTTTATATTTCTGTATCTCTGATGTAATAAATCTGTGATCCAGATAAATTGTCCACGAATAATTAAAATGTTTCCCGTATATTTGGTCATTCAAGGCCAGACAGAACTGCCCTGAGGGTTTCTGCTGATGGCTGCTAGTTGCTATACATGATCTCTGGGTATACATTGTCTTAAAAACACAGTTATTGCTAGCAATTGTGTTTTGTTATGGTGACCCTCAGAGATTCCAGTTAAGACTGACACCATAGAGCTTGGCACTGAGTATTCCTAAAGAGAAGACCTGGATGACTGACCTTTATAAAAAAGGGGTAAAATGCAGCACAGAGATTTGGTGTTGGTGGAAGTAGTATGAATGCAGATAGAGGCTTATTTCTACTTTCCAAACAGTTTCTGCTTGGGAACCGTGTTTTAGTACAGTGTAAATGCTGTCAGATTTGCAGGTACATGAGTTCCAGACCACTTCTGAGTAGGAAAATTGTCTGGATACGTGGTACGCAGAGGCATGTTAAAAGTTATCCACTGATATTTGTGGCCAGACCTTCCTGTGTGCAGTGTTCTTCATGCAGGTGGTGCTGCTGTGGAGCACTCGCCAGGGAGGGTGAGTGGAGGCTCCACCTTGTTCCTGTTTGCTTCTCTTTTCATCACTTCCTCACAAAGGAAGGTTTTCAGTCATTAGAACAGAAAGTAACATAAAATAGAGCATGACTGAGCTCAGGGTGACAAGAGCACTTGTCAGTGAAGCAAATGTTCACATTCTTCAGCCTTTTTGGCTTTTGAACATTTTGTGGTGGTCCAGGCTAGGTTCCAAATTTGCCCCTTCTTCTTCCAATTAACACAGTTGTAGTTTGGAAAAATTGGAACAGAGAGACTATTTTTTTCCTAAGGAATTCTTATTTTAAATGATTTATATGGTATGTCAGCCATCTCAAAAAGTTTTACATTGAGTGCTGCCCTTCCTAGTGTCTTCTAAAAGTGAGTCTGAGCGAATTACCGTGTACTGTGATACTGGGTAATGTGTGTTGCAAGAAGGGAAATTAAAGAGTGTGTCCCAAGCACTGTTTGGTGGCCAGTGCAGTGAGAATATTTAAAATACATGATCAAGGGCAGTCAGAGCAAGCCCTTGGCAAATGGAGGCACGAAGGGCTCAAAGATTTATTCCTTCAGCTGTCAAATAATGTCCTTTACTCAGTATGACCAACTTAATAGCAAATCTCAGCAGGTAGAAGGTTTTGCCTGCAGAGTGTTGACTACATCCCAGTGGTGCCAGGATGAAAGAGCAATGGCAAGTAAACACATTTTACATTTGAAATAAATCACTAATATTTGTCAGACAGACTCAAGAGTAAGAGCTCTGGAGCAGGATTTTACAGATAAGCTCATTGGAATGACTGTCCTGGTAACAACTTTTCTCTGTTAAAACTGCTTCCATCAGGAACTGGATTGTAGTTTCTTCTGCCGACTCTCATGTCCTGAAGTGAATCGCTTTGCCTCAGTGTTTCCCGAGGAGGTTATAATTCTCATCTCTGACCTTGCGCAGTACTCGCTTGACGAGTACTTTTATGCAAATGTAAATTCTTTGTATGCCTAAGAAGTTGATACCACAGTCATTTAGAGTCCTGTATTGCTGCTCCATGCTCTCATTGTGTGTCTGCCGGTGCAGAAATGGACATGCCCTTTTTCGTCAAATACTCCCAATAGGTTTGATAGTGAAAGGACTGCCATTCAGCTGCTATTTCAGACTTTTGGGGAGTGGTGCTTGATTTGCTCTCTCCTGACTGGTGTGGTATTAGGGCTCAGCAGGGTAAATGTAGCTGCTTATCTTTTATATAGGTAAGTAATGAATTAAGTCCTAATACTGCACCAGTCAAGAGAGCCCAAAGCAGCTGCTTTTACCGTCCTGTGTCTGTATAGCCATATGGTACACATAAACTGTAATGTTGTGTTCAAAGTCATTAATGTTGCAACTAATACTCTGAACTGGGTTTTTGTTGCTAAAAATCAGCTAAACTTGAGAATAAAAGCAAGTGTTTTAAATGGGAATTAAATTTTTTTCTTATATTTTTATGGTGCGGGTAAAACAAAATAATTATTGCCGAAGTGACTGCTTGCATTTAAAATAAATTTATACATATTATTTAAAAAAAAATCTAGTTAACTTTAAAATATGTAAGTTTTCTTGTCATTTAGGGTTCTGTGAAGCTGATCATCAAGAGGGTTGCAAATCATTGGCGGTTTCTATTTTCAGAGTTCCACATCCCAGAGTAATTTGCTTTAATTTCACCCAATTTAACCTATACTTCACACCATCACCATTCAGCTTTAATAGCTATGTTCTATGCATAAGAAAAGCAGATAAATGTCCACAATTAGACTGTGAGTGATTACAACTAGTTAGGGCTTTATGAAGACAAAACTTAAGGGGCTGTAGCACAAAACAAAGCCACAAAAGATGTCTGAAAAAATTCTTTCTTCAGAAGTCAAGGTTTACTACAGCATTTTATTTAATGTTTTTGTACTTGATTTTGCTTATGTTGAAGATGTAGGCAGGTGCACCTTCTTCAACTGAAAATTACTCTGCTTAAAGAATATTAGGTTTGTGTTACAGGTGATTAATTTCACTTGAAATTAGCTTGCAAGGGAAAACATGCTAAACCTACTTTATTTGTTGGTTCTTTGTTAACACGTGCTACATTTAAGAAGCTGTAAAATGTTGACTCTGATGGTATTATTTTGTCTTTCTAATCATAAATATGCGTAGTAAAATGTGCTACCATCAAAGTTTAGTACATTCTGTAATGTTAAATGTACCTGTACCTCAGTCAGAAATAGCAGTATCTTTTACTGTTTAAATCTTCAGAATACTGATGATAGCATGTCAAGCCAGTCTAAGTATAGATATTATTTGTAATTTAATGGTTTTTTGACACTTGTATTCTTGTTTTTTGATAGCTCAAAGAAATACCTTGCTTCTAGCTCCCCACCCAACTTACCATATTTTATTTCTTTTTGTTCTCTTCCCCATTCCGACCAGTAAGTGGCCAGATAAATATTATTGCTCTTCTATTTCAGGGCTTATAGCAGGGTGTGTACGTGTATTGTGATGTGCCGTATCAGTCTGAGATGAGCAGCTCTTTTTGATAACAGTCATTGACTGTATGCGGGAGAGGAAGTACAAGTATCAGTTATTCTCTAGGTCTGTTTTTTAGTAGTGTTATTAAACATTCCCTTAGAGCTTGTTGACAAAAAATGCTGGTCATTACCCTAAATACTGATGGGAGTTTCAGCTTGTGATGCAGTTCAGATTCTCATCAAATTGTAAAATATCCTTCTTAATTATGGCATAACATTTACCAATGCAGTTGCTTATCTTTTGTGAATGAATGCAAGATGCCAAAATGCTGTTATGTGGAGCTTAATATTAGCTAGATATTTGGTTCCATTTAACTTTAAAGGTTAACTGTAATTAGAGAAATGAAGTGACTGATATATCAAATATAAATTAATTTGAAGATATTAATTAATTTCCATAATTGCAATTAGGAGCAGAATAAGATAAGTTCAGTAGCAGTATTTTGATTTGGATTTTAGCATCTCGGTGGCAGCTCGGAGCAGCTAGAAACGATAAGGTTTAGGCTATAGGCAGCTTCTTTTTCTGTCAACTAGTTTTATATGCTATATCATAAAACTTCCAGTCCAATCAGCAACTACATTTAAATACTGCAAATTGTGGCAGCAAAACAATAATTCTGCTGATTAGCCCCTTTCCATTTCTTGTAAGTGAACTGTTTATGCTGTTGAGTACCTTTTGAAAAAAGAAAAAGCCAAAACAGCCTTGATTAGTCAAGGAGTAATTGGATGACTTGATTTTAGCAAGAGAATGAATTGGTTGATGATAGCCTGTAACTAAGTGTAGTGGTTCTGTTCAGATGAATACATAACATACAGTCATCAGATCTTGACAGGTATAACATAAGCAATGCAAAAATTTCTGGAAGCTGAGAGGTAAATTTTGTCAAAGAATTTTGAAGCTGATTCTTGAAAGAAATGGAAAGAAAAGTGCATGCCATTAGATGATGCCGTTTAAAATGTGGCATTTGTTACTGCTGTGCTGTATACATATTTATGTGCTATTACTTTTGCATGTGAAGAACAGATCTAGTCTGTGTGTCCTGGCTGCCATCAAGTCCTGACAAACACACAGTTCCTCCACTTAATTGGGGAAAAACTAGAGTCAGGTTACACATCTTCTCCAGCCCTTTGTTCTGTTTTCTGCATCTTTTTTTATCTAGTGTCATTTGAAAGCAAAGTGCAGAACTGGCTATTGCTGCATTACGTCTTTAATGCCATTTTAAAAATAATTTTGGGCCCACCACACTTGGACCCAAACAGCCCAGATAAAGTTCTCAGCCAAAGATAAATCCTTCCCTGAAACTGAAGAATATTTCAAGTTCGAACACACTGGCAACAGAAGAGGGAGCTGGATGTGGCAGTGATAATTTCCAAGCTCGTAATGTCTAGTAACTTCAGATTAAATCATTATTTTGAGGCTGTTAGATTGCAAAAATGAATTCTGCTCCTGTATTATGGTTTACTATTTTCCTGTCTAAATACTTGCATTGTTTTAATAGCAGTATCTGGATGCTACTAAAACATTATGGGAATTTACCACAGCAGATGTTTACTTACAGTGAGACTGATGTTTCTAACTCTGTAATCTTTCTTCTTTTACACTAACGTGTCAGGGTTGTGTCTTTAAAGCTGGAGTGCAAATCCATGAACATGTTATGGGAGATTATTTGAAAAAATACTTACAGCTAGGATACTTAAAATATAAAAGACGTGGTTTCTGTTCAGCTTCCTTTTGACAAGTTTCTGATAACATTATGGTTTACCTCTGGTGAGATACCCAAGACACCAGGGAAGTTATAATCAGATTTTTAGATAATGAAGTTACTTATTAGGGTCTCCCAGTTGACCTTCCTGTATTGCTGTATGATTAGCTTAGTTGTTGACAAACAGATGCTTCCTTGGGGAGATTCTTGAGTAAGTCTATTTTATGTATGTATTTTTCTCTCCCCATGTGGTAAATTGATTCCTTTTCTCTCTTACACTAGTATACCATAGTTTCCTGTAGTAGAAAGAGGGCTATTTTGGAGCACAGGCAGTATAACTTAAGGAAGCAGTCAAAAGGAAGGTAATGTGGCTTGGGGTAATGTGTGAGAAATGCGGAGTCCTTCTGTTTTAAAATCAAATGCAATTATGAAGACACAGGAAGAACAATGGATTTTCATTATATTAATTGGGGAAGGTCATTGTCCATAGGTCATACTGCCTTGAAAACACAGTGGTATGGTTAGTTTTGGAGATGTTAATATTAAATTTATTTTTTAATAAATAAAGTGGCTAGTTAAAAAAGTTTGTTAGTTGAAATTCCAAAATATCAAAACATCTTCTTTTAAAGACAAATTTTTTATCACAACTTTGAAAAAAGTGATTTTTTAAATGAAGACTTTGAAAGGTAGACCACAGAGCTCAACAGTCAGTAGCCTGGCAGGTGTGAGTGTGCTGCAGAGGATAGTGTGTGAACAAGCTTCTAACCTTGGGAAAGGTCCCTCCTATTTACAGAAGTTGAACTCTCATTATGTTGATAAGAAGACAGACATGTTGTGTTTGAGGTTCACCAAATTTAAACACAACTCATCACCAGAATATGCTTTACCTCTGGCAGGTTACCATGTTTGTCCTCTCTGTTCTTCTGCAACTATTCCATTCTAGTCCTTTGCTTCCCCACCTGGATGCCCTGTTAGGATAATTTTGGGGAACCTTTGCTCCATCATTTTTCTAACAAGCTCTCTCAAGCTGTAATCAGCTTGAGATCACAACAAGACTGCCAGATGTCTTTTTCTCCTTCTCCCCATTATTTTTTTCATTGATTCTGTTGTAATCAGAGATCAGTATCAGACAAGCAAATATAAGGATTTCTTTGTCAATGTTTAGTTTTCATTTTCCCTCTTCAATGTCTGTAAACTAACCGGTATTCTTTTTTTTGCCTGATACCCAATATAATCTTACCTGTTCTTTCAGAAAATTGAAATTCTCATTTGTTTGCTGTGATCTTGCATCTCAAGACCTACCTCCTGTCTTCCCTGTTTCTTCCATTTCAGCAGTTTTTAGTTTCAACAGGCTGCTTTTCTACATAGTGCTAGATGTCAACTGCTTAGATGACTACTTACACAGTGTTCATGGCCTGTGTCCGCCTTGTGCATCTTGTTCATTGTACAGCTATTGCACTGTCTTTAACTGGACAGTGATGTCATTCTTAGTCCCCCATTTGTTATATTTTAAAATAGAGCTTTCTGTTTTGCTGCTGTATATGCTGGAGGGAAAGTGGGATTATCATGCCATCTTGCCTAGTGAAAGAGAGTTAAAGGCCTTGCTTGACAGAGGAATTCTGTGCAAAGGCAGAGAGACAAAGTAATAATAGCAATATACTGTTAAGAATCTATTTCAGATAAGATTTGTAGATTAGTATTATAGTTCTTATTTTCATCTTTGAAAGCTGCAAATACTATACTCATTTTCTCATCTGTCCTATTTCTTGAATCTGTTTTATGATTCCATTTTTTCCTACTACTTTAAATTTTTATATAGACTGTTTTTTAAACCAGGGACTGGGTAAAATGTTATTCTAGTAGTTTAACTTTGCCAATTTCTCACAGTTGTACTTTCTCCAAGAGATCTCATTTCTTACCCAGAGCCTAATTCCTAAGGTTACCACCAGTAACAGCTTGCTATGTCTGCATGCAGCTCTGCAGACCAGAATTGAATTCCCTACAGTGCTCCATGTGGTTTGTGCCCGACTTTCACTGCAAAGCAGGCTTCAGGCTGGCATAAGAGATTGCTCAAGGTACATCCCACATGGTCAGAGGATGATCTCTTATGTTTTACATTGATGACTGAAGTAGACATTGACAGACAAGCTCAATGGCTGTTGCTTATCCAGAAGAATCTCTCGTTTGTACCACGATGTGGACATTAATGCCAGTTTGGTCTTTTGCTTATGGAAAATCTTATACCTACCACTTCCTCATGGACTGTGTCTGTCTAAATGGGAAGAGATTTAAATTGCTTTTAGATAAGTGTTCTTGATAAATTAAGAAAAAATAAAATCTGCTATGATAAATTTAATGGATTTCCTATCTATTTAAAAGAGACATGTATGGCCTTTGGCAGCACAGCTGTTGATAGGTTTTCTTCTTTTTGAGTTAGAAAAACATATTTTTCCTCTAAGTGTAGAATTGAAAATTGAAGCTCAAAATCCATAGTTTTATTGTAATATTCAAGTAGTGTTCATTTTTTACATGACAAGAGTCAGACAACCCAGTGAGGAGGAGAGAAGGCTGAATTATTACCTCGAGTGGGAAATCAAAAGCTCAGTAGAGGAGCTTTTTACCCAAGCAAGCAACTGCCTGTTGCCAGACAGGGGTCTGTTCTAATTGATGTTGCATAAATGAGCTGCAGGATGGCTGCTGACACAGGTGTGACAGGAGGAGGAGACTTGAAGAAAACGCTGGCAGGACATTGAAGTGTCCATGGGTTAGAGCCTTTAGTGGATTGGGAAGAGAGTGCACATGAAATGCATAGATTCAGTTTTATAGGGGTGGAAATACCCTGAATTAATTGGTTTTGGATGAGTAAAGAACTGGATATTCTGCTGAAAAGGAACAGCAAGGTGTGAAGAAATGAAGATAATTGCTGGAGAAGTATTTTACTGTTGTTGAAGAAAATGGAAAAGTATAAGCTGTTTTTTGTTGTTGCTAATTCATCTTACACTTGCTTTTTCAGAAAAGCATCATTCTTCCTTAAGACCGAAACAAGCTGTTTACTTTACTTATTTTTGTGTTCTAAATGCAAGATCTTTGTACTCACGGAGCTTTTCTCCTGCCTTTAACAGTGTGGGGATTTTTGTTGTTTTTTAAACCCTTGGACACCAAATGCAGAAAGAAGATGTAAACAACTTGAGAATATATTATTTAGATGGTAACAGACACTTTTTTCTTTACACATAAACTTTTTCTTGATGATAGATTTTTAGCTGCATAAGTACTACTCATCTGTTGAGAAGGCTGGGCAGGTAGAGTTTGTTGATATGCATGGTGACATCCTCCTACTTCCCCCTTTCTATTCAATGTATTTCTTGTTAATTAGAACAGAGCTGTTAAACTGTTTTCTAACAGTATTTCTTCATCTAAACAACCCATGTCCTGTTCAGTCAGGTGCACAGGTAAGTATTTATGGAAGACCAGGGCTACAGTATCTCTTCCTTAATTGTCTGTCATTGGTATGGGTTAGTGTAGTGGGTTTCCATTTGACACAGCAGCCTGTTCTCCTGTCACTGCCAGCATCAGAGCTCACTGATGATCTTTGGAGGCAAACAGTTAATGAGAGAGGAGGGAACTTGTGGTAACCACAGTTTTAACGGCTTTTCTTAAGTTTATGTGAAAATAATTTTGACATTTGACTGTCAACAACATTTTAAACCTGTGTTCCATGTGCTTTGATGTAAAAGCTTTGTTGCTAAAACCACTGTTTTCAGTAAGTTAAAATAAAAGATGAAGTTTAAGATGTTCATGACAACAAAGAACCCCCACAACCTTCTGTATAAAATCTAAGGAATTGTTTGTTGTCTACCCTGTTTCTGATCTTTCTCAGTACAAGAAATGGCTTATGTTTTTTTTCCTCTGTAAAGAATCAGTTGATTTTAATTTTGGTAATGTTAAAATTATATTACTTCTGTGGTTAATTTCTCAGGCATATCTTTAATGTTACAGACTAGGCATGCAAATACTCTGAAAATTGATCCAGGAAGAAGTAATAAACAGATTTTAACTGTTAATATTTTTTAAATAGGTATTGATTTTTGGGGGGGGCTGGATTTTTGTGTGTGTGTGATACTGCTTATCTGATAATTTAAATCCTAGTTGAATTATGTTGCCAGATTGTCATCAGAAGGGCATGAAGTCAGCACACATGCTTCAGTAATATCTGGTTGTTTTAACCTTATGTTTCCAGTTGGCAATTTGAAATTATGGCTTCAACTGCACTTTAAATATGTGATAATAGCATGTGTTTCTAATAAGGGCCAGCACCATTTTGTTCAGATAGTGTGAATGGTTGTCACTCATATATGACAAATGCACCTTCATCTGCTTCTTTGATGGCCCCCTAAAAACCATACCCTCAAATCAGGCCGATGAAATTAGCTGCTGTGTAAATTGTGTGTCTGAGTGGTTCATTATCTAATCACCGTCAGAACCACAGTGATAAAGTAGATTGAAACAGGGACGAGGTCTGCCAGATGATTTCAGGCCTTTTTTTCTAAGCCCCGTTTCCCTTGGAAACACTTAAGAGTCGTTCAGAACTTCAGAACTTCTTTTCTTAACACATAAAATTGGTCAGCCAGTGAGGTCTGCCAGGGCGATTTGTAAGGTTTTCTTTCCATGATTCTTGTAGTCATTACTAGATGTATTAAAATGTTCTCTGATGTTCAATTTAGTTACTGTGTTTGCTACTGATAGGTTGGATGCTGTTAAAAACACTGCTACCTATTCTCAGGAAACTACTCTAGCCTATTCCTATGCAGAAGAAAGTCTTAAAGATGCCTTAAGTGCTCTCCTGAAATGGCAAAGTGCTATGCTTTGTATATATAGAGCGAGCTTTGGATTTTGGAGTTGGTACATAAATTAACATACTAAGACAGTATGATATAAAGCATTGCATGTGACACTTGTACATGGGCAGTATGACAGACCTACTGACTTTTTCATCTTCAATTCTTGTGACTTGTAATAGTGTGTTCTAAATACGTTCTTCTTGTCTTTTTAGCTTAATAAGTAATTTACGTGTTCTTTTGTTTTAGGAGCATTTGAAGATGATGATATCACTCATGTTGAAGGAAGTGTAGATCCTGTTCGTGACATTGAAATAATACATGAAGAGCTTAGACTTAAAGATGAGGAACTGATCATGCAGAGCATAGACAAGCTTGAAAAAGTAGCTGTAAGAGGAGGAGACAAGAAATTAAAACCTGAATATGTAAGTACTTGACCTATAAAGGCAAATCTTTAAGTACTCTCAGCATTGAATTGAAATATTTGTATTGTTGGGTTTTGTTATTGATATCCTACGTGTATAATACAAAACATTACTAGTATTTTTATATGTATTTTAAAGTAATTATTATTATGAATTGAAAAATTACTGGAATGATTTGCTGAATTGGCAAAAGTGTAAGACTCACAGATTAAGCTAATTGAAACTTCTGAAATTTAACTGTTATTTTCTTGCTGGCACAGCTTTATATGAGAATTGACAGTGCTTCATCAAACTTACACCAGTGTTTAGTTGTAATTCAAAGTCCATCACACGCTTCCGAATTATTCTTGCTGTTGAGTTCTGCTATGATGTTAATACCAGTATTCCTGTAGCCAGCAAGGGAATATATTTTCTTGGTATGGTTACACTTTGTGTCTTTTAGTGCATGTTAAATAAAGACTGCTAGTTGAAATTAATTTTAGAATGTTGTTGTGGAAAGCTCCTTAAATGAGCTCAATTATCCCAGGGTAGTAGTGGTGTTTCTTTGTAAATTAGAAATGTATAATAATTATCAACTTCCAAGTATATTTTTGCAAATTGATGTTTTACTGCCACTTGACTTTTGAGTCTCCTACACTTTGGTAGTAGTCTAGTTATTAATTTTTCTTTATTTCATTAATCTTCTATAAATATTTGAGGTGGTATATAAAACACATTCTCTAATTAATTATTACAGTACTTTACCACTGTAGAAATAGACTATTTATGCTTAACAGTTAAGTAGTAAAAAATACTGTTTTCTCCCATGGCTTTTTTGATAGCAAGTAGTAAGAAAAACATTGTTATATTGGTACTGGTGGGTTAATTTAGCATTATTGAAGTTCAGTGGAATTTGTTGGCCCTACCTAGTATTTGGAAATTAATAGAAAGTGAAAGTGAACATCCCTCCAAAATGTTCAACTTCACGATGCAGTGTTAAAAAGCACTTCTTTGGTAATTTCTGTTGCTGAAGAACTAGTCTTCATTCGGCTTGAAAAGTATTTTATTCCCTGATTGGTCTGAGCCAGAAAAAAAGGCTATTGTTGGGTGATTTAAAGGCTTTCACGTAAGTCCAGAGAGAGAAAACCAGGTATGCTTCATTTCAGGTCTTATCTGACATGTGAACCCAGCCCTGGGTACATGTGGGCAGTGATTTTTATCTTTCACAAAAGGTTTCACATGCTCAGAGGAACAGTGCAGCTTATGCCTACAGTTCCAAATAGCATCCACACAGTCTTTCAGCTTTTAATTCATCTTAAAGAAAGGTGCAAGCAAAAATCCTGTCCCTAGCGAATTCAAAGCTCAGCCTAAGGCTAAATTTTACATTAGTATGAGATGATGAAAATGAGTGTTGTGATGCTGTTCTACCCCAGTCTTGAGCTCTTCTTGCTTACTTTTTTGTGTGGCTGTCTTTGGAAACAGCTTTGCTCAGTTCCTTATGATGAAACCTTCTTGTCAAGCTTTTGAGTGTACCTTTCTGGATGCTCTGAGGATTTCGTGTAACAATCTATGTTCTTCCTGTGCTAAGGAAGAAGTTGGCACTTTTGTAATTGCAAAGAGTCATAACTGAAGTGTGCTTGAAATAAAATTTGTAATAGTGATCATGTAACTAATGGGTGGTAGGTACCATTATGGTTGGATGACAGAGTTGCTCTTACCCATTTTTTTAACTACAGAAAGTTGGTATGTGTTTGAAAACAGAAAATATCAGATGATTCTCAAGTTAAGGAAGACAGTAAATAAAAACCTCAAATCTAGAAATGCAATTTAAATTAATTAAAGAAAAATCTTAAATCTGCATTATTAATGTCTTCACCCAGCTTCAGCTTCTCATCCATTTCTTTGCCTCTGCCTTCAGTCTCCTTACTACTACTTCATCTATAGTGCGCCTGTCAAAATGTCTTTGTCACCTTTTGTTTGTAACTTACTCTTCTTGTCATTCATTGGGGTTTTTTAATCCTTTTTTTTTTATGAACACACCAAGTTCTTGAAGTCATGTTGCCCTACCAGTTGTGTTCTCAGTAACAGATGTTACACATGACCAGTCTCAGCTGACTGTCAACAACAATAGAGGTTTCAAAGGCATTAAATTACTTTGTTTAATGGGAAGGGGTGGCTGAACAGAGTGGGGGGGCACAAATTAATGCTCCCCTTGAGACAAAGGCTGCACATAGGAACTATAGTCACTAGGGAATCTCTTCAGGAAAGTGCTGTGGGGCATAATGCCTGAGTCCTGCTGATCTTGAATCTTCTTGCTTGTCTTCCATTGTGACTTGTATGCTTGAATTGTAAGGTAGAAAGTAGGCCTTCGTAAAATAGACTTTTTTCATGGTAAAGGCTTGTGAAAGCTCTGCCTAGTTACTTTTCTTTCCTGGTAAATCAATCCGTAGGTCCAGGTACACACCTTCTACAAATAGAACTGTAAGACTGTAACAGCAATTCTTGGGCATTTCCAGCCACTACTGGGTTTATTTAGATGTTCAGCCACTGGATTGTGAGGCGCTCCTGTAGATTTTGCTTTGCCTCTTTTCCTTTAATGTTCTATGTTGCAGAGAAGGCCTGTGGTTGCATTCTATATATTATACTGTGGGATTGACTGTGCAGTAAGTGACTTACGGGTCTAGGAGGAAAACCGTATGGGATTGGTGAAAAAAGCAGTTAAAGATTATGCCTCCTCTCTAAAGCGGGAGCCAAATGTTAGGAGTGTATTTTGGCTGTTTGATCATTCTGCACTTCACAAATCCGTTGCATTCTGCAGGTAGCTTGTTGGCCACACAGTCAGTTCTGTGTCCAGCACAATCTGTAGTGTTTCCATGTGGCTTGCAGCTACTGTTCAAGGCTTCCTCTTTCCAGGGCCAAAAAATCATTAAGAGACAGTATGGACTGGAATTAATACTTTTTTCCAAACAGGTTGCCTTCAAAAAAAGGGAGGATGGGACAGGACTGGGAGAGAACTTCTCAGGATTTGCCTTTTGAAGTTATTTGCTGGTATAATACATAGCCATTGCTATTAGTCTGTTCTTACTGTAGCAGAGGTGTGGAACAAACAGCTCTTGTCTATGCTCTGAGTGTTCCCAGTTATTTTCCCTTTCAGGAAAACTAGGAGGTTACAAGGGAAAAAAGCTGGTATTCATGGATTGGTTTGGTTTTGTTTTTAAGTCACAATGTAAAAATTTTAGTCTCTCTTTTTTTATTGTTTACTTTCCCCCATCCTTTTGGGAGCAATTTAAGTGAAGAGAATTTCTTAAGAATTTTAACTGGTTGAGAGTTGTAGAAGTTATTAATCTTATTTTATAAATATGAATTGTCTGCTTTAGAGGAGTCTCTTTATCAGTAAGCCTCCACAACGGTAACTTTGTAGTCTGAAATCTCCAAAAGGTTTAAGAGGAGAAAAATAGAAAATTGACGGTGTGTATCAGTCGACAGCACTTAAATCTGAGATTTGTATTTGATTGCCCACCGCCTTGCATTGTGTTATAACTTGGTAATTATCATTTTTCCTCTGCCTAAGCCCACATTGCCTACAGTTGGTAAGTTCACCTTTGTGCAGTGACCTGGCTTTGCAGTTGAATAGTGTTAACTGTTCATCCTGTCTCTCAGAGAATTGATTTCTCAATCCCCTGTCAGCAGAAATAAAATAGCCAACTGTTGTTAAGGAACCATCAATGAAATAATTTTCAAGTTCTACTTAAAAATCAATGGCACAATATGGTCCAAGATCAGCAACATGTGATGTTGACATAAGCTTAGAATAGCTTCCTTTACACATGTATTTTTGTCTGTTTTGTTTCTACTGCCTTCTTAGAAATGACTATCTGCTATTACTAAGGGTACTAGTCTTTCAGCTGTGGCATACCTTGAAATATTATTTTGGCTATAACCTTCTGAAAAGATACTCTAGAATAAAAACGCTCCTGTTATTTACATGTATTAGAACAGTGCATATATAATTTCAGAAAGCAATCAGAGTAATTTTGATTTTATATTTTAAATCTGTCTGCAGAGACATGAGGTAGATATTGAGTTTAACTTTATTATTAGCTTATTATTCGTCTTTCATTTTGGATAGCAGGAGATTTCAAAGTAAAATTCAAATATGTATGAATTTATAGATCAGAATGTGCAAATTCTAAAATCAGTTAAAAAAAAATTTAATTTATGAGATTTTTCAGTCATGAAGACAGAAATCTTCAAGTTAATATCATCTGATATAGTTAAGTGAACATTATTACAGGATTTATTCCATTACCCTTCCAGTATGATTCAATTCTAGTCCTTAGAGACTCACCCTCTGCAAAAGATATTCCTTCAGGTCTTTGTTAGTGCATGAAATCTTGAATTCCAGCACAGAATTCAAGATTCTTAGGCAGTGGTATTGTGATTCATACATCTGACCACAAGAATACTTTGTGTAGTTGAGTTGATGCAGATTATTGATGTTAGTGATGTGAAAACAAAATCGTTAGGTCAGTGTCAATGTCTGCAGTGCTTGAGCTTCCAATTTTCAGTTGAAAGGTGGCTTTCACAGTAGGTCAGGATCACTGTTCACTGCATTTGAACTTCCAATGTTCAGTTGAACAGGGTGCTTTCACAAGTCCTGCGAGATACATAAATTCCACTGTTAAAGTCAGTCTTTAAAAATTAGCTTTTCAAATCAAACACATTTTGTAAGAACAAAAGTAATTGCAGTTATGAAAAGAGCAGTTAGAGACTCCTTTTTAATGTAGTGGTACAGGAATCATCTAGTGCATATTCAATTTAAAAGAAAGGCATCAAGCTTTGGTTTGTTACTGTGATGGGCGATGAACTGATAATTGATACTTACACTCTGCCTATGCTCACTGTATTTTTCAGCATATATGTACTATGATGAGTAAAGAAAAATCTTCCTAATTACATTTTAGGTAGTTTTAATCTCCTCCATTCTCCTCCTTTACATTTGATATCTTGGTCCTGTCCTGAAAATACAGTAACTGTTTGAAAGATATTTTTTTTGTTCATCATTTGTTGTTAAAATCACCAGTATGGTGTGGGAGATACTCATGTACAGCAGAGAGCTGGTAGATTCAGTTTCTTATTATTACCAGTATATACTAGATGAAAATCTTTCCTTCCTGCAATATTCTGATGAATGGGATGGTGCCAAGCAGAATTCGCTGACCTCGTGCTGCAAGCGCTTGCCAGAGTTCTTACGGATGGATGAACTCTTATTTCCTCTAACTGATGATGTCAGTTGGGAATTTTCACCTTTCTTTCATTCCAAGTTGAAGAAAAATACAGCAATGAATTGTATAATATTTTTTCCAGTTTCTTTGGTCTCCTTTAGTGAGAGGAGAATTTGAGAAACCTGTTTCTTCCACTGGAGATGGAAAGAAAGGAGCAACATTACACGTACACTGTTGACATACTTTCTGCCGATGGCTTTTACAATTACTAACTTAAATCATAGGGAATCGAGAAAATATTTATATTCTTAATGCATGTAATTATGCCTAAAATCTTGAGTGGACCATTTACTGTGCTTAATGTGGTATTTAGAGGAAATTAAAGTTCATTCTGGAGAACATTTTGAATGTAGCAGGAAAATATTCATGGCAGATGTTTGTGAATTAATCAGTAGTAAAGCATGACTTAAAAGTACATAATGTATAAATACACGTTTGGATTCTTTTGGTATTATCAGTAGACAAAGAGAAGTCAGTGCTTAAATACTTTCTGTCAAGGCTGATCTTTCCTGTGTAGATTTGACAAGTGGCTTAAAGTAATTACTTTTGTAAATAATGTCTGCCTGGGTATGTCTAGATCCAAACCACTTACGTACATTGTATGTACATACGCCAAAATAACTCTATGTATGCATAGTTGTGTTTTCATTTGGCTTAATTCACATTTACAACAAATGCATTCACATTTGTTTATTTGGAAATAAATGTAAGTAAGAATATATAATAAGTGCAGTAAGAAAAATTTAGTGGAACTGTACGGAAGATGTTTCATTTTACTTATCAGTGTGATTTCCCTATTCTGAATTCCTGAACTGCTAGAAATAATCACTTGTAGATAGACTGTTTTCTGTATTCTTGCCTGTTTTTTTCTTTGAGAAGCGACAAGTGACTGTGTCATTTTATGTATAATGCCATAGAGCCCACAAGGATGACCCATGCAGGAGAATTTGGGGATTATTGACATAAATTACATGGCCTGGAAAGCCTGTAGGATGTTTTGGGTGAAAGTAGTTGTTGTGGTTTCATAAATATTATTGATATCTAGCTCTAAGTAGTCTTATATCATGTACAGCTTGTACAGGCTCTGTTAAAAGGTATTAAATAGAAGAAAGGATAATGCACTTGTCCTAAATCCATTACTTCTCCCATTGTATTTTTATTAAAGTCAGTGTGCAAGGGAATTGTAAGAGATTAGACATTGTTTTGTACCACAGAGGAGCTCATTGTCACTCCAGCTGATGCAGTACCTGGCTTGTTCTCTTTCCTGTGCCCAGCTGCTACAGCTTATTTAAGCGCTTAACACCATGGAAAAACATGAACCAGCCTTTTCTTTAAACTGCAAAATTTGTCTTAATTGTCCTTTAAAATACTGTTGTTTCTAAACAGTATTTTTAAAATAAATTCTTACTTTGTCACTTCAGCCTCACACTTTTAAATCACCAGAAAACCTCCAGGAAAAGTAGAGAGCCTAGTCTATGCTTAATAGAACTGAAGAGATGTCCAAGGAAAATTGTGAATGGAAGGTCTGTGGGCACAGTGCACACCGTACACCTTGTGCTAACAAGGAAAATTGTGTGTACTCAATAAATTGCTCTTGGTGCAGCACAGTTAAACTAGCTATGAGTACCTCAAATAGCATTGTTCTATATCTGTATCTGAAAAACCATCATATGAATTTTGAAGGCTAGATGGAATACTGATTATTATCTGGTTTGATCTCTTGCATATCCCGGTTTAATTCTTACAGTCATGGTGAAAATAGAATGTATCTCTTAGGAGAAAAATTAACCTCTATTTAAATATTTTTGGGCTAGAGATAAATTACTTCAACTTACATAAGCTATGCCAGTGATTAATTATCTTTACTGTTTAGAAATAAGGCAACTTTAGCCTGTATTTGTCAAGCTTCAGCATGCTAGTGTGAAAAACCCTGTACTATGTGAGTTTTTTGTTAACTATATATATATATAATGCAATAAGTATAAAAACATAGGATTTAAGAACACCAAGTCTTCAAGTATGAGCACTTTTTCAAAACCTCTTATTTTTCTCCTCCAGTTTGTCAATATTTCAGGAGAGATAAGTGTGGAATTATTCACACTGGACATTAGCCTGTTTGTATACTCAAAGATTCTATTAGTCTTTTAGTTACAATACAGTTCACTTGCTTGTGACCTTCCAGGCTTCTCAGTCACTCTACCAAGAGAGAAGTCATCTACCTGGTAAATACCGTATCCACCCTCCCTTGTCCCCCACCCAGCAAGTGTATGAACTTCAATGTACTGTACTGAGAAGCATTGTTTGCTTTCACTAAATCTGTGTTGCAGTTCTGGTCACTACACCCAATTCACATTGTTAGTAATTTCCTATTCTCAGAATCTGTGTGTCATTAACATGGTCTTTTTTGCCTGTTGAAAGATGATTATTGGAGAAATGCAAAGTTTGTTCGGAGCCAAACTGGAAACACATTCATTGGATTTTCTATTTACAGTTACATTCTGAGACCTACTGGTTAGGTCGTTAGATGGGGTTGACTCCATGTAGTGTATGCAGTGATTTACTAATTAAATACCTTACACCACTGTAGCAGGTTCCTTAGGGAAGTCAGAATATGTTAGTTATACACCATCACCTTTAATATTGATACGCTATGCTGTTGAACTTTTGTGTGAAATGAAGACCTAACCAAGAGCTACAGGTAATGTTTTAGGTATGCCTTATAGCTTTTCCAAGCAGCAGAGCAGTAGAAATGATAAATTTTTAGGCCATTGAAACACTTTAATAAAAAGTATTTAACTGCTTTTGAAGCTTTTACTGGGAGATGGTAAGTTATTACATCTTGGAAGTTTTGAAGGAAATGAATAAATGCACTGAGAAACAATCCATACTTCCCTTGATGGGGGAAAAAGCCTACTGTACTCACAGTTACTCTTTGTAGTAGTGGAGACTTTTGCACTGCCTGCAGGATCACAGAGAATTCACTTGCACTTTGAAGTGTGAAGTGATAATCCTCACAACTGCTTACTTCTTTATTAAATTTGCGGAAGTTAATTACATGCCCTGCTAATTTACAACAAAAAAATCACAATTCTCTGATGCCAAGTAGGCAAGTGAGTTTTCCAAGCTTCAGTTTAGTCCCTCATGCTGTAAGAAGAATTTGGCATTGGCACACATTATTAGTATCATTCATCCAGAAAGTTTATTAATGTATGCACATTTTTCAACACAGTAGTGTCTCATGAGCATGTCTTGGTAAATCTGCTATATGCAATTTACATGTATTTCATTATTTTATACTACTGGACTTACTGTTAAAGTCCTGCTTAGCATTTGTGGGCTGACTACTTGTGGCCTTTAGAAAATGAGAGCAGGACATAAATTAAAATCACTGTATTGCATATGGCTAAATATACTAAGTAAGCACATGTGCTAAATATCTTGCCGTGAATATAGTCAGAAATCAACTGATTTTTAAAACAATTATATTTGACATTCATGAAATTTGCTGTATTCCATATGCCTTGACAACTGTAAGTAAATTGGATTTCGGAGGTTTTTTTGGCAGCCTTTTGAATGGTGCTTGTTATAATGTTGGTAGCTGAAAAACAACAAGAGTACCCCTCTCATCAGACAAGGCAAAGTGGATCATTCTCCTGGTGACAGATTGACCTCGAAGTGTGCAACTGGGGGGGCCAGATCTAATGAAACAAAGTGGATCATTGCTCTGTATTGTGTTATTAAGCGTCTTGAAGTTAACTAGAGTAGTGATTAAATGTGTTTAAATGACTGTTACAGTGATAGTGAAGATAAAAAGGTTAGTTTGTAGTTTTTCACCAGTCCTAGATAGAAGCAAATAGTAAAACTAAAAATGGTGCTACATGAGATATAATCTGAAAATGTGCTTTTTGCATGTTTGTTCAGAGTATTGGGGCAACTGAGTGAAAAAGAAATATATGGAAATATTTGCCTTTCTTCATATTGTCAGGGGAATCTGACAGGGAAATCTGAGTTCATCTCTCCCGTTTTTAGGTTTCTGAACTGTGTGCCTTATATTCTGCATAGTGTGACTGCTGCCCAGATAGTCCATCAGAGAAATCTTTCTCTCACTGCTTTGCCAGCTTCATACATAAATGCTGTACTTGCTTACAAGTTTCCATCCTTTTATCTAAAGAAGGTTTTCTAATATTTTGCCATCTTCTCTGTAAAACCAGAAGAGAACTGGCAAGTATACAGCTGTCGGTTCCCCCCAGCATATGCAGTTGTTGGTCTACCTTCCCCGTGGAAATTGTCCGTACAATTACTCTTTAGAACAACAGTTGCAAACAGCATCAAGTCAGGTACCTAAATGAGAACTTAGAAAAACTAAGTCAGTGCCAAAATGGGTTTAGATGTGTCACTGTGGGTAGCAGGTGAATGTGGAAGAGAGGTTTTGATTGGCAGCTCTGTGCTTAGATAGGCTTTAGAAAGGCCAAACTTTATTTGCTGTGTTGATGCTTGAAATTTTCTGGAGGTTCTGTGTTATATAGCTCCCCTTACAATGTGATTAGAAAACACTTAATTTCTGCTTAAGCCTGAAAGTTTGGCTTTGATAACTTGTGCGATAGTGGGTTTTTCTCTATCAGTTTTCTATCAACTCCAATTTATATGTAGTAATGCATTGCTATTGGGAGGAAACTGTAATGCTGAAAGCTGCCTGGTAGGTGCCTACAGAATTAGTTTAAAATCCAAAATAGTGTGTAACCAGAATTCCTTCACTGCTGAACAGGAATCTTGGGGGTTGTGTTGATTTTTATATATGTCTGTTTAAAGAGAAGCTGAAGATAAAGATCTTAAATGAAAAGTATTTACTGATAGAATTACTTCCCTTATCTTGTTTATAGTGATTAATTAAAAAATAAAAAGCACACAGGGTTAAAGATAAGATGGTACCACTGTTTTCTTCTTTATGTGTAATCTTGTTGCATGTCTCTACATAAGCTGTTCTGGCCACTCATCATAGTAACCAGCTGGGCCATTTCACCTGCTGGAGCCATTAAAGAGGACTCTCTCCCCCTAGATTAATCCCCTCCGACATTAGTTTTTTGCTCTGACAACTGGAGCAGGCATTCAGAATTTGCAGGTGGCCAGTGTGACGCACATAATTGCCTACAATTTTAGGCAATGAATAAAAATGGTCTACATTACTTGTCAAAGGTTGTATATGCAGTGCCAAGTGAGATCTATGGGAAGCCTTTTAGGGTTTAAAGAACAGTTAATAGCAAAGCTGCACAGTGCTTTTTTAATCATAATGCATTTGTAATATAGCACTTTGATCTTCTCCTTGTAGGAAATGGTGTTATATTAGCCACTTTTAAACATTTATGAGTGAAATTCAGTTATAGGAGAGTAAAAGTGATTATTCTTAGGCAGAACATGTTAGATTTCATTAAAAGTTTTAGCTTGCCCCTTCCTTGTTAAAATCTGTGGGGAGTCCTGTTCCTGGAGGGTTTCAAATCAGGATCTGAAGATTTAGAAGAGCTTTTTCTTTTTCTTTTTTTTTTTTCCCTCCACTAAAGCTACTGCAAGACTAGAAAAGATGGTAGTAAATACTGATGTTATTTGTGGTTGTTTATAAATGTACTTCAACCACACAGCATTAAGTGCAAAAAATGTTGTGTGCTCAACAGTTTAGGGAACGTTTCCTTGTATTTTAAAGATCTTAATGCTCAGTTGCGTCAATTACAACTTTAAAAAATGCATTATTTAAAGCATGATCATAAATTATCTACAACAAAAAATAGGCGACTCTAAAATGTACTACTCCTAGAAGAGCCAAGTTTGACCTTTCAGACCCAAGAGCCTTTTATTAACACCTGCCTGTAAGGAGAACCGTGCCACACGCAGCTTTCGGATTCACGACCACAAAACTGATGAGGAAAGGCTTGAAGGGTTCAGTTTGTGTCACTTGCTGTTTGCCGTTTCCATTTCACAGATGATTAATCTTTCTGTGAAGAAAGGCCAGAGAAACAAAGCACATTGGGCTCTTCCTGCAGTTACTCCTTCTGAATGCACACTAGCTTGCTAACTAAAAGGCCTTTAGATTTCCTGCCGAGAGAGATGTTCTGAAAGTGAATGCAGCTGGTTGGAGGTCACCAGTGCAAGGCTCTTGCCATTGTGTAATGGAGGCTTTGGCAGGTTTCATTTTGGGGGGGGAGGGAGAAGGTGTTGGCGAAAAATTAATGTGGAATAAAAAGGGCTTTGGCCATTTGAATTAATTTCTTGAGGGTGGATCATCAATAATAGGCTCCATTTCTTTTGCTCACAATTTGAAGAAAAAAAAAAGATATTTGTTGTGTTTTGTCCCACCCATTCCCTTTTCTTAATGGCATGTTTATATTGTACGTGGTCTCTCCCGCTGGATGTTGAAATGTCGCGTCTTACTGAGTTTGAAAAGCAATCTAAAATGTACTGATTTTTACATATATTGTATGAGCTCTGCTTATTTTCTTGATGGCAAGAGATGATACTTGCATATTGTGAATTTATCTTCCTAATTGTGGGATTTGTATGGTTTTAATAATCCATATTGCTCTTTAGTGACTTTTATAGCAGCAATTTCTGTTTTTCTGGGAGAGTAAAAACTTGTTTCTAAAAGGTGTTATCTAATTTTTAATTTGTGTGTATGTTTTGAATTTTAATGTATACATGCCTTGTTTAGGGAGAGAATAGTCTGATATCCAGCTGAGTTTTTGACTTTTTTTTTCTTGATCTTGTGTAGGACGTAATGTGCAAAATCAGGACGTGGGTAATAGATGAAAAGAAAGCTGTCCGCTTCTATCATGATTGGAATGACAAAGAGGTAGGTTATAAATATTATCCCATGAACTGACTTCTAATTTTGCTACCTGTTACTGCCTTTTTTAAAGGTGGTTGTTTGGGTTTTTTTTTTAGATTTTATAGTGTATACAATGTTAAATTTATCAGCTGATTCTGTGTTTATCTGTGATTTATATATTATACTTGAATCCTGTAGCCTTCTCAGACATACCATGAGGAAAATTATCATAAAATTAATTCAAGTTGGTATAACCTCCTTCTAAAATTCTCCTCCTATATTTTCACTTCCAGATTGATGTTTTGAACAAACATTTGTTTTTTACTTCAAAACCGATGATCTACTTGGTTAATCTCTCTGAAAAAGACTACATTAGAAAGAAAAACAAGTGGTGAGTGTGTGCAGGTTAAATGTCTAAATTTGTTTCTGTTTCACATTTTTCAATGGTCAGTAATTCCTTGCACATTTAGATCACCAAGGATATTAATTAAAATAACAATATAAACTAATCTTGCGCTTCTGTTACTTGTTATGCTCCCACTGATGTGCTGCTTGAGTACAATGCATATGGTGAAACCCTGACTGCAGAAAGGAATATGCTTTCCTTCCTTCTGTTTTTACATGAATCCATTAACTATGAAGAAAATAGATTTAGTTTGGAAGTACTGATTTAAATAAACATGTGGCTTTATCATGTTATATAATGCTTGATTGTCTGTGTGAGCAACATATTTTTTCATTCCAAAGGAATGCACTGAATGCCAGAAGACTAAAGCTATGTGAGTTGCACAGAAATGTTTCAAACTGTGGCAACCTTTTAACAGTATCTTCATTTTGCAGTTGGATGCCTGGCTTTCTTGCCATTGCTTGAACTTTGTTTATGGTTTACAAGCCTCTTTTGATGGGCTTTAATGTCATGAACAGCTCAGGTTTTAGTCAAGTATTCCTGACATCAATATTATGACTCAAGGATACGATGGTTACAAAATCAGTCTATCAGACATTCAGTGAACTGGATGAAGATCCAGTCCTAACATGGTAGACATATGGTGGGAATCCGCTGTTGAGAAGTACAGCATTTAGCATGTTGTTGGAAGCTCTAGATAGGATAAATATTTGATTTGTGGAGGAGGGAACAGATTATGTAGTTAGTATACGATTAAAAAAAATCTACAGCAATGTATTTAGTTTAAAAAAACATAACCAAACAGCAAATATTTTCTTAAAATTCAGAATTTTAAACACTGCACTTGTGAGATACTTTGAAGATGTATAAATGTATGTTTGTGAACAGATATATGCATGTAACTCATCCAAACAAATCAAAAGTATCTAAAGCGGAATATCTGAATTCTCCTAAAGTATACCCTCTGTTTCTCCCTGTACTTCATTAAGTACTTAGATGCACATGGTTTCAATTTTCCATTAAAAATTCTCATTTCCATATGATATCAAAGAGTGAGAAGGCTTTAAACTGAAAAATAAACATTCATAGACTGGAAGCCAAAACAATAATTAATGTCAGATGGTTAACTCCAATAAA
The DNA here is from genome assembly GCF_001604755.1 of Lepidothrix coronata. NCBI lineage: Eukaryota > Metazoa > Chordata > Aves > Passeriformes > Pipridae > Lepidothrix > Lepidothrix coronata. The sequence continues at coordinate 8,987,072 of NW_016690187.1, forward strand.
TCATTAGAATAAATTCTGTGAAATTACTGCAACTAAAACTGTCCTTTTGATACTACAAGACATTTTGTGTTAGTATTAAAGAACAAAATTTTTTAACGTATTTTAATAGCAACCCTCTCAGCCCCGAAGACAGACTTTGGAACAGACTTGATAACCAATATAATAATGTAAGCTCTTCGTGTTTGGCCAAATTTTATAATTTTAAACTAATTTGTTCCTTCTTTAAATGTTTTTTGGGTAGGACAATTTAAAATAAGAAGTGGTTCTACCCAAGGAAGTTTTTAAGATCAGGATAGTCATATTTGCTCTGTTATTATCAGGTGATATTCTTTTCGAAGTACAAACACTGAGGTTTCCTAAGGTTTGCTCTAACAGTACAGGCGTGGAAGTTTATGTGAAAATGGATGAGTCGGTTTCCCTGTCCAAAAAAGGATCCTCACACCTGTATTTGGATGATTACAGGTAGAGCTCACTGGCTCTAATTGTACAGTAAATACCATTTCCCAGACCCTAATGGTAGCCAGACTACTTAGGCGACGCCAGTCTGTGATTTAGCTGTCGCCAGTCACCCCATGTTTTTTGTGAGACTAGTCATGATGATGACATAGTTAAACCCAATTGAAAGCAAATCTTCAGATAAATTGCAATTTTTAATTTGTAAAAAATCAGAGGTTTGAGTTGAGGAGTCATATAATGAAACCGTTTAACTGTTTCTATTACAATTAATTATTTAGATTTTAAAAAGTATACCCAGATATTGTGGATGTGAGTGTAATTGTAGCTGAAAGATCAAAGCCTGGGTATCTGAGTGATGTTCCAGAAGAGAATTTACCACATAGCCATTTCAGTACAGTTTCTGCCTCCTGCTGTTCCTATTTTCCCTCAAGCTAGCCATTGACTACCCCCTGTGCATCCCTGCTCGTAAAAAATGATTGAGGAAGTATTTGTCATGTATTTATGAGTGGGAAACATTGTGTGATAGGGAAAGGCATCTACTAGGGCCAGAAAGATTGCCATTTCCTTTCCTTCAGCCACTCTGCCACAGCTTTAAATCCTCTGTTTATGCAACATAGCTTTTATATTTAAGAGCAGAATAAATATTTTCTATGAAGGGTGCTAACGGTAGGCTTCTGTCATTTGTGTGGTGCAAGCAGATGTAAATGATTAGAATATATTTTACTGCTAGATGCCACTTTGTGATTTTTGTTATTATTTTGAGGGGTAGAGATTCATATTTGAAATGCAAGGCACATCTAGACCAGTCATTCGTCTCAAAAAAATTTATTTCTGAGCTTAATTCATAATATTACTTTAACAAAAGTAAGGTTAATGCAGGAAATGCTCCACTGTAAAATGTTTTCATCAACTTCTGCAACTATGTAAGTGTTTAAAACAGCAAAGGAAAGGAGAGGCTTTTTGATTGTGGGTGGAGAGGAAAACTAAAATTGTCTTTGTTTTACTGGGTCACTCTTTCAGAATTAATGAACATTTTAATTGTTAGTTAAAACAAACTTACATTTAAGTGCCAACATGTTATTTTTCAATCCAAGAAAAGAAGAAAACACTGTGAGAGATAGGACTGTTGTGTGTTTGAGTAGGTGTATTGACCTTTTGAAAGATGTAAAAACTGGAATGGCTCCAAGCAGTTACTTGCTGGTTTTAACAATGTTGAATTAGTCATTCAGTTGATTTATGATTAAGACCTAGCCCCTGAAGAGAAGCTGACATGGCAGCTGTGTTAGTCGGACTTGTGTTATGATCAGATGACAGTAATCTTGATGTTTCTGGGGGAATCCACTGAAACCATTCTTCATACATATTGCTCTGCTCTAAATGAATACTTCAACTTTTCTTTTAATAATTCCTAATGGTTTTTTTGTGCATCTAGTGCCTCAACATGTTGTACATGTATTTGAGTTTTACCATGAAAGTGTTCTAGGTAAGCCTATTAATTATCAGTTGAAACTGGTTTCTGAGTCACAGGATGTCGCGTAAATCCAGGATATCAGATTTGTCAGCCCTTCATCTAATTAAAGGTTTACATTTTAGTCTTGCTAAAGAGGGTGCTTTTAGTGGCTCATAATATGGATTCCAATTATGAAATATATTGAGCTAATTAATGAGAAAATATAGTGGGCTGTGCTTAGCATCCTGTTTGGTTTGGTATTTTGGACTTACTCTTTGCAGCAAGAACCAGGAACACTACATGTGTCAAAACTGCATAAACTGATGTTTTGACTCAACTTCTCAGGTCTAGTCAAGTGAATTTTATCATCCTATGCCTAGACTGTAATTCAAAGAGCCGATTATGCTGCTAATGGTTTTCTAGTATTTCTAGCATTGTAACTAAATTGTCTGAGACATGATATGGATTTTTGAACATTGTTTTCTGTAATATAATTCAGATTTGTTGAATATCCAAATGTATGTTAATGTTACTTTTAAGGGATTGTTTCTCAAAATGTTATGGTAGACAATCTGTTAGAAATAATTTGGGTGTTGATGGGGTAGGGAAGTTAGTATCTTACTCCTGTGTATTTAGAAAAGCAGCATATATATTATAATAAATAAAATTTCCCCCTTTAGTTTTTATCGCATTTTTAATGTTCTTAAGCTAGAAGAGGCATAATTAGGTTGGATGAAAGGTCTGTCTTTTCTAGTATTATGTTTCTGACAGGCCACTAACAGATGTCCAGAGAAGATTATAGGAACAGATTAAGCAAGCAGAGTGTATGCATCCAGCTTCTTGCAATCTGTTATTGTAGAACTGACTAAGCCAGATATGATATACTTGTGGTTAATACTTTTTGACTGATTTTTATTCTATAAATTTAGCTATTGACCTTTTGAACCCAAGTATACTTTTTGGCATCTCAATATCCTGAAGCAGGGACTTCATATAGCACATAGCTTAACTATGTGCTATATGGAGAAGTACTTCCTTATGCTTGTTTTGGATCTGCCACATCATAATTTCATTTGATGCTCCTTAGATCTTGTAGTATGTGAGTGAATAATCCTTTTCTATTAATCTTTTTCATATTGCTTCAGATGTTCCGAATATTAAAAAAAAAAAATAGAGGGGGTGGGAAAATCTGACATGAAGAAAGAAATATCAAGGGTCAAGTACAAGGAAGACTCAATAGGTTTGAGTATGAATTAATCTGCTTCACTTGGTCCTTCACTTTTAAACTAGTTAGGAAAGAAAGTTATTATCTAGTAATGAATGGACACTTGCAGTTCTCAGTTGTATTTCTGTGGGTATGGATCTTTAGGCAGAGACATTTTATTCTTATAAATATATTTGAGAATGTATTTGTAGAAGTTTTAAAATCATAATTATAAGTAGTAATGCCATCATGGTATTTAGATCTTTTCTTGACATGGCTGCTTAATGATTTTAAGGTTCTCTTCTATGCTGACAGATTTGGAAAATAAATTTTTTTTTTAAAGTATATTACACTTCTTGTTCCTGCCTTACAACTGAAATGTTTTTTTAAAAATATTAGGAGGTGATTTATGTTTTCCATTATAAATAGAGTTTTGCACACGCAAGTTAATAAGTCAGATACTCAAAGTTAACTAGATTCAGAATTTAGGCATCTTGCTGCATCTTTAGTGCCTGACTGAGGGAGAGTATCTTACAGCTCAGGTTGTTTTAGCTAGAGGATTGCATATGTTTTACATAGAGCACTTACCTAGTGTAGTAGGGGATAGTACATGTTGTTTGCTTAATAAACAGTTATTCTTTATTGTTTCTTATACAAACTAATTAATGACTACAAATTAATTAATCATCCATCAACCAAATGGCACTCTGTTTTCTTTCCAGCACCATTGTCTGACATTCCTGATTGACTTCTTGTAATCTTCTATCTTACCAATTCCAGTGACTTCTCATTTAGTTGTTCTGTCTGTCCCAGATGCTTTTCCCCACCCTTTCCCTTGCTGATGTGTTCTCCATGGGTCTTTGCCAGATTCCACCTCCCTCTCCTTTGATTTCATCCCCTTCTTGCTGGCTTAGTTCCAGTCCAGTCCTCTGGTCTGGATGATTGCTTTCACCAGACTTCCTGCTTTGCTTTGCTTTCTTTTCCCTGCCCCTTTGGAGTCTCCTGTCCGTTTGAATGTGAATAGATATTGTTTGGGTAATAGCAGGTGTTGGGGACATGTCTTTAGGCATGGAAAGATGGGTCCCTGCTCTCAGTGTCAGTGTGTAACCTCATCCCAGACACAAAAGCACCTTCCAGGAGTGTAGCTTCACTACAGTGTTCATCTTTTGCTCAAGTGTGATGGTTAATCTCTGATAGCAAGTTTGCTCTGTGCCGAATGTAAAGTCTTGGCTCCGAAGTAGTAGGACAGTAAAATTTTTCAAATAAAAAGTTTCTGTATGTTTTAAAAGTGGACAATGCTGTATGGTGAAGCTGTTTACAAAAATTCTGGTCCATCTGATTACAACATGGCACTGAAGTGTAGGTTGTGAAGCCAAAGTGTAGATTGTGAAGTCAGGGAATAAAGCCTCAGTAATTTACTTGGGATATATTGAGTCTTGAACTGGTAAAAAGAGGGGTGGTTGTGGTAGAGGGGAACCTTCTGGTTTTTGGGAGGGCCTGTCCTGGGCAGATAAAGGTAGCAGCACAGTATGGTTAGAACTCATGAAAGGCTGCAGACTGTAGAGAGCAGAGTGACCAGAGTAATGAAGAGCAGTCTTTCCGGTGTTCTGAGTGACACATCGCAGCCCAGCACACCACAGCACCAAACACCAGCCCAGCATAGCCATAACCCACAGAGCCTCTTGTGTACTCTGAGAGCATCTGTGGGCACCAAGCTAATTGTACTATCAGAGTTATGCAAAAGAACTGTTTATTAACACTTCATAGCAGTAAGGCTGTGCTGAGTGAAAGCAGCTACAATAACTTTTCAACTTCATTGCTGTGTGTATGATTCCTGTGTTACCAGCTGCATATCATCCAAACCTCCCTTTGAACAATTCAGCTTTGCTTACCATCTTCTTTTCCTTTTCTTCTTCTCTCTCCAGATGCTCTTCTCGGTGTTTTTAATTTTTTTTTTTGGCTGTCATCACCACAATTTCTGAGTTGTTTATACACAATTCTGTGGGTTCAGTTGTAACATTGAACAACTGTGGCTATGAGTTCGGATGCTCCACCAGTTTTGTAGTTGGCTTGTGTAGTCTTATGAATTGCTACCTGCTAATGGTGCTTTTTTTTAATCTCTTGTGGCAGTTGAGGAATGAAGTAATTTGTGTGATATTTTATTTAGACACTTGGATTTTCATAGGCAAAATCTAAAGTAGTAGATGCTAACTTGCAACAAACAAAAACTTAACTACTTACAAAGTTATCCAAAGCTGTGCAGTGTAAAAAAGGGCATCTTTATTTGTATATACCGTCTGAACACTTCAGAAGCTTTGTTTCTTCCTGATCTTCAGTGGAATTGGGACTTTTCAATGAATATTTTTGTCACCTTTATAAACATGTGCTGCTGAAGATGAAAAGTACTAAATGAGAGAAGAGTAATGTTGCACTAGATTTAAAATCAATTAATTACACAACTTGGGTTCATCCAGTGTATAGATTACATGAGCAGCAAAGAGAAGGACCTCCACAAGAAAATGGTTTGTGGTAACATTGTCTAAGACAATGATGTAAGTTCTGTTGCAAAATCATTACAACGTGACATGTTTCTGACTCTGGATGCATAACGAGGTACAACATCCTTTGTGAACTTCAATCTTCTTTTAAACTGGAGAATGCTTAGACTGCTCAGAAGCAAACCTGAGATGCAGAGATGTCTCTTGAGTATAGATTTTGTTACTGTGTAGTGGATATGCAGAAAGCAGAGGCGAATAAATAACTGCTCTTCCTTCTCCCATTATGTTGTGTGAAGAGCTTACTTTCCACTGTTGAGAAACTTGTGCTTCATACATCAGTTTTCTTCACTATTTCCCTAAAAGTCTTATTGCTGGTGAAATTGTAGACAAAATTTTTGGAGAACTGTTCTTCACTTTAAAATCAAGTTACCCAATAAAAATATTGATATTGTCTAGCAATTGCATATTTTTTTCTGGAATGGTATCAGTGGTTTATCTCCTGAATGATATCTGCAAAGACACTATGTGTTCTGTCAGTCCTTTTTTTCAAAGGCCTTCCAAATGTGCTCAGAGTCATTTAAGTGTCTGCTGTATGTAGCTGAGGTCCCTCACTGAACAATGCTGTCACAGCCTTAGCTGGCTAATCACTGCTTCCCTTATTTATTGTAGGTTAGATCACAGTTTTGACAATGTATAGTTTTATATAGCTTTACTATATCACTTTTACTGGCAACTAAATGAGTTTGGGGATTTTCAGTAGCTTGATACCTTTTTTAATACTCTTAAGTGAGATTTTTAGCTTCAGAGTGTCTCATCTTGCTTTTTATATCCTATGTTCTTAGATTCAGACTGGTTTATATTTAGGAGAATAGGCATTTCTCTTTCATAGTACTCTGAGCCAGTGATGTCCTAAACACTGAAATGAAAAAGTGAAGGACAAAACAGTGCTTTAGTCACTTGTCCGTATTATAGAATGGAAGAAAAGGGAAGGACAACCCAGCTTTCATATTGAGGACCAGACTGTGTAATCAGGTTGCTAGTCCTGAGCATCATCTACACAACCTCATCGACAGGTCCTCAGGAGTTTTTGGAGGAGAGTGGGTACTAACCACCATGCCAGTGCTGTCATCTCTGTTCCATATTCTCTTAGATGCAGATTTCAAACCCTGGTAAATAGTACAGTAGTGAATTTCACTCTTATGTATTTTAGAGTAAAGCAGTTTGACTATGCACGTAAGCACGTAAGCCTGTAGATGTTTGGGTCAAAATCCTTTCACATTTGAAGATCCTGATGAGAAACATCATTAGTAAAGAAGAAATAAAGCACTATGTTTCTGTACTCTTTTGGGTTGTTGTGTTACAAGTACAGCTACCTTCACTGCAGTGATTTTTGGTTATAATGATATTGATGAAAGAATGAAAATGAAGGAGGGTGAAATAGTCTCCTCAGTTAAATTTCCCAGGGATTAAGGTTATTCTTTGATTGAAAATGAGTGTCTAAATCTACTAGGAGAAGACTGAGCTTTGTTCTGCTGCATTTTGCTGTTTATTGTTGATATACAAAAATATTTTGTGGTGCAAGGTACAAAGGTCCAGTTACACTTCTTTCATTGCAGTTAAAATGCTATCTGCTAATATGCTGTAGCTGTTTCTGCATATTTGAATGTCGAGAATTTTGGGAGACAAAGAGGTACAAGCTGATCTACATATGCCATGGTTTCACTTAAAAGCTCAAAGAATAACTGGACTTTGTCTCATTAATGAGCAGGTCTTATTGTGGAAAGTAGGATTTGGTTATTTTTAATAATGGGAGCTTTTGTCTTTTTTGCTTTACAAATAAACTAATAGAGATTTGTGCAAGAGATTTTTCTTCTTTTTAGTAGTTGTTTATTCTTCAGTTACTGATCTTAAGTTATTCATTACTGATTAATTTATTAAGCCCTGTGCCTTTCAGAATGAATGAGCATTGTTAGCCTGCCTTTGTCAATTAGACAGTATAGGAACAGAAGTTGAAATAGTCCTTAAAACAAATAAATTCTCTTTCAAATCAAGGGGGAAATAGGTAATATGGGCATGTGTCCCCAGTTTTTAACATCTGTTGGGTCACTGTTATGTCTGACATAGCATTTAAAAGCCAGCAGTTGTTTTTGGGGGGGTGCTATTGAGAATCTGGAAGATGGAGAGGAAGGCTGTCCAATGGCTTTAGAGAGGTGGGTGGCTGTGGTCTCCCTTGCTGTGATGGGAGCAATGTGAGTAGCTCCTCCTCTGTTAGGATCTGATACCTCCTTGCTGCCTGTAACCTGGTGGGTTTTGAGAGGAAAGACAGTCCTTCACTCTCATATTAGGCACGTCAACAGTTGCAATAACTGGCAGATGAGCTTTGATTTTAGACTTCTTTTAAAGCAAAAAGCCTATGATAATATCTCATTAAGAAATAACAAGAGAATATACTTGTATTTCTTTTGCTTTTTTGGATTTTGCGTTGCAATCAGCATTGCTATAATACTATCTCTTAAACAATGTCCAAATTTGTAAATATCTTTCCATAATGTGTTACTCAGTATTGGTGTATCTGATTTGCGAAGTATCTGTATAAACCTCTAAAATTCTGCTTATTGAATTTGTCTGGATCATTTCCTGAAACATTTCTTGCTATCACATGCTACAGAATTGTGTTAATATCATTGGGTTTTCACAGTTGAAGTTTATTTTATTTCACCTACCATTCTTCCTCTCACTGCAATTGATATTTGAGATATTTATAGGATCTGGGAAAAATACTCGTCTTGAAATTGTTCTTTGTGAATGGTCTGAAACATCTCCATGCTCTGGAGGAATATGTTACGAAACGTTGTTCTGTTTTCTATAAATAAGGTCTACAGGGGAACATCATTTATTATAATTGGAAAAATAATATTTAAGAAGGATGATTCTTTTATGGAGTTGGAAATATAGGCTGCTGTGGCTTTGGCACCCATTTTTTAGGTTTATTTTGTTCTAAGTGAATTCTTTGTTTCACAATTGACAGACATTTCTCATTGATGACTATTTTGAAAATCTAATGCATTTTTTTAAAAACAGTTTTCCTTTTAATTTTGTGATTATTTACAACTCTTTTTTTATTACATATGTGGAAATATGTTTTCATTTAACTGCTTGTGTTTCCCAAGAAATATATCTTACCTTCTAGAGTTTTGGCAGAGTATTTTATTTTCACGACTTGAGTTTTTTCTAATGACTAATACTGATGACTTATGTTCGGATATTGATAGTCACTAGTTTTACAATGGATAGAACCATGTATTCTTGCCTTGAAACCAGGAATAGATGCATCTTCATGTTTAAACTGGAAAGTCTGTACGTTATATATGTTTCATGGAAGAACTGTCGGATGAGACATGCATATCTTATTATCCTTTATTATCAGTGCTTGAGCTTAATTATTGTTAATTTGAAGAGAAGTTAAATAGAATAATGTTTGGGATTGACTGTTCTCTGACATTAGTTTCTAAAACCTGAAGAGAGATTTAGAAGATAAGTACTTGAAAGAGAGTTAAGTGCATGTGCTGGTTTTGTACTTCATTGACTCGGACAATGAAAATGCATTAATCAGATTCATTGTATATCGAGTCTCACTCTTGTTCTCATGCATTGGCACAGTAGGACATTTCTGAAGCGAAAATGTATTTAAATCCAAATGGCTTTTATTAAAAAAAAAGAGAAAATCTTACACCTAATACATTGAAAACCTGCACCATGTTGTCAATCTAAAACATGTGATGGTACTTCCAGCTTATGTTTTTTTTCAGAGGCTCATTAAATCCATACCTGTTTTTTATTTAATAAAACCTTTATGTGCCAGGATACTCAGATTAATGAAGTGTGCATGCAAGTGCATGTGTGTTCAGTTTCCCATAGGATTTTTAAAAATTATTGTTATTACTATTATTTAAAAATAACTTTATGGAGGGTAAATGTTTGTCTTTGGCTCCCTCTATCTGCCTGTCTTGTCTTTGTGAACTAATGCTTTTTCATAACTTGATCCATCAGATAGATTGGAATCAGCAGATAAGATGTCTGCAAGTATTTTGTATAGGCATTTGGTAAAATAAATAAGTAGAAATATGGTCAAGAGGCATGAAGGACTACTAAGGAATTTAGTTCTCAAGCTTAAAAACAAGGCTAATGAATTTGTGTTCAGATAGTATCTTGCTAAAGTACATTTCCATTCCAGTCAGAGTCTAATGTCTATACTAGGTTTTCCATAAAGACACAGTTATATGATCAGAGTATATTAAATAGAAACATAGGTTTAGCTGCCTGTCTTGCAGTAGCGTGTGGTGTCTGATAGCCTTTTGTTTCTGATTTCTAGTTGTGTTAGTCCCCTATTGACATAGAAGATAACTAGATTGTTCTATTAGTGATTTCTGACAAACAGAAATTATTTGATATGCTAAAGCTATTTCTGACAGAAGATAGAAAGTTTTGACAAACATGCATGGCACAGCAAGTGTCCAATTCTAAAGAGCAAAATAAATGCAAACCACCATTATGGGGAACACAAACAGCCTGAAAGCAAGTTATCAGTAAGCAAATAATTGTTGAACTGTTATGAATGGAATAGGATGTTGAAATAGGGCATGATTGGCTGATGTTACATATGTCCTTGATTACCTTCCTTGTGCTTTTATCCTAATAAGTGACATTCTTTGTATTCCCTTGGATGGCTAGACAGTCTGACACTGAAGAAGAATAAATATTGCATGTGGTACACATTAAGCTGTCATCTAGGACAGCATTTATAAAAAGTAACTAGAAAAATTCATAAGAAATTCTGCAGTGCTACAGTTTCCTGGCTCCAGTCATAATTGTCAAAGTTCTTGACACATTCAGGTCTTCTGAAATGATTTCGGTTTACAGCTACTTGGTGTATGAATAATTATTAAGGATTCATTTTTTCTGATGATGCAGACTGTTGAGGTTCTCAAAATGATGCATTTTCATTAAAGACCATGTAGTAATAAAAAAAAAATAAATACAGATGTGGTGTATGTAGCTAGTTCTCTTGCAGAAGTCAGAACTAGAAGATGCATAGGTGTGAAATAGAATTAACTGATAAAATTAAAGAGCTCTCTTTCAAATGCTGTCTTTGAATCTTGGTGAAAAATCCATTATGAGCCCATGCATTGCTGCAATTATTCTAATTTGGAAATAGACCTTTTTGTGTAAAATATCAGCCTTCTGTTTTTCTTCACTGACTTGAAATTAAGACTCAAAAGCAACGTAGCAGGATATCATCATCTCTGCAAGGGCAATGGCGAAAAACCCTTTTGAACTATCTAAGCTGATGAGTTAGTGTTTGAACGGTAATTATTTTAATCTTTAATTTCAAGAAGAGGGAAGTCTAGTAGTTATATTCTTGATACCCTTAAATCTCCGAATTTCTTGTGATGGCTTGTACATTGACCGAGAAATATTCAGTGACTCCTTTGTCTTTCCTTTGTCTGTTAGTCTGTTGACTAAGATAATACCATGATACTTTCTGGAGTTTGACACAAAATTTCACAATAAATATTTTAAGGGATTCTCACAGTTCTGTCACTGACCATGTCATTGGAACTGTATACTGTATTCATGGTATAATCTGCTTTTGTTGCGTATAAAAACACAACCTTCTTCCATTTTGTTTAATTCATGTGATTGGGGGATTTTTTATTATTTTACTGAATTCAGAATATCCCATAAGGAAAAAGAAAAAAAAGCCTGTTACCACTTCATCAAGTTACTTGAGGACTAACATAATTTTATAGATGACACTGTGCTTATTCTCATCCCTCTTCCAAGAAGCGTATAACTTACAAGATCTCATTGTGAGTAGCTTGGAATGGGAAAATAGGACCATTGACTCTTTCATAAATTTGCATTGAATGTTAATTGAAAAGTCTTAAAAGAGGTCTTAGAGTTGGGAAAAAAAATCTGTATTCATGGGAACAGATAAAGCTGAAACACCTGTTTAGGTTGAAAAAAGTTTTCTCCAAGTATAACACTGCTCAAATGTTACAGGTAACTGTTAACTCTGTGGACCACTACAGAGCACAAAATATTTGCCCAACTGGTAAATTGAACTGTAAGTCCCACTGTGGGAAATTGCTTTGCTGTGCTCCAAACAGCAGTTATCTTAGTAATTGTACCTGAATTCTTTTGTGGCTAATAGATAGTTGATGTCCTTTTTATCATGATAGAATTAGGTTATTGCAATATTTTTAATTGTAAAAAATTCAGGTAAGATGTGTTCATGTAGTTTAAGATGGGCTGAGTATGATTTTTAATTGGTGCTCTGAGAGCACAGGGTTTTGAGTTGAGAATGTGCATAACCCTGCATTTCACATTCTAAACCGGCACTCGCAACAAGGAGCTTATCAGAGCAAATTGTCTAGTCCATCCCCTTCCTCACTCAAAACCTAATGACCCTTTATCATCATGGTTTAGATTGCTGGACACAGATGTGAGAAAATACAAGTAATCTACAGGTAACTACAGTAGCTGCACTGATGTTCTCAGAGAACTGACTGCTGGGAAGATAAAAAGCTTCCCACAGAGCCTGTGACTTTCCAGCAGCAAAGCACATCATGAGCTCATACATGAAGTTTTATTTGCTGAAGATTCACAATAAGATGCATTAGGACATTCAGCAGGGTCCCTTCTTAGATGAGCACAAGAATTCAGTGGGGTTGTTAGTTGATGCACTAGTGCATGGCTTCACACTAAAACTAGAAAGTCCAACAATACCAATAATGTTTCTTTTTGAGAACATCGCAAACTACAGCTGTATGTGATATTAATGTTAACCTAGTTTGTTCTTGATAGTAAGTGATCTAATGTCATTGGACTTTTTTTCTTGTCATGGAAAGTATTCGGATGTGAAGCAAATGTTTGTTAGGAAAAGAAACTGCTGACTGTTGAAATAGTTAAGAGTACATTCTAGATAGGAAGGTAGAAATAAAGTCTTATATGAAAAGATGTATGATTAATTACCATTTTTTTTACTCAGCATCTTTTCTTGTAATCATAAAGTAGATCTAAAAATCTTTGTGTTTGGATACTTTGCCAAGGAATGGAAAGGAAATAAAATATTTTTCAGATAAATTTCACATGCCTTAAGGTTAATAAGGTAATGATCTGTTTACTATTTTTAAATATTATTTTTGGTAATCCAAGAAGCTACTGTAATACAGTTTTTAGTGATTCAGTAAGGTTGAAATGTATCTATTAAACCATATGGGAATGATCAATGTGAATCAGTCTGTCTGCACTTTCATTCTCGTCTAAGTAACTTAAGTATTAAGCAAGTTACTTACATAGAAAAAATGAATTTGGATGCTGACGTGCCTTTTTTTTACCCCCTGTTTTTTTAATCATCTGTAAGTATGGGGTTTGTGAGGAGAGAGATAACATGGCATGAGAGGTACAGGTCCTCCAGAAATGATGAACCACAGAGGGTGATATTTAATATTAACAGCAATAAGTATTACAGTGGTGGTCGTTACAGAAAATGGTAATCCTTCAAAAAGCCTAAAACCCAAGCCAAAGAAAACCTGTGAACAACCTCCTGCCACCCAGAAAGAAACAAAATATAAATTCCACAAATAACATCCCCCCTCCTCTGGTAGCATGAACAAGACAAACTTCTGTCTGTTTTTTAATTTAAGTCCTTCCACCCTTTTTGATCACCCTCAAGGCTTCTGTGTTCTGTGGTCGATCCTGGGGAGCTGCTCCATCGACGGTTGCTGCTGTCGGTGGCAAACCTTTGAGCAAGAGGGCTGGCTGTAAGGCTGTGCTTCTCAAGCTGAGCCAGTGACCAGAGCAGCGGTCTCCTTAATTTTCTGTTCTATTGTTGATCCTCCATGAGCGAAAACTACAAGACACTCTGAAAACTATCTATTCTTTGCTCTTCATCACTGCCACTTACCTCTCTTCTACTGTTTTCATGCCCATTTTCCAGCTTATGCCAACCTAAATGGTAATAAGCAGAACTCTTTATTGCAGAGCCTAACAGACATGCTCTAAGAAATTATTTTCAGTGTTTACATATATCTTTTAGTTCACAGTAAAGACACGCAGAAATATTTTCTCATTTTCAACAGCAAATAGGAGCTACAAGAAAAGAGGTATATATTCCCTTGTTCTATTTTGTCTTTTGATTGAGGAAGACAAAAGAAGTAAAGGGTTATACATACTGTAAGAATGATTCCCCACCCTTTTTTAATCTTTAATTAATTATAATGAAATCCATGTACAAGTTGCAGAAAACATTTGATATATCCTTTTTATTATACATGCTGTGTTTCATATTCTGTAGTGGCTTTAATTCTCAACTACAGTAGACATATGGAAAACCAGAAAAAACGTTGACTGTTACAAAGTTTTGTTTGAGCTTTTTAAACTGAGTGATTAGCAGAAATAATGACCCTGTCAGCCTTAATCACATTAAAATGTGGTTAACATCATTTAATTTTTTCCACTTAATATGCGAAAATTTCCAGTAGATTTGCAGTGAAGGCCATTGAAATTCCATTAGAACAAGAATAAAAATTTCAGGCATCATTTATTCAGAGAGGGAATAAAGGTCTCGTCTGAAAACTGCTGAATCTTTCTATTAGCGAAACTATGAATCATTGCATTGAGAGTACCTTTAGCTTCTATAGTACTGATTCTGGGTTGCTTCTGAATGAATGGGATGCATTTATAGAGTGGTGCTTTTCTGAAAATTGCAACATACAAAGTTTTTAACAAATTCAGTAAGAGCTTTCTCCATAAAGGATTATTATGTAATATGTTATAACTGCTGTAGTGCTGGAGAAATACTTCTGGTTTAGGCATCTCATCACAGTGAAGTTCCATACTTTGCATTATTTTTGTTAAAACATTAAAAATGTGTCCTCTTTCTGATTGATTCATAATGTATAGTTGGGCTTTCTTTGTGGTAAATAGCAAAACTGAGGACATGCATGACCAGAACTAGAATATTAAATCATATAAAGTCTTTTGTACTCTTGGGGTTTGTTGTTGCACGCTCCACAGGTTTGTATCAGAAGTACAGCATGCAGTAACTAGATGAATGCACAACAGAAACTATCAACTACATATTTTTCTGAGAGAAACTTTTCTTCCCAGAAAAGATACAATATTGGTTAGTGTTACCATGTTTCAGTTTGCTCTGTTTAGATTTCCATTTTTTGTTCTTTGCCTGTGTAAAGAGATTTTGTCTGATAAGTGGAGGCACTAGAAGTACAACTGTATGCTCTGTGCTTTTCTACATTCTACTGAAAGACTTGTATTGAATATTTCTTTATAACAGATATTACTGTATATATCTGATAAGATATATCTTTATTGTGTCTCTGCTACTTGAGTAACTATATAATGGATTGGTTTTTTGTTTGGTTGGTTTTGTTTATTAAATTGGTATTTTGTTCCTGAGCCTAGTTCATTTCAGCCTATTAGTATACATTGGATTTGTGCAGAACACAAATTTTAAAATGTTAATATTTGTATGATTTATTTTCTAAAAAAAAATATAAGAAAGTGCAGTGGTAGACGTTTAATGTAGTGCCAAATACTGTGAGATACACAGTAGCTAAGGAATTTTTCTTTGAAATAGCTATTGTTCAGCTCTGGACCCCTCAGTTCAGGAAGGATATTGAGGTGCTGGAGCGGGTCCAGAGAAGAGCAACGAGACTGGTGAAGGGACTTGAGCACAAGTCCTATGAGGAGAGGCTGAGGGAGCTGGGGTTGTTTAGTCTGGAGAAGAGGAGGCTTAGAGGTGACCTCATCACTCTCTTCAACTACCTGAAGGGAGGTTATAGCCAGGTGGGGGTTGGTCTCTTCTCCCAGGCAACCAACAATAGGACAAGGGGACATGGGCTCAAGCTCTGCCAGGGGAGGTTTAGGTTAGATGTTAGGAAGAAATTCTTTACAGAGAGGGTTATCAGGCATTGGAACGGCCTACCCAGAGAGGTAGTGGATTCACCATCCCTGGAGGTTTTTAAAAAGAGATTGGACGTGGCCCTTAGTACCATGATATAGTAATTAGAGTTGGATCAGGGGTTGGACTTGATGATCTTGAAGGTCTTTTCCAACCCAATCTATTCTATGATTCTATTGCTAAATTTAAGAATTGACCAGGCCTAACAGGAATTAGGAAGTGCCTCTGATGTACCTCTGTATGTTAAGGCACGAAGGAAACGGAGCAGGAAGTGGGTCCCTGACCAGGACCAGAACTGGTAACCCTGCAAATGAGATAAAAGGAAGTAGGAGTGTGGGAGTGACCCAAGCTAGGGTAGGAGGGAGGACTCAGTTTTGTTGATTGCATTTGGAAACATCTTGCTAAAGAGCTGTTGTACCAAGATGGAAAGCTTTGAAGACTGGAGGACAACACTGGGAAAAGAAAGCACAGTGAGCAACAGAAGGCGAAGAACTGTTGGATGGGAAAGTGGACATATTTTGGGAAGAAGGGATCAGAAGAGACTGTACTCACTAGATTTTATTCCTTACAAAGCATGGCATGAAATTCAGAGGTACTATGTGCTTTTGTTTCTGTGTTCTTAGTAGTGTCTGTGATATCTTACAGTAGAATAGCCTCTAGTCTGTTGAGGGGCAAGTACTCACTGTAGCTCCATTAGCTCAAAGATAGGTTTGTGTAATGAGTATGTAATGAGTACATTCAGTTTAGAATTTAATGTGTTTATTGGTTGCTTTTTTAGAAATTGGAAATCATGTGCAGCTGTATTAAGTGTCTTAATGTTGTAATAGGAAACACTTTGAAGTTCGAAAATGTTCCAACAAAGGTTGCAAGTGCATTTCAGAATCAGTGTCCTGCCCCAAAGGGTTGTCTGTTTATGGGTGTTCCTTTCCTTTACAGCCAGCCTTGTCTTGCTGAATGCAAAGGACAAGCTTACTCTTGAGGGTGCAGTAGGGTCGGATAGGATAGGAGACTCATGATGATGGGATTCACTTTCTCTGGAGCAAAACTTGACAGTGATGTGGAACTTGAGAAGGATAAGGGATGGCTTTATATTAAAGGCATTTTACATGCCTGGAGAATTGCTGATGGAGGACTGGATTTTACTTCTGTCTCTTTTAGATCTCTGTGATGCCAGGTAGGAAAATTTCATTTTAAATATTTACACATTTTAAAGTTAATATTCTTAATTTTCTTCATTTAACCAATTAGGATAAAGAAGTCCAGTGTTCTCATTAGTGCTATTTTAAAAATTGTACCTTGCCCAAATTTTGATATGACTTAGTGCCAACTATGACACAAGTAATGCAGCCACCTCTTCTGCCTCACCTGTGCTCTCCTCATGAGTGATACTGGTAACTGTATATGGTATAATGAGCTACTTTTGACTTTAATTACATTTTATTTTGGAAGAACAGACTCATGAAGTCTAGTTGTCCAAGAGTTTGAGTCTTGTTTCCTTACAACAATGATCCCTAATTTATACTCCTTCTTTAAAAAGCAGTGACATGAGGCACTGAACAGCAGGTAGCATCATATTCTGTGGCTTGGGAGGACTTTTTACATAGTGATCAGTCTGACAGCCCTATTGCTGCTGGTCAGCTGGCTAACACTAGCCGAGTCGAGTATGTGGTGGTTGAGTTCTTTGTGCCTTCTCCCCAGTGGAGGTATTGGTTTTTACGTATGAAATTGAGACCTTTGTCCCCCTTTTGCATTTCTGCATAGCCTTTAAGTACTTCTGAATTCACAAAGTGTAGTGCTTCCATGTAACTATACGGTAATCCCTAAATTACTGTAATCCCTCCTCTGCATTCAGCACAGAACCAGTTATTGTTGGTAACTACACAGTATAATGACTTTCATAAATTAATTAAGGTGGTAGAGGTTTTTTGGTTGTTTTTGGTGTGTTGTTTTTTTTTTTTCACAGTAGCTGATTGTTTTGCACTTTGTATTGGGAGACTGCTCACAGAACCTTGCTGCTGCCTAGGGTTGAAAATGTTCAGCTAATTTCCAGTCTCTTTTTCCATGACTGGCTTATTTCATTGGTGGTTCGGGCAGCTTTGTCCTGTAGACTAAATAGTATCTTATCTAATTGGTGTTTACTTCCAGTACTTATTTAAAGCTGGCATTAATAATTTCTTTTTTCTCTCTGTCATATACATGAGGTTCCCATTCCTCTGATAATCTTAGACCTGTTCTGAATTTAACTGATCACAACTGCATGTAGTACTCCACGTGCTTTCATGAATACCTTATGTGCAGATGTAAAGCATCCTGTTAAACAAAGGGAAGCATTTCCAGTAGGATCTGTAGATTACATTTACCTTTTTCCTGTTGCATTGTGATGGCTTAGAGTTGCTCTGAAGAACACTAACCCCTCATGATCCCCCTTCCGTCCCTTCCAATTGATGATGATAGCTTTCCTTGAGGAATATGTCTCCTGCTTCTGTACTGAACATAAACTGCATGCAACTAATGTTTGTATCAAGGTCATTAATATATTTAAACAAGATCAGTCCTAAGTTTGATCCTTGTGAAGCTTGATTAGCGATAGCCTAAAACACCAATTTGTTCTCCTGTTAACATATCCAGTGCATTACTTGGTCCACGGTCTGTACAAATCCACTTTCCCCTCTTCTCCAGTTGAATGAGTAATTTCACACACAGCACACTATCAAATATTTTATAGATGTATTTTCTCCTGCATAGAAAATCATATGTCATATCAATGAGAGAATAAATTTATCAGGACATGGTTTATTTTTTCCTTTAAACCAAATTACTTGGGTTTGCCCAAGGTTATTTTCTGTCATCATTTCTTCTTTCATGGTGTCATTGCTCAACCAAACTAAGACTGAAATTACATTGTATATGTTGGTTAAGTGACTCTTTGGTGGAGAAATGAATAGACTATCATGTCCCAGAATAACTGCCCACTTTGATATTTTAGTATTTTTCCTTTGACTAGGTTTGCTTTTAACCATTTATTACTTACTAGGGCCTGTTGAGCAGGTCTTTTACAAACTTAGATTCTATGCTACTTCTAAAACAGAAGAAAACATTTGAGCATTAAAATAGGAACGGTGCTTTTCATTGGTTACTGAAACATTTCTCACAGCTTATGTCCTAGAAGAGTGTGTAGGTGGTTGCCTCAAGCAAATAAACAGTGTTTCTAATGATAAGAAAACATCTGGATGCAAGTTGAATAATTTCACAATGCCACTAATGCTTTGGATGTATGTATTATTTTAGTCTTCAACTGCATAATTGGGTGAAGTGTTTTCAACTGTTTTGGATAGAAAGGATGAATATACAGAAAGTAGAAATTATTTTATAGAGGCTGTTAGAAGTCTAGATTTTTTTTTTTACTTGGGAAATGATTGATGTTTTAAATTTTTAATGACTGTGCATTTATGTCATAGTTTTCTCCTTTTCAGTTTAACTGTAGATCACATTCCTTATAGTATATCCCATGCATATTTGAACTACTTTTAAAAAAGTGAAATGATGTGATGTTTAGCTACAGAGAAATGTCAAAAACAATGCATTTATATGATATGAAAGATTTGCAAGCGCAAGCTAGCAATTGATAGCAATATTATAATTAGCTCTTTATACAGCCTGTTTTTTATTCATGAACATTTTCATTTATGTTGACAACTATCATGTATGCCACCACACATGGAGCCTTTTCTTTACTCAAGAGACTGAACATGAATTAGTATGTTTTTGGGCTAATGCTCTGACTTTCTATTGAAAAATGGTTTCTGGGCCAAGTCATAAAAATAAAAGTAGCTTGCTTTTTAGGTTTGGCTTTTTGATCCTATTGTTAGTGTTTGTAAGGGTAAAGCCTACCATTGTGCTGTAACTTCAAGGTGGAACTTCTTTTTATTCAAATTATTTTTATATTGTTGAAATTGCTAGGGGCATTGAATGTTTTCTAATTCCATAACTGATATGAAAATGAAAGGTTAACTAATAGTTTTCTAATAAATCAAATTTTAGTTTTGTGCTTGCAAATAAAAATGTTTTAGGCACACCCACCCACAGAACAGGAGTATTTATTTCTGACAGAAATTTACTTTGTCATTCCATTTTCAGCCTTAAAAATCTGTGTCTAACAGATCCTTTAGTCTGTCAGATAAATGGGGCATGACACTGATCCAGATACTTATTCCTGCTTCTGAAAAAAATCAAAGTTAGTGTTCCCCTAGGACAAGTATGTTTTAGTAGATTATTCAGACATTGTTAATTTTTTTTTTCATTTCACCATAGTTTAGACAGGTAAACAGACTGTGTCTGTGAACATTTTTGTGACAGCTTTTCAAATTAGTGAAGTGCATTTCATACAAGGCATCTCTGCACACTGAGAAAATCCCAAACTCATTTAGCATTTTACTTGGACACGGACATGTTCATATGACAGTATAGTATATGCTGTTGTATTTATTAGACAGTATTTTGGGGAAATATATTAGCAGGAGGTGAGGCTGAGGCACACCACATAATTTTATGTGTCTTAGGCACTTAAGGTGAGGGTTAGTTTCTAAAGTAGCCTATGGAAAGGGGAGAGGGAAGATGCTTTAAGAAGAAAGTGAGAAATGGAGCCCTAATTTAAGTACTTTGAATTGCCCTCAGAAAAGCCTCCTGCTTCATTAACTAAACAGGGAGCAGAGCAAGATTAGGTATCTAAATCAGGTGTCTGAAATAAAGCCTTGTATTCTTTGAGTTGCTGTAGTTTGAATATTAACCATTCAACTCAACTCTTTTGTTGTTATACTGAGAGCTTAGATGATGTTCTTTGTCTGGATAAATACCAGTTAATTTCTCATTTATTGAGTAGCATATTCCAGCCTAGTGGCAAGTTTGATCTTTTTTCACCAAAAATCCCACAACTTAGCCCAGTGTACACCAGCTTCTATGATTCTTTTTACTAGTCTCGTTAAAATTGTTTCTTAAAACATAGAATTGTAAAATTGTAGTATTGTGTCATCACAAAATGTTAGTAGTTGGTAATGGCCCAAGGGGGCAGAAGGAATAAGCAGGGTTTATTACTTTAATTCAAATATTCTTATTGTGGTAAATTTGACTCTTGCAATTTTAATACTTACATAATTTTTAGCAACTGATAGAGGAAGGAAGAGAACATTCATGTGAATTCTGTGGTCTAGAGAGGCTCTGCAATTAAGATCACACAGGCTAATTCTGGAGAAGTGAGGAAGACGTTTCCCACTATTATTTGTGAGAAGGAGAGGATATTTCATTAAGAGAACTAGAGGGGAATATTCTTATCCAGTTTATTTAGGTTTCATTAAATTGCTGTGTGCCATCAGCACAAGCCAAAACTAACAATGTTGTAGTCTGCATTTGTGTTACTCATTGCAGAATTTTTAATTAATGCTAGTGAAATACATTCCCAGTTGGTCTTTATGGTGTCTTATTTCAAGTATTGTTTGTAAATATTTATTTCATTACATGGAAGTTTTATATAGATAGTTTTGTTTGTCTGGCAGTATGGCTTTGTAATTTGCTTGCATGACCGCAGTGCATAAAAGAATTAAAGAATATAAATTTAAAATGGTGTTGTCCGTCATGTATTTCATGTAAAGTTTATCTTGTTAAGGCATCACCTGTTTTGTTTTTTTAATCAAATATTCTATTTATAAATGGCTTATAATTTTTTGAGTTTATATATTTGAGACTTTGCTATAACTGTTGGTATGAATTGTCCTACTTTGTACAGGACACTTAAGAATACAGTTTTCCATGTGACATAAAGAAGTCCTTTCAAGAGACAAAAGTTATAAAAGTATCAGGCCATGGGATGAATATGGAATAGGAGTTCTTTCTACTAATTTGTAGCAGTATCTCAGTCATCATTTTGCACATAAGTCTTGTAACTGAGATTTGCCTCTTCTTGCTATAATTTATGAATGATCATTTGTTAAATTATATTGTTATAGTTTTCAAGAAAACCTTTCTAAACTATGCATTTTATAAATGATAGTAGAAGGAACAACAAGATGTGACTTCAAAAGGCATCTTTCCAGTCCAAGGTACACGTGCTGCAAGTAGAGCCTGTTCTGCCCATAACTAGGAAATGTAATGTGCACCATTTGTTGCAGTTTGTATTGTTATGCAGGTTCATCAGTAGTTCAGTCTTGACTGTGCTTGATCCTTGCTGACAACAACAGCTAGCTGTCTCTTTAGTTAAGACAGAATCTATGTTTGCAATTGGCAGACCAAGGAGAACTAGGGTCTCTAAGCCTGTCACATACCAGCAAGGTGGTACAGTGGCAGTGTAGTAGCATTTTCCTTACTGTTTAAATCATAATTAATTTTGATCACTTTAGTGAGGATCATAATTTGGATAGAGATATTACTGCAGTCCTGAAAATTAGATCAGAAACTAATGTTTTAAAAGTGGATTTTAAGATCTATATTCTTCCTGAATGATGCTTCTTACAAATGTTTAATATAGGGTTACCTTGACTGCCCTTTTGTTAGATGGAATTATATAAGCTGTATAATGCACTGAAAAAGCTTTTCTTACTGGGAGCTCTATATATATAGATCAGCAGAAAAAAAATCATTCTGGATTATTTTACCTCTTTGTCTTTCTACCATCTTGATATTTTTTAATTCAAACTGTTTGTAGGTCATGAACTTTATTTTTCTGTTATGCATGCTTTATTTCTCCTAGTTATAAAAATATTTTGTCCATTAAGTACTGCCTGTCCTTGATTTACAGGTAATATTATATTCTCTGGTATTATTTCTTTCACAGTTCCCACATCTAACAAACTGGAAAAGTTTCATGTCAGTTAAGCCAAATCTTTATGTGAAATAAATTCAAAAACTAGTCAGTAGTATAAAGCTGTAAGTGACAGGTTGTGTCCTTATGTGTTTTTAGCATACCATTAAATAGACAGTGTCTCTAGGTAGTTTTCTACACCAGGTAAAATGAGAACTGTATATTAATAACATCTCATGTTAGACAGTTCGTTAACAGAATTATATCTTGAGGGCATGAAGTGCTTTGATATGAATTTTCAGAATATTGCCTTGATTTTTTTTCTTCCCGTCAACTAATACTTTCTGCCTGAAAGAATCCGTTTGTAAGTGATCTCATATGGGATAATTTTACTCAGGAGTCATGCCATTTATGAGCATTCTCCAATAACAAATAACAAAATTTCTGATTGAACTTGGCTCCACGGCATCACTCTTTTTTTGGGGGGGTAGGCCAATTTAGACACCCCGTCCTTAACAGGCTTCACCTGTTCCTACACCACCCTTCAGTTATATTGGCACAGACAGTTGATAGGGTGTGTGGGAAAGTGAACTGGTCCATCTTAAAAGACAAGGGTGGGAGAGGGGAGATATGAAAGAATTAAATTCTTCCTCCCAAACCTGCTTTTCTGCTGGGTTATTTTTGTTGGTGAACAGTTTGAGTATGCAGGGAGTGCTGGTAGGGTCCCTGCTCTGTGTGCAGCTGGTAGCAGAAAATCAAGAGTAACATCTGGATGGATAAGGAATGGGATGAGAAGCTCATGTCCACATTATGAAAATGTTTCTTTAGAATCTGGGATACAACATGAACTAAAATAGGTGCAATACTAGTCACCCCATCTAACAAATGATTTTGCAGAATTACAGGGGATTTAAGATAATGGCCATAATAGAGATCAAGGCCCTGGAAGAACTTGCTTTGACGCACATGAGGCAGAGAACCTGGGATTACTTACATTTCAAAGGAGAATGTTAAGGAAAGTTATAAACCCATCTATAATAAATGTCAAATGACAGTGTTGATCAGGAACTTCTATGATTTTTTTTTTTGATACAGTATAAGTTGAAATTACAATGAAGTTAAAAAATGTGGAATCTGAATCTAGTAGAATGAAATACTTTATATATATCCATTTTGTCATAAGGTTCCTGAGATCATGGGGTGTGTTACAAGTCCCCAAAAATGTTGCAGTAAAAATTTTAAAGACTATTTCATGGCATGTTTCAAGGCTCAAGTCAATCTGTGTTGGGAGATACAACATCTAACATGTGAGACGGGTTCTCCACGTTGGTCTCTCATAAAGTCTGTCTGAATGCAGTGACTACTGGGGGGGATATGGACATTGAACTGTAGACAGGTGTCAAGGAACTTAAAGTGTTCAGGATAAATGCAGTGCTGAGTCCCTGAAGCTGTTTTCCTGAGAGGCTGAGAGGACACTTCTGGCCAGGGAGCAGCCCAGTAGTACAGTGAGTGTGTGGAGGCAGTGTGTTTGTTCTCAACTGTTACTAGAAAGTGGGGGCTGGGAAAGGGCTTTTGAAATCAAAGGATTACTGTGTTCCATCTGGCCAGCTGGGAACAGGGAATAAAAAAAAAAATTCCTAAGCGTCACTGATGATTTGAAACGTGGTTGCCAAGGTCTGTAACAGGTACTCCCAAACCTCCTGTAGATTTGTGATTTTTGTAAAAAGGAAACTATCATGGTGAGGAAGAAGGTACCTTTTTGTTCCTTAATGTTTTCCTGTTTAGTCACCTTTTCTCATTATGTAGTGCAAGAAGAAAGGGATACCCTAAGAGAGGCCGGTAGCAATAAAGAGTTACAGCATGGTACTCTGATAACAGCAGAGTGAGTACCGTGTCACTTTTACCATTCCATTCTTTGTTATTTATAGAAATTTGGCACGAAAGCTTACTGAACCTGTGCATGTTTCTGATTTATGTATGAATACATACACATACTCACCTATACATATGTGCAGCACTGAGAACAGTGGGACCTGATCTTTGTGGATTCTGTGCATGCTCACAGAATAGAAGGGAAGGACATCACCTAGGAGCTGTGTCATGCAATACAGATGCTTAGGTAGATTAGATTTTCCTCTCCCATCCCACCAAATCATCTAAACCTAGTGGTCCTCACAATTTTTGGACCTGGCAAAAAAATAATTGTTGCCCACTTCATCATCATATTGATAATTTGTGGATAATGAATGAGGCTTCAAAAGACAAAAGAAAACCACAGAGGGAAGAAGAAACAAGATATTTTAAAGTCAATGTATTTTCCTTTGGTTTCAAGAAAAATGTTGGAACAATTCAACGTTTTAATTCTCTTAAGGCAACCCAGTAGTCTTCATGAATTCATGTTGTCTGTTTATGACTTGTCTAAATTGTCATGTGACTAATATTTTGTTTGTGATAAATTTAATGGTCTTGCATGTAGTGAAAAAATATCCTTTACTACATATTGGGATTTTTATTAAGCCTTTAAAGGTTTTGATGGCTTACAACATTCTCATAAACAAAATAGGAAATATTTGAACAAGATGGGAACTACTGGAAGTTGAGTGTGCGAGACTGGTTGGAAGATAATACATAGAGCATAGTTATCAGTGATACACTTTCCAAACAAATAATATCTCATTATGAGAGCTGCAGAAGTGGCTGCTGGTTGAATACTGTTAGGTATTTCCATTAATGAGCTGGATTGTGAGCATTCTTGTTAAATTTGTAGATGACCCCCAAACTAGGAGATGTCCACGTATGTATAAAACAAAATGATAATTTAGGAGCATATCAAGAAATAGAAGAAATCATTAGGAAAAAAGCAGCTACGGACAATTCCTGAGACAGATTTTATGCAGGAATAATCAACTATGCAAACGTAGTATTAAGAATAGCTAGCCAAGCAGGGTCACACAGTAAGTTATAAACTGAGCGTGAGATAGTGTTGCAGTGCTGTCACAAAAAAGCAAATGCTAGACTGGGTTTAATAAACAGGAGAATCAACTGAAAAGTTGAGTTAATCCTCTAGTATTTTTAGTGCTTGTAAGACATTATTATTGAGAGCTCTGAGGAGTGCATTAGGTAATGTATGCTTCCAGAAACTTTTAGACCAGTTGGAGAGATTCCAGAAAAAAGGTTCAAAGTTAGAAGTAGTATGTGGTTTACAAGGAAAGCTCAAAATAAAAAAGACCTCAAGTTTTAATAAAAAATAGGGAGTGTGTATTCTCAGTTCATAGCCTACAGGCTCAGTTTAACTAATGCATTTAAATTGAAATAAAGGTGGCTTAGGCTACACATATGGAAAACTTTTGCAAGCACTAAACAGACTGAGTTTGGAAGGTTTTAAAAATCAGAATCGCTCAGAACTGCCAACAAGAAGAGCCTGTTGGAATTTCAAGGTCTTCTTGTTCTCACTCCTATCTGTGGATCTTTTTTTGAGTCTTTTGTATATTTTGATAATTTAGTTTGATCTTACCTATGTTTGTTTCTTTCCTTCTTGTGCTGCTTGATGTTTTCTTTTTCCTTGCCATGCTCTTCTGTTTCTGCCGTTTTCCACTCAGTTCAGGTACAGAACAGAAAAACAATTGTTTCTCTTCCATGAGTTAGATGGGGGGTTTTTTGGTCTTGCTTGTACAAAAGCATACTGTCACAAATCACCTTTCTTCTCAGGGGTCAGTTTTTCAGATCATCTTGTCTTGCAGGTGTCCACTGAGCTTAAGCTTTCTCTGCAGCTTCTCTCTTCCATTACTACTTCAGATTTCTATCTGAACTCTGTCTCTGTTCCCAGCTGGATCTCTCATGTGAAATTCTCTCAAATATTGATTTGTAGTTAATGTACATTCTGCAACTTTTGTACCTTTTTATTTTGGTTGGCTGCAGGTTTTGGTTTCTTCTGCCTCAGCAAGCATCACCATTTTAAAGCAAAGACATCCCCTTCTTTACAACTCCCCTTTGTGGTGTTCTTTGTTTATTGGCCTTCTCAATGAGTGCCATCATTTTTAAACCTTTCTCCAAAGTCTTCTGCATTCTGATTTACTTTCAGGAGTTAACTCTGGTAGTTGTCCTGATCCTTCTGCTCTTGAAGTCGCTGGCACCTTTTGTTTAGTAGATATGCTGATATGCTTCTGATACTCCTTACCAAATAACAGTAACAGTGTTAGGTGGAAGGGAGCATCTGAATTCCTCTCTGCTGTTTTTCCTTGTCAGGATTTTGAGTGCTGCCTTCACTTGCAAGCTGATAAAATCTGTTTTTGCACTTGCCTTGGTTTTGTTCTTGTGTCAGATTTTTAGGCAGTTGTACATATGATTTTCTTTTTACCGTCACAGAATGAATGGATGTCTTGCTGTCTCTTGGGTCTGTATTTTCTTTTCAGAAAGGATATTTTGTCCATTTTGTGGCGAATAGAATCAGATTTCAATTCAGGAACCCTCAGTAGTTGCTGTTGGCACACTCCTCCTCTCTGCATGGGAGGGAAGAACCAAGCCACCTCAGTAGGGAAAGGCTGTTTGGATGTCAGAGTTCCCTTGCTATTATTATTGAGTAGTACTAGAATAAGCTTTCTTCTTTCTGATTTATGTTGTATAATCAGAATTTAGTTGTAACTCCACTAATAATGACATTTTTAGAAACTTAATTGGGACAGAGGGTATTTTAAATAGCTTTTCATGTGTACACTGTTTTCACAGTTTTCAGTTTACTTTGTGAAGAAGGGTTTTCATCTCGAGTAGTTACTTGTTTCTTAAAGTAGTTTCAGCTGTTAATCATGGTCATTGGTGCTGCCAGTTCTACGGTTGGGCAGTTTTGTTTGGTTTTTTCTTTTTTACTTTTCATTTTTTTAGTGTGGGGTGTTTTTGTCTAAAGTGTCAAAAGTCTTTTCTCTAAGCCTAAAATCCAATACCCTTCATCATTCATTTTCAAGTATAGCATGAAATAATGGAGAGATACTCCAGGATTTGCTTATCTTAACAAAGGCCCAAATAAGTGTACTAATGCTGTCCTTTTACAGACACACATAATTTCCTTGGAAAAATTATGTGCTCAAGTAAAACAGACTTTGACATTAATTGTTACCATTTGTTAAGACCATTTTGTTCTGTTTAGCACACCTAGTTATCCCTAATAGGAAAGCAAATTTGCACTATTATTTTATTGATTATTAGTCAAGCCTTTCGCTTTGGGGAAAATGTAATTTTGAAATATATCAGTATTTATATTTGAGTGTTTACATTTTTTGTTTTATTTATTTTTGTCACCTTTAAGGGAATTCCCTGGTACTTTTTGGTAATTCCTGTGACATTGAAAGTCACAAAAGTGAAAGACTCTGGCAGAGAATCTGTCTGTACAGAGTGGGATGCAGTACCTTATTCTTTTAGTGAGGCTGTAGCAGGTCTGATGTCAGTCACTTCAGAGACCTTTAGACCTCAGTGCTCATTTATTGCTAAAATGTACCAGCTCTGCTCCTGCATTATGAAGATCATCTGTCAACACTTTGAGATATTCTCCTTTGTTATTAAGCTTGTGATGCTCTACACTGTCAGGTTTTTTGCCAATTATAGTTAAGGTACAATGGTGTATTCACTGGATCAAAGTCTCACACTGGCGGTAGAGGAATGATTTGTAAGTCTTTATTCATCTGAATCGTACAATAGAATACCTGAGGAATGCAAATAATCCCTCTAAGGACTCAATAGAAAAGCTGTTAAAATGACAGTCTAAGACTATTATTATTCTGAATTGGTGTTTTAGCCAAAGTAATTATTTCTTATCTTGTTGTTCCACAATAGTTCTTAGTTTATTAGTTATGATGACCATATTTACCAAACAGAATTTGAATCCAATTTTTGACATTACTTTCATGCTCATTTCACTTTTTCAAGTTTGCATGTTTCATTCTGTCTTTCACTTAGCACATTATTGAATTAGTCTAGAGACGAATGTTAGATACTTCCTTAAAGAAATCTCTAAAGGATGTATGGACAAATGTTGAAGTACACTTATGAATATTAGATTCATTTTGAGATATATTTTCTGTATAAAGTTGGCATTTATAAGCTCAGAACTTTGATACCCAGTTTGTTAGCCAAAATAAATTAGTTAACTACAAATGGTGGTTTTAGAAGTGCTGTTAAATGTTACATTCAGAAACACACCTTAAGTGTGATTTTCAATTCAGATGTTTCTGAAAGCAGTAGTGTTTAAATATCAGTCCTGGATACCAGACTATATTTTCATTGGGTAACTGGAGGAAAAAAAGATTAGTATAATGAGGATTGAAAAACACTGATGGGTATTTACATAAGTAAATGATAGAAGACAAGCCTTATATAACAAACGTGTGAAAACTGTTGAGTGAACTTCTATATTCTTTGTCCCATCTAAAACCCTACTCAGTGGGCCATGCACTTAATCTCATAATAGCTCTGATCCCCTGCTATTTTCTTTGACAAATGTGTGTTGATGAACTTGTGGTTCAGTTCATTTTTTTCTGAAGTGACATTTGCATTGATTATTTAAAGGTTTGCAGGCCACAGTTGCAAAGCACTTTAGTATAATAGCAGTTAAAACCTTAGTCTAAATCTTGCAGATTAGCAGGACTAAGAAAAAGAACTCAGCAAGCATTAAGCCCTGTGCTGTATCGTGGGTGCTTCAGGTCTGAAACATCTCTGGCACCCAAAGCACCGTTTTGTAATTTGGTTATTTGTGTACAGGAAGTATTCCCATGCCTCCTGTGTTTTCTTACTGAGCATACAGAGTTGTCATTCTTACTATTCACATCTGTTCAGAAATAGTGCCCTGTTAATAACAGGGAACTCTTTACAGGTAGTTTATAAATGTGTCCCTTAAATTTAAAATAAATAGTACTTGAAGTCATGAATGTGTTGCCTGCGTTTAGAGGTTTTTTAAATACCAGCTATTGCTGTGAAGTTTTCACTGAATCATAGAATATTCTGAGTTGGAAAGGACCCACAAGGATTATTGAGTCCAACTCCTGGCCCTGCACAGGACATCCCAAGGATCACACCTTGAGAGTGCTTGAGAGTATCATCCAAATGTTTCTTGAACTCTGTCAGACCTGGTGCTGTGACCACTTCCCTGGGGAGCCTATTCCAGTGCCCAGCCACCCTCTGGGTGAAGAAACTTTTTCTAATATCCAACCTAATCCTCCCCTCACTCAGCTTCAGATCCTGTCACTGGTCACCACAGAGAAGAGATCAGTGCCTGCCCCTCCTCATCCCCTCACGAGGAAGTTGTAACTGCAATGAGATCTCCTCTCAGTCTCCTCTTCTCCAGGCTGAACAGACCAAGTGCCCTCAGCCACTCCTCATATGGCTTCCCCTCAAGGCCCTTCATCACCTTTGTTGTCCTCCTTTGGATGCTTTCTAATAGCTTAATATCTTTCCTATACTGTGATGCCCAAAACTGCCACAATATTCAGGTGAGGCTGCCCCAGTGCAGAGCAGAGCGGGACAATCCCTCCCTCGACTGGCTGGTGATGCTGGGCCTGATGCCCCTCAGGACATGGTTGGCCCTCCTGGCTGCCAGGAGGCTGCCAGTTTTGCTTAACTCTAATAGGATATTGAACATTGAAAAACTACCAACTGTAGGTCTAAATTTGTTGTTTCATTCAACTTAAAGGATGAACACCAAACAACTATGGATGTTGCCAGTTATATGAAGAGAAACAGGAAATTTTATTGTTTATTTAAAAATAATCATAGTGTAATATCCAGAAGCTTTGTCCTGGGTCAACAGTAGAAAGAAGGGAAAAACTAGTAGAAACACAGCCCTGTATTCATCAGCTGTGGCATATTCCAAGATCAATAGCCAGAAAAAGCAGGGTGTGACTTGCTGTATAGAAGTCTATGGTGTTCTTTTCTATCTGTTAATATCAGCTGCCCCAGCTACTGAGATGCCTTTTTATTTTATTAAAAAGAAAAAAAAAACTCAGGAAAAACTGAAGGCCTTCAGTTTTACCGTATTTGACAAATATCACTCTTGGAAGTACATTTTTCTCTCAGAAAGTTTTATTCATACATTTCAGATTGCAAGTATTTAACCTCTACCAAACACCTAGTTATTGTCCCAAATTATGCCTATTTCTGATAGATTAAATGCCAAACAGAAACCAAGAAACAGTGAAATGTTAATGGAGTACACCTGAAGCAATTGCTGCCTGTTAATGCCTTGACCTTGGAAAGCAATACACAAAAAGATGGCATCATAAATCCGTGCAATTCTTATGAATATGTATGTGCTACTTGATAATAATGAATGTGGTACAGCCATGCATGCACTACAAGATAATGTTGTGCCCTTTGTTGTCTACAGGTTGATAAAAATTAAAGAGTGGGTGGACAAGCACGACCCGGGTGCTTTGGTCATTCCTTTTAGTGGGGCCTTGGAACTCAAGTTGCAAGATATGAGTGCTGAGGAGAAACAGAAGTATCTGGAAGAGAACATGACACAAAGGTTAATTAGCATTCATTTTCCCTACACTTTATTATCAACTATTTCCTTGCAGTAATTTAATTGCTTGCGCTGATAGAATAATAAATGACAGAGTAATTACCATTATAAAGAGAGAATCTTCTCCTTTCTTTACCATGAGACAGAGTGAAAAGATTTATTTTAAATTAAGTTTTTAACTGTCATCTGTCATCTCTGTACAGTGTTTTAATTATAACATAGGTATTAGTTATGTATATTTTTGAGAAGGAATGATCACCAAAACTGTTTCGTCATCCATGGGGAATGAGGATGGTGGAGAAAATTTTGCCATAATTTTCTGAAGAACTGTAATAAATTGTTTCAATATTGAATTTCAGTCAAACAGATATGCTTTCATGACCTGGAGTCCTGAAAATTGCATGAGACCAAAAGTGCTGCCTGATAGAGTGATTTAAATTTATCCCATGTTTCTGTAGTCTGCCAAATAAACAAGTCAAAATACTATATTTATGATTCTGCA
The DNA here is from genome assembly GCF_001604755.1 of Lepidothrix coronata. Classification (NCBI taxonomy): domain Eukaryota; kingdom Metazoa; phylum Chordata; class Aves; order Passeriformes; family Pipridae; genus Lepidothrix; species Lepidothrix coronata. Next base: position 9,018,463 of record NW_016690187.1, read on the forward strand.
GTAAAAAAAGTGGTTCTTCTGAAGAGAGTTCAAAGTAAAAGGCTACTGCAATTATTGCTATGCTTAAAAAGTAGACCTGGTATCTTCAAAATATGTGATATCTTTCCACGTAAATTGATTACTTGGCGCATTTAGCTGTTTTATGTGTATATGCTGAATGAATTGGATTCTTTCTTTTTTTCTTTTTTTTTTCAGTGCTTTAGCAAAGATCATTAAGGCTGGATATGCAGCACTCCAACTAGAATACTTTTTCACTGCAGGCCCAGATGAAGTGCGTGCATGGACCATCAGGGTAAGATTCATACTTATTCATCAGCTATATCCAGTTCCACACTATTGAATTCAGATTGATATCACTGACTTTGAAGTTTGTCATGGTGGCGGTTAGCTAGTCATTACAGATGAGGTTTTTGTCCAGGATAACTTTAATTATTTGTGAGCTGCTGAACAGTGAAAGTGGAGCTGCATTGATTGAGGCAGGTAACAATTGATTCTGCCTATTACATAGTCTGAATTTCTTCATCCTGTAGAATCTGTCTACCCTCCTCCTGTGGTCAGAGATAAGACGTACCAGTATTGTGCTTGCTTAATCTGTGTGACTGGGTTTGTCTGCAGTGAAATTGATGTTGCTTTTCATTTTGTATTCACTAAGTTTGTTTGGGTTGCGGATGGTTCATTCCTCCTTTGCTTTGCTCGGATTACATTTTCAGCAATAAAAGCAATATAACGTCATTATATTCCTCATGGATACACAGTTGGGCTCAAAAACCTAAAATCAGTATACAGTAATTCAGGTCTTTTACTGACTTTACTATTTAGACCTAGTTTATTTTGGTAGTTTTATATGTTTATCTGGGAACTTATTTAATGCTGAAAATGATATTATGTATTTTAAATATTGATGTAGGATGATTATAGCCATAGAGATCAACTAATTTATTCCCAGAGGACAGTAAGAGCTGAGCCTTTGAATGTAAATATGTTATAATATAAAGATCAATATTGAAAAATATTTTGAAATGCATGTAGTTAAAACTCTTAAAAATTACAGTAATGTCAACTTTTGGAGATGCAGCTCTGTCTTTGAGCTTTTATTGTTTGCATCAGTGTATTTAGTGCTGTGCAATGAATTTCAGTGCTGTATTTAATTTCATTCAATGGAATTAATTTGTTTTCATTAATCAACATAATTTCCTGTAAATTTATATTTTTAATAGTACTGCTACAGATGTTTGTGTATGTGTTTTAGCACATTAAACTTATTTTCTTATAAGTGTGTTTATTTTTTTTTAGTTTTCTCCTCTCATCTTCTTTTACATGATAACTGCTAGCTGAAGTCCCTGAAATAGCTACCAAAATAATATAAAAGCAGAAGTTTTGTTTTTCTGAGTCCTGTTGTAGTTTTTAAAAGCACATTGTGAAACTCCACTGTTTTCAGTAGGAGAAATGCTTGCTCTTTATTAGAAAATTTGAAAGCTGGTTTATCTTAAGACTGATTGTAAGTATCTTTGATTTAATGTGCAAAGATATTTAGTCAGGTAAGCATCAGTGAGTAGCCATATTAACCCAATACATCTTTTATTGTAAAAACTGTGCTTTACAGTGTCAGACTCCTTAGCACTTTAACATGCTTTATTAAGCAGCCTTTAGGTCACCATTATTTCTCAAATTTCTCTCCATGGTTGTATGTGCACAGAATGTATGTCCTTGTAATTTGAAGCATGCAGTTATAATGCATTCTTCTCTACTGCATAAACTTAAATTATCTTATAGTTGCCTGTGATTTTTTATTTTTTAGTGATTCAGATGTTGATTTTTTGTAAGAATACTTAGTTTGTTCTATATCAAACTTAATAAAATTATTCTGAAATAAAAATAAGCTAATGTATAAGGCTTGAGATCCATAAATCATTTCTCAGTGCAAATTTTGGTTCGCCAGTGAATGTTATGATTTAGTTGAAATTATCTGGATGTAAGTAAAAGTCCTGAGTAATTCAGATTTTAAAGTTGTTTAAAAATCTTTCAGTGTGGAAAGCTAGAGATCGAAGTGAATCTCACAATAAAACACAATCAAAATCAATACTGCTGTTGATACCTATTAGGAAAAACAAAGCTGCTGCTCTTTAATATCGGTTGGTTTATCTGTGACGAAGGTGTCTGTGTGTCCCAGTATTGAGGATCACCCAGCTGTATGCCTGACATTTTAGCTGATACGAAACAAAGTTTCAGCAGATCTTGAAAGCATATAAAAAAGGAGAAACCTCTTTCCTGCAATCAATCTTCTTAAATGCAATTAATTTTCTTCTGGTCTTTCCTTTGACAGAAAGGGACGAAGGCTCCTCAGGCAGCAGGGAAGATTCACACAGATTTTGAAAAGGGATTCATTATGGCCGAAGTAATGAAATATGAAGATTTTAAAGAAGGAGGTTCAGAGGCTGCTGTCAAGGTGAGCTCCCCATCCTTTTCTACTCCCTTCCTCCATATGTGCCATTTTTCCATTTCAGCTCTGTTTTTCACTGGGAAGAAGTTCTTAATGCTAAGCAAATCTTAACAGTCACCTCTAGCAATAGACAAAAATCTATTTTCATCTTTTACTTAAGAAAGAGTTCAAATGCACCAACTTACTGGACAGGAATGCAACTCTTTTAGTATCCAAGATACGACAGTGTATGGACTGAATATCAGCACAAGACCAAATGCTATACTAGTGTGTTAGGTTTTTTTCTCTCTTTTTACATGTTACTGTTCAGAATTTAATAAGCTTTAAATTTAGCTTGTTTTTGGAAAATCAGATTTTCAAGATGAGCGAGCAGACTTTTTAATCACTTCTGAAAGGAAAATCAAGAAATGCGGAAAATCTGTTTCTTCTAATAGTGTGTCACCTTGTTTTGAGTTTGGAATAAAGATTTTTACAAATGTCAGATGCAAATCATTAAGAAAATATTATATTATAAAAATATACCCCTTTTTTCAGTATTAATGGGTTCCACTTCTAGGCTCTGCTAAGCATAATTAGGATCTTAAAATTTACCATTTCAGTGTTTAATTCAATTGGCCTTTGATGTCTTACTCAAAAATGCCATGCCTTACTTTGATCGTTCAGAGTGACAGTAATAGTGAGTCCACAAAATATGATAGGTGAATTTTCCTGGCTACTGTCTGCTGAAGAGACAGTGAAGATATTTAATGAAAAACTTTTTTTCTTGAGCTCACGGTTCTTTGTGGTTACACTTGTATTGAGAAGAGTTTTATCTGCTTTCTCAACACTAGAGGGCAGAGACTGCTTGGGTGCCCAAACTTGTGCCCTTTTAGAGCTGACAAATTATATCTGATTTGAAGTTATTAAGTATGAAATTAACTTGTACATGGCAAATAAATTTATAAGAGAAGCTGTTCTTCTCTGTGTTGCTAATGCATTATATCCACCTTCTTTAAGCAGAGAAACTTCCCTGTNATTTCCTACACATTTGATTTCTCGTTTGGCATTTTTGACGTTTTCTTAAGATTTGTATTTTAGAAAATTGCAATTACAAAGCACATTAGTTTGATTTACTCAGTCTCAGTATTTGAAGGTTCCTACACACTATAATGTGTTAAAGAATTTAAAAGGTTCAGCTTTATTGTTTGCTATTTGATAGCTTGAAAGGTATGCAAAACTATGATTTCGAATTCAGCCTATTCTCAGTGGTATCACTAAGGAAGATCATACTGAGCAGCGGGACTTTAATAGGTTTGTTTGAACCCCAGGAAGTGAGGGGAAAAAAATCCCGTATAATTGGTTCGTTGAGACATGTGAACTGCTTTATGAAAAGGGAAGTAGAGTTGTAGCTGTAAAGTGAAACCACAGCTATAAATAAATCTAATATTCTGCAGTCAGAAACCACTTTACGTAACTGATTCAAATTTTGCCAGCAACAGTTTTTGATGCTCGAATATGAATGTTTTCCCCGAGAAGCTGCATCAGTTAACACCTATTAAATTAATCGGTATTTTGCTTGTATATTTTTATTTGCTTTTCACAATGTGAGATTCTAAAAATCAAACTTCCATGCTCAAATTATATTTAATTATTAAATTTTTATTGGTACGAAGTATCTGTACAACAAGCATATTTGCATTTGTTACTTAGTTTTAAAATCAAGGTTAGAAAAAAACCTTGTTCTTAGAATAAAGTGTCATACTCCTCTGGTCTTTTCTAATTTGCATTTAATACAATGTTTCATGCCATACACAATACTAATTACTTTTATATTGATGGTAAATTTCAAAATTAAATTTAGGAGCTTCGAGGAGTCAACTGAAATAATAGTGGTAATGGGAGTTGCTTGCTTTGTATGTTATCAAGTTGATCGATTTTTAAGTTTGATTTTGTGTGTGTTTAACACCAGTACAGCATAACTAATTTAATGCCAGTGCTGTGAACTATACACTGAATAGCTCTGTGTGGGCTTTGTAGTCTACAGGGATATCACATTATTAGCAATCATATCTGCTTAGGCAAAGCTGGCTTCTACAGATGGCTGCTTTCAAGTGCAAATGAACTGGTTAGACGTGTCTTGTTTAATACATACTCAAGATTCACAAATGGGTATTGATTTTTTCAACCAGTGTTTCTGATAGCAATGGAAATGGATTAAATGGTCTCTAGAGAATTTAAAGGAACACTGTCACTTTTAATTAACTGTAAACTGGTAACAAAAATACATAAACTTACATTAGTGTGTCAAAATGTATTTAATTAAAGAAGTCTATGCCACTTTGACAGGATGCACTACTCTGCTAAAAAAATCTATGTTGTTAGTTTGTGGAGGTCAGTTTTTTTTCTACAAATATTTGTGAGTAATAAATGCATTCAACTGTAAAATGTCTCTGTACCTGTGCCTGCAGCTTACACTTGCTGATGATTTTTACAGCACTGTTTTATTAGTGTTTATGCCATCAATTAGTCTAATTACTCTTGACTTTGAGCATTATTAGAATTTTCAAAGGAAAGAACTTGAAAGGAAACCTTTTACAGTCTAAACAGATTTCCAGGGGAAATATAAAAATATTTGCAAGGTACTACTTCTTGTTTATCGATAGTATCATATGGGGTAAGGTCAATTACTGTTTCACTATATATTTATTGTTGAGGTTATCTAAGCTGCAGTTTTCCATATGCTGGCATCACTGGGGACAATGTTTAAATAAGGAATGGCAGCAAAAAGGTTGTCGAGCCTCTACATTTCTAGACAGCAATATGAGGAAATACATTTCCTTACAGAGCAGGTTTCCTGAAAGAAAGGTGTCTAAGTTAACTGTGTACCATTAATCTGATCTGTTCTACAGCAACTAAGGTCATTAGTTAACAGCTTTCCTGTAATGGGATCTTAGGATGCCACCACTGTGATAGTGTCATTGAGAATAATGGCACAGTGAGGTCTTGCATGGAAGCACTTTCTCCTGCAAGCGAAAACTTCAAAACAGGGATGGTTATTGAACTAAAGCAGAAGCTCTCAACTTTTCCATATTGTAGACACTTTTTAAGATAAATGCTTCAACAGACCACCTCCCGCCCAGCCTGTCAGTCCTAATGCCACAGCCTCTGTAATACTAGGTTTAATTACAACGAGATAACGGTAGAAAAATATAAGAATAAATTCTAATGCAGAGAGTACTGATATTTAATACATTCCTTGCCTATTTTCTGCTCTCCTCAAGTACAACGTTTTCATAATGAATTTCCTTTTCATGTCTTTGGTCCTTATGCCTTCTCCTGTATCCTGGTTTCACAGCCTATCTGCTCTTCTATCTGTCCTTCTGAAGCAAATTTCTTCTAAAGGAGATTTCTGACAAAAAAACTGAGCCTGCATTTTGTGCTCCTCAGCCCTTCATTATCTGGGCACAAGCAGACAAGAGAGCCGCACTCGAAGCACGAGGCATGTGCAGTTGAGACTTTTGCACCGTGTTCCCATCGTTAGTTTTGACAGTGCTCTCTCGTCCAGCCGCTCAAAAGTAGTTCAGGTATCAGTTCAGGTATCACAGGTAAAAGCTGTGCAGACTGTTGCTGATCACCCTTTCCAGCAACACTGTTTTATATTCCTGCCACCACTATTTGCTGTCTGCAGGTTTTTCAGATGAAGAAAAAGAAAGCGAGGGGAAAAAAATTGAGCTGTTTTAGTGTCCTTGATCTTAAGATTTGCCAGGCTTTACAGGGTTTACCACTATATAATGCAGATGCATTTTAAGCACTACAGATCCAGCGGAGGTTAAATTACTTTTGTATATATTTTATATGTACATAAAACCAAGTGATGTCAAACTGAGGAGTATTGTTACTGTCAATCTCTGAAGCTGAAGTAGTACCATTTCTTTACCAAAATGTATTTAAATAATTGCCATTTGAAAAGACTGTAAAATGTCTAATGAAATAACCCATTTTCCTTTTGTCTGTTCCATTTACAGGCTGCTGGAAAATACAGACAACAAGGCAGAAATTACATTGTGGAGGATGGAGATATTATCTTCTTTAAATTTAATACACCTCAACAACCCAAGAAGAAATGAATATCAGATGTTGTTCATTCAGAAATAAACTGTGTTGCTTCAAAAAGCATATGAATTTTTATTTGGGATGGAATATCTGGAAACAAAAAGCATACAGTTTCTACCTAGGGAACCTCCCCTCCCCCCAGTGAAATTATTCTTGTTTGTTTTGAATTAAAATATGGCACCTCCAGCGAACATGCAAGTTCACTAAATGTGAACAGCTTTGCATTTCAAACGATTAAGACCCTACTCCAAATTGTAGGAGCTTTTCGGGAACCATATTACTCTCATGATACTTCATTAATCTCCATCATGTATGCCAAGCCTGACACGTTTGACAGTGAGGACAATGTGGCTTGCTCCTTTTTGAATCTACAGATAATGCATGTTTTACAGTACTCCAGATGTCTACACTCAATAAAACATTTGACAAAACCAGCCTTGGTGTGTTTGGGGATGTCTGTATTGACTGACTGTGGTGTGCTGAATGCGATACGGCACCTGGTGGATGCTGATTACAGAATTTTAAGACGTGTATGATACAGTAACTGGCAGTGTGGGGCAGCTGCAATTGTATCTTGAAAGTGAGTCTTTCATGGGAATCAGAAGATTAGGATGCCAGTGATTTGTCTCAAAAAAGTTAATGAATTTGTAGATGGACATTCACTGAAAGATGATAGTAAGGATAATAAGAATGGTGGCATCATAAATGATATTTACTGGAGAGAGGAAATACATGTGGAAAAATCATGTTATCTATGAGACTGAGGATTTTTTTGTTCAAATAATTTTGAAAGAGTGTTTCACTCTTGCCTTGAAATTAATAAATCATTGAGGCTGGAGCAGTGGTGCCTGATGTTGCGTGTTGTCCTTCCAGGTCTGGTTTACAGGTCAGCGGAGGGTGACACAGATAGTGCTGTGAAGGGAGAGGTCACGCTGTGCTGGATAGGTAAGTTGTTCTGCTGAAATGAGGTTGCAGCTGTGAGTACTTTTTTACCCCTTTACTTTTAACCACGAAGGAGAGCTGGTCACTTTGGGTTACATGGAAAAATAAGGTGTTGGCAAAAATAAAACCAAGTTTGTACTTTTAACGTGAGCTGTAGAACTGCCCTTTCTCACTGTATGTTCAGTGTATTTAAAGCAGCCTGGCTTTTTCTGAGTGCCTGTATGCCTGGGGTTTCAGCTACAAGTTCAGTGCAGTCAGGGCTGGGAGAGATGCTGTTGTTACCTGTAGCTTGTTGGTGTGCCAGACCTCTTGTGTCGTTGTGGTAAATTCACTTGCTATAAACTTTGAAAAGGCAATTGCCACTGGCTAACTCCCACTTTGTGTGTAAGACACTCGAAGCACTGGTCACATCCTGTTCTGAGGCTTCCCTTGAGATGCTGCCTTTGAGCTTCATTGCTTATTTCTGAGAGAGTAAGACATGGTTCAGCCAGAGCCACGAGCCTCATTGTTGAAAAGTTGGCATCATGCCTTTAATTGCACTGAAGAGAAAGAGGGAGGGCAGATGACTTCAATACGTAGTTGTTGATTTTGTTTTAAAGAGCATCTCCTTTTTTCATGGTGGCAGGAGGGGGGGAGAGTATTGTAAAGCAGAGAAATTAGAGCTTCAGATGTTTTGGAACCCTTGAAATTCTCTTTTGTGTCGTCTCCCTGGTGCGGCTAGTATTTGTTCCTGGCGTTATTTTGATGTTACATAATTGAGAAAAGATTAGGACCATCAAATCTTGTGTTAGAAGTCAAATCCAAAAGAAAACAGAGCCTACCTGTTTCTCTTGGAAGTCAGCAAGGTGCTAGTAACAGAGAAGGGCTCATGCTGGGTTTTAGACACAATGAAAGGTGAGTGAGAAGTGGAGTATATGTGCTGCTGAAAGAGAAGTAACCTCTTTACTGCACTAATACCCACTGAAACATGTTCTCTTGTCCTGTCAGAAATATGTTCTGGTTTCCTAAATATTCCCATGCTCCCAGATTGTTTCAATTTGAGTGTGTGTACTTCATGATACATCCCTGCTCTAAAAATAAAAATAGTTAAAAATCAAACTAAGGTGTTCTTGGTAGACAGGGTTTTTGGTGTTACTACAGTATTCTGCAAATAGAAAATGAACTTAGAATATTTACCTCACTTTAAAAAAATATATTCTATAACGTTTTATGTTTCAGTTTATTAATTTGCCTGCATAGTTCATCTCTTCAGCTGTTTTAACTAATGTTCTTTTACCTACCGAAGCTAATCAATTATTCCAGAATAAACCCAAGTTTTATTAAAAGAAAGAATACTCTGATAAGCTCTGTTACTTCTGTCACTGGTGACTTGTCACAACGGCCATGTTAAATATGTGCAGCCCATTTCTCCTCAGTAGGTCTTTGCATTCAAGATGTACAACTCCTAAAAATTTCTAGATATATGTAGCAAATGTCAAGCACTCTGTTTTAAATAGAACTGTGATTTAACATAATCCAGGCACACATTATTTATGCAATTCAACCTGCACAGGTGACTCCAAGTGCAATGTATCAGTCCTACTCACATTTGCTGTTTAAGAAAACACCCATGAAATCTGCCTGCATGCTTTTCACTGCCATTGGCATGGTGGCAGTGAGTAGAAGGAGACATGTTGTTTCTGCAGCTGGAGAAGGGTGAGAAAACATTGTAGGCACTGCTCTTCCAAAATACAGAAAGTAGGGAATTTTGCAAAGGAGGAGGAACCCTTTCTCTTCATTTGCATGCCTCAGTGCCTAATAGCCATGACATTGATGCTTCTGGGATTAGACACTAGTGGAGCAGGGAAAAGGGTGCCACCAGCCTCCAAACTACCAAAGAGAGTGCCTGAAAGTGATGTGGAGATGTTGGTGAAAGGGGCTGTGCCTGCACTGCCCCTTGGATTGACTCTAGGAATAGATCTGGAGAGTGAAACTCTTGGCACAGGGGACCTGATGCCCCCATGGCATGTATTGGAGGGGTACCTTGGACTAGTTGCAGGCTGGTCCCATGAGTTAGAGGGCAGTTTCCACTTCAGTCTCAGGTTTACTGTATGATTGATACTCAAGGGATAACCAGTTTGTCTGCTGTGAGAGTCCTGTGGAATGCAGGGCAGGGAGAGAGTGTGTGTGTGTGTGCGCGTGTGTGTGTGTGTTAGTGAAGAGGTGTGATAAGGAGATTTACTTTTAAAGGTATGTGCCTGGTCAAATAAAAACATTGCTGTAGACATATAAGGGCTTATTGCTGCCTTTTTTTTGCAGCGTCAGTAGCTGTATCAAGGTGATGTGCTTGGACACCCCAAGATGTGACATTTCAGGCCATTAAGAAGCATAAAGAAAAACAAATTTTAATTTTGAAGTCTTTTTGTACCCACAGATACCTCTTGTATAGGATATAATTATCTGTCCTAATAAGTGTTTCCCAGAACAGCATACAGGAAGCAAGCTTGGGCTTTCTGTGTGGATTAATGTAACAGATAAAATAAAATGTTGTTTCCACACTATGTTGCCTAAAGTAAAACTGATAGTGGGTGTGCTCAGTGGTCAGTGATGAACTAGAAAGAGTCACTAACTGTCTGAAACTCTGGTGTGTTCATCCAGCTATTGGAAAACTGAAGTAAACATTTCAGCAGGATGAGAGGCACCAAGGTATAGCTGGCCATCTCTCAGCTGCCATTTAAGCATTTTTGGAGTCAGAAAATTCCACAAAGGACTGAAGGCTTTCCATGTCTTCATAAATTCAGTGCTCAGGCTGGTGTGGGTGGCAGGCTAAAACAAATACTTATTTTGTATGGTTTCAGCTGTGCACTTCTTGCCACAAGATGATGTGAATGCTGAAGGTTGCAAGCATTCAAAAACGCTTGGGCAAAGCTATGGAGGGGGAAAGAAAAATGGGGTTGATTGGGAAAGAAACACCCTGTTAAAAAAAGAGATATAATCTCTGCACTTCGAGTGCCCTTAAGTCATGAATTGCTGAATGCTGGGAAAAAGACTGGTATGTACATCTTTATCTCTGTCAAGCACTGTCAAAAATTGGGATGCTGGACTGGCTGGGCCTATGATCTGACCCATTACCTCCTTTCTTGCCTCTTCTCCAAAACAACTTTTCTTCAAAGGCTATCCTCAAACACCAGTAAAGAGAATGATCTCTTTAATGTCCTTCCCAGTTCTGCATTTTGTTTAAAATCTTTACTTGAAAAAAACGTATTTTCTTAATGTCACATCTATTTGTTCTTTCATTTACTCTGTTCAGCCCTGTAGAGGTTGGTAGCATGATTGTAATTGTTTTAAATTTCCTTTTCCTCAAGCATCCTTTCTTACCTGCTGCAGTTTTCCATCTATCTTCCACCCTTCATCATCCAGATTCACCCTGATCTCTTCCCAGATCACGGGGCCTGTCAAGGAGTCTGTATGCCAGAGCACCTGCTTCAAAAACACCATGTTGTAAGCCATATTTTCCTTCCACTTTTTCCACAGAACAGGCTTATGGCTGGAGTGGCTGCACTGTAGCTGGGGTAGCTTGTCTGAACACCTCCTGGCACTTTATTGATGCTTTTGCCCAGCAGTGCCTGCTGTGGGCAGGGGCGGCTGTGCTGAGTACATGTGTCCCAAGGCATTCAGCCCTGTGACAGTGCTCTCCTCCTGCCTCTGCACCAGCAGGCTGGCAAATCACCCTTGTAGCTTCACATGCACCGGGAAGGTGAGTTCTCAGTGCAGTGTTTTATGTTCTTGTGGCTGCCAGGCCTGTTCAAACTGTCCTTGCAGAGCACAGTTGGTCCTTACCGAGGTGGTCGGCGGGGATGCTTTATGCTCTGTTACACCAGGTGCTTTAAGCACTGACCATTTATTCTACCAGCTGCAGAGTAGGACTGCAAAACTGCATTCTGAAAGATCAACGTGTGTGGCAAGGTTTGCAGTTTAAAGAATATTAGCTAAATTTTACCATATCTCTCCACCCATGAATTCAACTCACAGAGGATGAAGCAGGGGAAGTCATTAGAAGTGTGTAATTGTTTAAAACTAATATTCATTTCTTTTAGTTTTTACTCCCACCATACTAATTCCATATGTTTGATTATGCTAATCCACCATTTCACTTCAATTAAAACAGAAAAAACCACCAGAGGCTTTGGAAGAAAATAAATAATAATAATCAAAGTAATGGTATTCATCACACTATCCCTGTGGATTGGAATAGCTGGTTGGGCTTTGAAAGTTTTAAAGTAAATTTAGCATTTCAAGGCTGTCTTTGAAGCAGTTATTTCTTGGCTTCTATCTACAGGTAGTGCCCATTCCGGATCCATTGGAATAGACACATATGGCAGCGTGTTGCATATTGTGAAATATATTACATGTGTGTGCTCACTGTCAGGAACCAGTGATTGGGTAGGTGCCTGCCCATCAGAGCTCATATGGCTCTCTGCAGTTACAGAACGCCTGTAGCATTTTATTTTCTACATGCAAAATATGTGTGCTCGGCACAGAAAAACTTCATAAACCACACAGAAAATCTAATCTGTGGCTGTTGCAAGGCTGCGTGGGATGTGTAAGTTAACAAAATATATGCACCTGAGTCTTGGAAGGTAAGTGGACCAACAGCCCTGGGCTGGCTGAGCAGGAACGTGGGGGGTTCCTATCCTTGGCAGCTCTGCTGCTGCTGTGGGAGGGGAAGGACTTTGGCACTGCTGGGCCCTGTGGGGCAGGAACTCTGCGCAACAGGGGGAATTGAAAAGCCTGAGATTATATATGGGTGTTTGGACAAACACAAGTAATATATCAAGGGCTATTTTGGTACGAGTAGGGATGGAAAAAGTACTGCTCTGTGTTGACCGTGTTTTCATCCCCAGTGACCCAGACCCTTCAGCTCAAGCAGAGCTGGGTGTGCACTGGCTGCACAGCTCCCACCACCACAGCCACAGGCAGAGACCCCCTGCCTCACCCACAGCAGCACTGCCAGACCTGCAGGTACAGCTAATTTGAGCCTGGACTTAAAATGGCAGACTTAAATTCAAGGGCATGTAGCGATAGGACAAGGGGCAATGGCTTTAAACTGAAAGAGGATGGGTTTAGATATTAGGAAGAAATTCTTCATTATGAGCATGGTGAGACACTGGAACAGGTTGCCCAGAGAAGCTATGGATGCCCCATCCCTGGAAATGTTCAAGGCCACATTGGATGGGGCTTTGAGCAACCTGGTCTAGTGGAAGGTGGTGTCCCTGCCCATCACAGGGGGTTGGAACTAGATGGTCTTTAAGGTCTCTGCAAACTCAAACCATTCTGTGATTCTATGAAATCTCTGCACTGCTTGTACCTCTTATACCAGGTTCACTTGCTGTATTTTGGTGAGCCTAATGATCACAGCAACATGCAAGGGGGAGGCAAGAAGGTTTATGAGGATGATTTTGGAAACTCATTTGTGACAACCTTCACCACCACATGACTGTAGGTGCAAAGGAGCTGCCTGCACCCGAAACACAGGATGAGGTAAACGACTGTGGCCCCAGGTTTAGTACCTGCACCTGACAACAGAGAGTTACATTGTGCAAAGGGTTCATAGATCTTGATTTACAGTAAACATGTAATAATTTAAAGGTTAATAAAGTCCTTGCTCGGTATTGAGGAAGGCTGTCGCCCACATAAAAAGGTTCCCAGGAGAAAACCAGAGCAGCAGTACAGGCTCTGAGGGAGGACACTGCAGATTGGTCTGTGAATGTTGGATGTTTTGACTGTACCAGGCCATTGCAGCTAGCCCCAAGCATGGACAGGGCAGATGGAAGTGACGCAGTGACGCTCTTGCTCTGGCCTAGGACAGGGACCCACTTCCCTCTCTTGTCCTCTACTAGGAACAGTCACCCATGCTGTGTAAGGACAAAACTAGCTCTAACTCTAATCAAGGACTCTCATGCTGATGAAGGTCCAACTCGCCAAATTTGTCAGCAAAAGATACTTTGAAAATTGCACACAAAACCTTCTAGTTGCTGAAGAGTTAAATTTCCCTGTAATATGAATCATGTGCTAAGTATCCAAATTTGGTTAGAAATCCTATTTAAGTTTCAAAGCACAGCATTATTGGAGGTAGCAATACTAACATCAAACAGCCTTGATAAGATCAACAAATTACTAAGTATAATTGTTTGTGCTGGGGTGTGTGCAAGGAGATAAATAACTCATAAATTAAACACCAGTGCCTGAGGGTGAGTCATTCATGGATTCAGAGCTGTCCTGACACTCACAAGCAAAAAGTAATTTTCTCTTAGTTCAGTAATTATGCATTTCAAGATATAAGATCAGCAATCAGTGCTAGGTGCGCTTGCAAAGGTGGAAGGGTACTTCAGCTACTGGAGTTTCCCATACATTGATTAACAAGAAAAGTCTGTTGCTTGTCCCTGTAGTGGGGAGTATTCAGACTGAGGTACAATTCTTCAAAAAGATAATGAATAATAAAGGGATTAAAAATAGATTAAGGGTCAGCTTTTGCTGTTATAAATTGGCAGCATTCTCTTGGCTTCAATAGAGCAGTACTATTTTATATCAGCAGAAAATCTGTCCCAAATTATTAAAGAAAATCAACAACCCCCTGTGATAACTGCTGTTAGTCATCCAGACTAGTGCCTGCTTCTGAGAGGCACCTGGCATCTCGCTGGCTGCGCTGCAGCTCGTACACTCTCACGTGGGGTCATTAGAGCCCCTTCCTGACTTATTCATAAGACCCCATGAGGATCTTGCTCTAATCAGGGTTTTCCTAAGGACAGGGAATAGTAATGTAATCTGTTATTGTAACAACATCATCTTGATCTGCTTTTATTTACTAATGTTTTGCCAGCCATTAAATATTTTTCTGCCAAATTCAGACAGAGATCACACTGAGAAATCATATTTTTGAAATGTGGTATAAATCTCACAGCTACTGAACAATAGTCACTACTGGGATAAACCCTCAGCCTGCAGGAAACAATTTGATGTGTAACCTACACCCTCCTGACCACTCGGATCTCAAATAGCCTTGACCCCATCAGTCTGTGGAGTGTTGTTATGGGGGAAGAGTGGTGGGAATCCTCCTGGAAAAGGGTGAGAAGTCTCTGACAGTCTTTTGGTTCCTTCAGTCAGCAAGAGTACTAATAGTGCATCAGTTTTCATCTACAGATATATATAGGCGAGATGGAAACATAACTGGTTTACAGTTACATATATGACATATGTCTTCTCCATTAAGTGATACTACATTCTTGTGACACCTCCATCCCTTTGTACACAGCCTGGCTTTTGAAGGCAATGCCTACCAACCCAGCAGTACAGTCACCAGGGTATCAGGAACTTGCCACCAGGTAAGGACACTTCTCCTCTTGCAGGCCACCTTTTATGTGCTGTGTTGCAGGAAACCACCTTGGGGAGTTTGGTGTCTAAACCCAGTGTGCTGTTTTGAGATGTGCTTGTGGAAAGTGTTTGTGGTCAGCCCTGGCTTCACTGGCAAGCAGCATTCTGGGAAAGGAAGAGAAATGTTTAATTTATATTTACTATTTGAGAAAAAAGCTGTAAGCATGCTCTTTTATTCCAAAATAAAAATGCGTTAATGACTGGAGTGTTTGGCCCATTGGGGCTGTCATTGTTTTCAATTAGGTGCCATTCTGATGGGAGAGCACAGATTCTTAGGCTGAATGGAGATTTGTGCTGCAGCTATTTGTGCCTTTTAAAACATTTTCTTTACTACTTTAAGAGAAAACTGTAAAATGGCAATAATGATATATTATTACAAGTAAATTACACTGTAAAATAGCATTAATATTGCAGTTGAAACCTAGAATTTGAAATAAGATGGAAATATTCATTTGCACACAGCTTTTGTTCTTATCAAAAGCGATTTAGATTAGGAATGAGATTTACTTAGCGCCTGCACTCACAGGCAAGCTAATGCTCAGTCACCTGGACTGAGCAGACTGTCAAGCTCATCTGTCACCAGCCACCACAGGAGCCTCAGGCAAAGCTCGGCACACCCCGGGGTGGCACAAAGCACCATGAGTTCCTGAGGGAGCAGAGATGCTGAAATGCAGCTCAGAAAGGCCTCGTGTGTGACGATGCTTCAGGCTTGACCTGGCGATTGGGCTGGGCAGCCAGGGCTCCTGTGGGACTGGGGACGGCCTCTGGTCTGTCTCCACAGCAGAGGTGGAGAGGTGGAGCTGTAACACAGCACATGAAACCCACTCTTCTCCCATCTAGTGGATAAAGTCCAATAGGAATTAGAAATTAATAAAACCAAAGTGAGTGCAGAGTAGTAATTGGGGACCTTGTGCGCAGGGAGAACAGTGAGCAATTAAACACTCCATTTTGTGAAGATTGTCCTTTGAATTTGACAACACTGTTCTTTAAAGGTCAAGGTGTTTGGGTCATATTTTTCTTCTCATCCATTCACAAAGAGGAAACTATCAAACCCTGGAAGAGCCTCTTCTGTACAGAGCAATTTTGCACTGGTAAGGGCTGCAGGAGAGCCCCTTCAAAAGGATATGTAGAATTGATGGGATATCAAACTGCATTTAAGACACCCTCTTTTGGGCTGTGTTGACATTAAACTAGGTTGGCCTTTCAAGTAGGATATGCTATTGTACATTTAATCAGGACCACCCACAAGGCCCCATGAACTACCCATGGTAATAGGCCTTAAGTTTTCCCCTCTCTCCGTGCTTCATCCCCAAACAGAATGGACCTCCCCTTGTTCACACTTCAGGCAAGGGCAACCAGCTCGCCAGGAGATCAGCCCACCATCTGATGGTCACAGAATGTGGTAGTTTGCTCTAGACCTTCCTTGGTGACCAGTTTGTAAACAGGGAAGGGCCCAGATTTGCCCAGTATTCCCTACGATTTTTAAGCCGGGGTATAAGAAGAAAGGAGGAAAGGCCTTCGCTCTCTTTCCTTCCGGCGGCTTGGAGGTGCAGGTTCCCTGCTGTTGAGTCTGTCCTATTGGAGAGTGAGGCCTGGTAAGGCCTTGCCAACCTTGGGAGGCAGGGGTTGCCGGCAGTCGTTCCAGCGTGACTTTCTGTTGTCCCAAGGAGAGTAGCAAGATAGTCTTTTGCTAATTCTTTTAGTTGGTAGATCTTGGGCTACTGATCGGGATATATATATATATATATTTTATTTTGGTTTTGTTCCTTTTTTTCCCTTCCCCCTTCCCTTTCCCTTTTCCTTGTGAAATTGTATATATATTTCAATTGTATATAACTGTAATATAAGTGTAAATATATTTATATATATATTGCTTTAGCTGTCTCTCTCTCTCATTTCGGTTTTCTTTGTTGTTTTTCTCCTTCTTCTCCCTGAGGTTTAGGGTGGGGGGGACGACTTCTTGACACCTTACCACAGGATGAAAGGGGAAATCTCAGGAATCCAATCACTTTTTTTTATCATGCCTTTCATTAGTTTATATTTGCATCAGCACCAAAAAGAGAGTGATAAATATAGAACTGATCCTACAGGCAACTTCTATTCAACGTTACCTTTCTAGCACTTGTTCTCTCTGCCCGTCTGAATAACACAAGGGAGACACAAAATCTCTGTATGTGGTATGAGGTGGAGAGTCTCCCATATTTCTATAATCCTTCTTTGCAGCAGTGATATATCTTTATTATTTGTCTTTGTAGTAACGTTGCTGTGGAACAGAGGAAATGAACTGCTAGTAGCTGAATCCTCTTGTGTGCTCCTCATGGTCCCAGACAGGGGTGTCAAGATATCTCTGGGAAACAGGATGGCAAGGCAATCCAGAAAGCGCTGCTGGGATGCTGCTGCCATCCTGGCTCTGTAAGGTAAGCCCCTGGCAAACTTCCCTCTCTGAAGGATAATGGGGCTGCAAGGAGGTCCAGGCTGCTCCTGGTCCTGCAAACAGCCTGTTTACTCCTCTCCTGCTGATGCACAGGGCGAGCTCAGAATAAACCAGTGTATCCTTGTTGGAAATATTCCATAATTCCCAGGCTGTGAAAAAGTACATTTGGAAAGGATGCACAAGCAACTCGACCAGCAACCTCTTGAAGGTACAGCAACCTCTGTACCAGTCCCCAACCCAGTGCCTGGGAGAGGAGCAGTGAGCATGGCAGGGCTGAGCTCCATCCCACCATCCCCTTCCATTCCTCCAGTGAGAAGGGGTGCTTCTGTGACAAACTAGGCTGTGCTAACATGTAACATGTAACGAGGATATAGGAGCACCTTGAAATTATGTCTAAGCCATTAAAAAAAAAATTACAAGAAATTAGGACAGTGATGAGAGTCGGAGGAAGCAATCCAAAGTAGTCCTGCCAGGGCTCAGGAAGCTTGCAGGGAGCTTCTGCTGCAGTGGGTCTGCCTAACTCCCCTGCTTCTGGCATCAGCTCTTCCAAATTTGATCCTAAGTATCCTGCGTGCTCCTGATGGCATGGTCCCAGTGACAGCCAATTGGCAAAGCTAAGTGACACTCAGTATTGCAGGGATTCTGCTGCTGGGCTGCTGTTCCTGCAGGATCAGGAGTGTTTCTGATGGGCGAATGACTTATTTTGCAAACTGCAGTTTTAAAACATTTTTCAGTTCCTCCATGAGGGATAACATGAGATGTCATATAAGACAGGCTCATAAAATGCATGTTATCTCTTAAATAAGCTCCTGGAGTGGTTTGGAAGGGCATTGGCATTGCAGCCACTCTGAGATGAGTATGTTCACCCTGAAATTAGTGAGGCAGTGGAGGTCTATTTGCATGACTTGTATTTTAATACTGTGTCAAATTGTATCTTACAAGTACTCATGGATTATTTCTAGCAATCAGTAAGAATACATATGTTATTTGTATTCCATTTGATGTCTTCATTTAGGACAAAATATCTTTAAATGCATTAGAAATCAAAACATACTGTATCCCTGACAGTCAAGGTGTGCACCTTCGAAATAAGAGAGCTTGATTTCTTTTTGGGGCTAAAAGACCAGCCCATGAGGTCAAAGGCATTTTAGTGCCTGAACCTTGCTGGGGGCCTGTCTGAGGACCTCAGTGCCTGTGCCTGCCTGTTGGTTCCCTCAGAAGTCCCCACCAAGCACTCTCTCTTGTCTCAATATGTGATTTCCCAAGTAGAAATACCCATCTGTCACACTACTGGTTCCACGTGTCCCCTTTGGACGTAGGAGGTGACAACTAGGAATCTGTTTGCAAACATGGGGTGTAAGAATAAGTGTACTTCCTTTGATGGTATTAAAAAAACCAAACCTCAGCTGGTTATTCAGGTTTTTTGAAAGTGTCTCTAATAAGACAGATATTCAAAAGCACTTTGACAAAGTTACCTCATTATAACAATGAGAAAATAAGCAAAAATAAGCAGAAGAGGTCCTGAGATAGGAGAGAGAAAATGCTGTCTAGGTGTCCCATGCTAACAGGAGAGTTTTTATGCTTTGTATCTGAAATAACCAAAATGGAAGGCCATATCTCAGGCCAGTTCTGTTATGGTTTTCAGGCAAATGCAACTTTAATCACAATGATCCCACTGTATTTCGTTGTAAATCTTTGTTATCCTAGTAAATCTTTGTTATCCTAGAAAGGAAACCTTTCTGGGTCAGAATCAGAATAGACATATGTGTCTTGATTATCTAAATATTTTTAACAAATTTGATATTTACTAGTACTCTAATGATGATTGTATATGTGGTAAATGCAATGAAATATGAAAATGTTTGTGACATATTCTTGTGTGTTTAAAGATTTGAGGATTTTGTTCAGCAGATGGGTTTATGAGCCTGCAGTACCAACATTTGTACTTTTATTTCTTCATAAATCCATGGAAACTTTTCACAAAAGTTTTAACTATGATGTGTCAATGAACTATAAAGGAAAGGTTTATTTTGTATATACCCTCTTTACCTGAGGTCCATGGTTAGACTCTGCATTACAGCTTCTGGATCTTGTGTGCTCAGTTTGCGCTTTTGATCATGCCACTCTTTGCACAAAGCTGAGAGAATTTCTGCTTCATAAAGAGGAAAATACAGACACGTTTTGATGTCTATAGAAATGCATGTTTGCTCTTATTTTTGAGGTAGGGGAACTTAGGGTTTAACATCTCTACAGTTCTTCCTAGGTTTCTGTGCCATCAAAGTTTCCAAGGAGGACTTAATGGGGAATAGAAATCATTTGGTTGTGGTGGTGATGGTGTATTTGATACCTTTTTCTTTAAAGGTTGTACACTGATAAAAATAGTAAGTAACACAGTCTACTCATAACCACTTCATCTTCAAGTTCATGCAAGTTTAGGAAGCTGTAAGTGACTAAAAGGATGAGTGGCTTAAGATTCACTGAGTGATACTGCAAATACAAGAACTGAAATACCAAAGGAGTAAAGGATATATAGACCTTTGCCCATTACATCAAGAAAATGAAAAAGTTAAGAAGGGGGAGGGGGGGAATCCTGTGCTACATTTTTCAAGTCCTACTCCAAAAGGGGTAACCAGCCCATTAGTATAGGTGCCAGGAAGCTTGCTTTTGTGACATCTCACCAAACACACCTACTTTCACTGGACCATAGAAAGATCAATCCTGTCTGAAAACCACCCATTACCTAAGACACCTAATTTATATTAGAAGCTCACTAAAAGGCACTGTCTGGCCCCCAACCTTCACTGCCAGCGATAAAGAGGATGTTTTACACCATATGTGACACTTAATCAAAACCGATATTCTTTAACAAACCCTTAACCTCTAGCACACAGGAGTCATATGAGGCCAAGGGACAAGACACAGATCCAGCTCAGGGTGGCATATCCTTTGATTAAGATGATACAGATTTCCCATTTTTATCAGGGTTACGGATTCTGGATATATCCCTTTTTGATTTGTCAGCATTAAATTTCAGTAGTGGTTCAAGCCAAAGAGAGACCAAGACTAGTTCTCTCTTCAACTGCGTATTAGGAGATAATTTCTCTGAATCCTCTGCAGTAATGATCCTCAGATCTTCTCATCTTTCTGTAAGCAAGTTTTCCTGGGAACCTGGATTTAAAGTATGGCACAAACCCTCCTTGCGTCTGGGTCCTTTCTTAAGGAGGAGTATCTAAATACACTTATTCTGTGAGCCCTGAAATGGACCTTTTTCCCTTCCCTCAGGTCTTTTTCAAAGAGACAAACCTTCAAGTGAGTTCTTTCACCCTCCCTTGGATTTCTGGGGCAGGAGGTTTTACTTACAGAGTATACAGTACTTTAGATGAGGATTGCAAACTTCAGGGGGTTAGACAGTTTTCACTACCTGCAGTACATTGGAATCTCAGTATAGTTCACTCTACTCCTGGGTGACTTCCCCCCACCCCAATTTTTTAGGTAAACCCTTGTTCTAGCATTTGCGTGTGGCTGATCTGGGCATGGGGAAGTATCTCAAATTCCTTGACACAGGTAAGTTTGGCTGTTTTCCCCCTTTCTAGTCAATTTTTTCTGCTGGAGGTTTAGATTTTGTTATGAACATGGTTCTGCAGAAATGATTTCTAGTCAGTATTCCTTGAAAATAATGGGCTGCTTGATTATTAACATGCAAAGGAGATCTTCGAAAGGATTTTGCTTTTCGGTTGTATGTTTTTAAACACTGAAGTGGCACATCTGTTCTGGGAGGCTCTGTGGCTGGCTGGAGGATGGCTGATATGGGCTCACTTCTGCCGAGTGCTCAATATCTCGCTCAGCACACAGAAATGTTTCTTGTTTAGACTGTTGGCGTTATTACTAATACGTTTATAAGAAAGGCTCTTTTAGTGAGGAACTACCTTTCTCCTACTTTTCCGCAGGAGCAAGGAAACCCCTCTACCCTTGTGGAGAAGCCAAGATCATCTACGAATTTCTCTAGCAAAAAAGGACAAGATTTTGTACAAGTTTGGGATCCCAGGGAAAAGAGGCAAGTAGCAAGCGATGGCTTTCAAAACTTTCAGGCCTTTTTTTTTTTTTTTAACACCATAAAGGAAGAAAGGGGCAATGTACACAGGCTACTTTTAAGAGAGAACTTCAGTCATAGAGAGACCTGTAATCATGTTAAACTGTATTCAAAGGCAGCTTCTGTTTCATAAATGTAAAGCTGACAAGCAAAAATCTGAAGGACTGGTTCTGGTTTATGGCATATCACATACATCAAAGGCTAGTCTTTTATTCTGCCGTACCTTGGTTTTTAAAACTTCTTTAATAAACAGAAGCACAATCAAGGAGAAAGACTTGCATCTCAGCTGCCACTCCCAATTCCGTACCCATCTTGACTTCTTAATCAGAAAATTAATTGGAACTTGGAATGTTAATTTTTCTTAAATCCCTTCAGATTTAATCAGTGTGTTCTGCTGGAAGCAATCTTTCACTTAAGATTTCATAGCAATGTAGCTAGAGAAACCATGTCATTTCCTGCATCAAATACATCAAAGTTGTGTGTGTTGGGGTTTTTTAACTTTGTCCCATGCTTCAGTTTTGGTCTGTTTGCTCTAAGGAAAGAGTGTATTTTATTTCTTGTTTCTACTGGAGGCGAGTCTTTTCTACTGCAATGGAGTCTAAAATTCACAAATTCCCATGGAAGCAGGAGCAGATGCCTCCTCCTGTGCAATGTGCTTATCTGGGAGCTGACAGCAGTGGAAGGGGCGCTTTTCAGAGCCAATGCCTTCTCTGTTGCATGTGGTACAAAGGACAGCCTCTTTGTATCATTGTTTAATTAAAAGCCAGAAGGCAGACTGTGCCATGACTGAGTGCTCCCACTATTAGTAAACGACACTTCCCAAACGAGTGCTCTCACAGCAGAGAGAGACATAGCCTTCCTTACCCCTAACTTGGGCATTCAATTTACTGTGTCCCAGTGAATACTTTGATTCTCTAACAAGATGGGAGGGTAGTTTGTGTTTCCAGATTTAAAGCTTGCTGTAGCAGAGATCTGGCTCTGGCATTCACAGGAGGAAGTTGCTTTGGGGGCCAGAGGGCTGCATTAAAGCATTTAACAGCATGCTTGGGTTGCCATTACAGATGGGATCAGCTAAAAGCAGTGCAGTCCCGGTGGCAAGGTGCCTGCTTTGTGGTTCACCTTAAATTGAAGCTTTCTAAAGAGGCTTATGAATGTTTGGAGAGTTTTCCTTTTTGCCTTTGTTTTAAACCCAAGATTTGGCCCCAGCATTAGAGATACTGCCACATGCAGAGAGGAATCTTCCTCAGCTTTGCTGCACAGGTACAACCCCCATTTCCTGCCCATGCTGCAACTTTGGGCTCCCTCTCCTGACTCTCTGCTTCCTCAGCCTGGGGGGGCTCCTCAAGGGTGGGGGGTTCCTCTGAGGCTTTGTTAAACATGATTTTAGCCCAGGTGAGGACATGTGGGTGTGCCAAGGGTGCTGGGGTGCAGCTCACCCCCACTGGGACGATAGACACAGACATCCCTACCCAGGTGAGAACTTCCTGCAATTGCCCTCTCATCTGTTTACCCCCCGGCTGACTTCCCGAGGGCTGGTGACCCTGACATGTGGGACACTGTGGTGTTGGGGGCATCTGTTTAATCCCAACAATCCTTTTCCTGTGCATGAAAGCAAGTACTGGATATTGAGTGTCTGGAAGTCACCTCCTGCTGCTGTAACACAAGCTGTTGGACTTGAGTTCCCTTTCTCTGCTCTGGTCCCAACAGGAGCCAGCAGCAAATCCTTGTCTCTTCTCTCTTTTCCTCTCCTTGTCAGCTCTGTGAACTGCTCAGTGATGGGAATACAGAAATGCCTACACCTGCCCTCTGCTTTGCAAGATTAGGAAATAAGTAAACACCACTTGTGTGTTCCAGTGATCACAACAGTATCCACAGAGCATGGATTTCTGTTCAGAAATAATTATAAAAAACCCACTCTTTCATAATTGCCCAGAAAGCAAGCTGGAGCTCATTAGAGCTGCATGCTTTATGGGAGTTTTATAAGTGGCAAGTACAAGATACCTAGTAAAATTTTAACAACATCGAGTCATATATTTTCTGAAAATTTTCTGTATGTTTTCTGAAAAATACATTGAATTGGCTAGTTTTGGTGCTGGGATTAGACTGTAATACAGAAAGCTGACAGTTTTAAGAAAATTCAGGAGTGAAAATACGAAACAGCTTAATACAGACTAATAGAAGAAGAAGAAGGAAAAAAAAGGCTCTCTTATATGCTGGTGGCAGGCCAACACCAATATTTAGAAATTGAATCCTAAATCTGATTTGAGGACTAGCAGCAGCTTGTGATAAGTGCTGAAGGGGGCAAGGGGCAGCTTTGAGGTCTCTGCAGGTCCTGGCTCTCCGTGAGGTTTGCAGGTGCCCTCCTTGCTGGCAGCACCCCAGTGGCAGTGCCAGCTGAGCACGGAGCTTGCAGAGGGCTGCTCTGCCCTCTTCACCCCAAACCTTCTGGCAGATTGGACAATAAAAAAATGATGGCTGTGGAAGGATTAAAATGTCTGTTGATGCCCAGTTTGGCCACGCAGCTACAGCCCCTTTCAAAGCAGAAGCCCTGCTGTATTGGTTCTACCACTCCTTAGGCCTTGCATGCACTCAGCTCCCACAGGCTCCTCTTCATTTGAGGAGAATGAGGATTTTAGGTCTTGCAAAACCAACTAGGAAAAAAATTTAGAGCACCCCTAAAATGTACCATGAGCCCATCTACAGCTGGTTGACGGGTGCAAGTACTGAGAAGGAAGCTAACTCCTTCCATGGGAGGCACAGGCTATAGCAGGCACGAGGCTATAAAGGCTGAGGGCACGTCACCCCAGTGCAGGAGGAAGGACAGTGCCTCTGAGGGCCTGGCACACCTGCCTGCTGTCAGGCCTTGGCTGCGAGGTTCCCTGAATCCCCATCACTCGTTCTCTTTCACTTTCACTGCTAATTGGCACTTTTTACCCATTTTTGCATGTGGAGTGTGTTAATACAGGATAAGGTTATTATCAAATTAATTAGGAGCTCCCTCCAATTATTCCTGCTGTGCCTGCCGGGCTCTCCCCACTCCCTGCGACGGGCTGATTGGCCACTATAAACTCTTCGGCTTTGAACGACTGGCGGTGCCACGGGCTCATCGAGGCTCTGCCTCACTGGCAGTGCCAACTCTGCCGCTGCCAGGTTGTCTCCCTGGTGCCGGCGAAGCACCCGGGACCCAGCGAGCCCGACTGGAGTTCAGACGCTGCTCCAAGAGGTGAGGGCAGCAGCCCCCACTTGGTCCCAGCGGCCTCAGGGATGGCTCCAGCCAGTGAGCGACACTTCTCCTTGCACAGGTAATCACGGGACTTCAGGGTGGTCCTGCACCCTGGCAGGCCCAGGGGGGTTTGGGCAGCATTTTTAGCTGGGGGATGCGGGAGGGCATAGCAGGAGATGACTGGAGTGGAGAGGTCTATCCCAGCACCAGCCTCCTATCCAGGCTGAAGCTGCAGTACCTGGTGTCAGAAACAGCTGAGGCTCTCAGGCAGGGGAGAGGGATTTATACACTGCATCTTGCAACATACAAAACCACAAAAGCAGCTGATGCCAAACAGCGTGTGGACATTTGCTTAATTGAGAAATAAGCACATAGTTGTGGGTCAGTGACTGTACAGCTGATTGGCTGAGGCTATTTTATTTTGGAATAATTTACAGTTGTTAAATGGATTTGGAAAAGCCTTAATAGTGGTTATTAAACTATTGACTTAGCCTGACGTGTTTAGTGTAGTAATCCATGTTTGTGTTTGTCGCCGTGATGAGGCTGCCGGAGCTGGGAAAGGTGCTGGAGCATTGTCAGCCCCAGGCAGGAGCTGCAGGGCTGCAGGGGCAGGCAGGCAGGACTCCTCCTGTGCGGACATCAGCAAAGCTCTTCGGATTTTATCTGGGTCAGGAGCAATGCTTCGCTTCCCCATAGTTACAAATTCATCATGTGCATCTCCATCATCATCTATTGAACCTAATCTAATGTCAAAACACTCTCCTGTACAAAGAGTGGCTTTTTTTGCACCTGTGCAGAATCAGACTCGTTTTTAACTCATCTGCGCAATAAATAACTTCAAGTGCAGCACTTGTTGAGTGCCCTTCTGGCCAGCAGTTCAAACTCTTCACATTCATTTATACCACAGCGCAGGACACATTAGCTAAGGACTACAGAGCACATGTTTTACAATGCATAGAAGAAATGCCTGCAAATGAACTAAATATCTCCTACTCATTGTGTCTCCTGTTCACAGGTGGTTTACAGAACAGTTCGTATTTTTTTTTTGTTTTCTTTTGTGCAATGGTTAAAAAGGCAGTGGACAGATACTTAAAAGACAAATCCTCTTTTTTTTTTTGCTTTGTTTAACCCCTAAAATGTGCACAGTACTAAATGCTGGTCTTGCGTGAAATACCATTCTGTGGGCTGGCAGCTGTTTGTTAGTGTGGAAGCTTTGCTAGGAAGAGTGGACCTCTTGGATATTTTATAACAAGATTTTTTCTCCAAAATGTCCGTGGATGACCGAACTCCAGTAAACATCAACTAGGAAGAAGGAATGCTAAGCAGTCAGATTAAAAACAAAAAATAAATACAAAAATGTGTTTCCCCTCCAGACTTTGACTCCCCTGTCTCAGACAATATTATTGTTTCATTAGCTGTCCAGTTAGCCAGAAACCCTTCTGGGAGAGACAGGACCTACATTTCAGAAGGAAAACAAACAAATAAACAAACCATCCTGTAAAACCTCTCATCTGTCCCTGTTAGTTTTCAAAGAAAAAAAAATTTAAGACTCCTTTAAATTACGATACAAGGGCGGAGGAGGTCAGAGGCTCTAAGGGTACCTTTGGAGGTCACCTCGGAGGTGAGGGCTGCTGTGCTGCAGCTGATGGCTGCAATGTTTTTATTCCCCATCCTCTCTTAAGATCGTCACTTTGGAAACACACCTTGAGTGTGAATGACTTGCTGGACTGAAAAGGGATTTTGAGGTTGCAAGGGAAAAGAAACCCCCCCCCTATTCAGTAACAATTACAGAAATGGTATGAGGCCTATTGGTGGGAGTACTGGTGTGAAGTGGGACCATCTTTCCAGTTTTGGCAAACCTTGACCTGCAATGGGAAATTCCCTGTTGTGGCCGATTTACAGCCTACACCAGACCAGCTGCCTGGCACACTTTGTTGGTAT
Source organism: Lepidothrix coronata (assembly GCF_001604755.1). NCBI lineage: Eukaryota > Metazoa > Chordata > Aves > Passeriformes > Pipridae > Lepidothrix > Lepidothrix coronata. The sequence continues at coordinate 9,045,035 of NW_016690187.1, forward strand.
GCCAGCAATCACATTATTGCTTTTCCAACCATTTCACAGGCCTAAGGTTAGATGAAAAGAGTCCTTTCCTGGGAGCATTCCCAAGTTTTTGTGTGTGCTTAGCAATGCAAACTCAAGTAACAGCAGCGACAAAGCTCAGCACATCCCCATCTGTCTGTTGCACTCAAGCAGTTGCATCTCAGTACGCCCTGGTGATGAGGGAGTTCACGTGCAGTGTGCAGCCAGGTGAGAGCTGTTCTGTTTTACTAATTATTATAAATAATTATTATAAATTTTTATTTACTAATTATTTTTTAAACATATCTGGACATATTTTCTTCCTTTTACCTTTGTAGCAATGGTCATTAGTATTTCTTCTTTAAAAAGACCATGTTCCCATTTCAATTATGCTACAATTGTTTTTTAGTCTTAGAGTTGAGAGGTATTTCTGTATTTTAGATATATAATGTATATACATACATGAATACACTCTATGGATATATACACACTACTGCAAATGAGAGTTGCTACTTTCCTCACATACTTAGCTGGTCAGTAGTGAAGAACCACGTGACAGTCTTCTATCATGAAATTAAAAGCACACAAAAATTTACAAGCTCCATGTATTTCAGAACTGTGTAATGTCATTATATTTACCTCCAAGTACTCTGTGAAGTATCCTGTGTGAGGGCACTAACCTAGATAGTTTATGTAAGACCCTGGAAATTCAATTCCAGAAATGAACCTTTGCATCTCTAGGAACAGCTGGAGAGGCTCAGGTCTACTCATCCTGCTCAGAATGGACACGAGGAATTTAGATTAGATGCAGATGGAGTGGGGATTTTGTTAATGACAAAAAGGGAGGCAAACATGTTGAGGCATAACTGCCTGAATACAAATGCATAATATATGTGTACATATTTCTGACTTTAAACTATGAACACCATAAATATGCTATCATGCAAGAGGCGAAGCATATGTAAACTTAACAATATCCCATTACCTCTCCAGCAAAGAATTTTCATAACTCATTCATATCCCATTGAATAAGCACAAAGATTCACTGCTAGCTGTTAATTATCCTCTACAAAGACCTGGTTATTGTGTTCAATTTTAGTAAAGGCGCAGTTGTTATTGCAGTGTACATAGGGAGAATGGTACCTGAGGGAGCAGGAGGAAATATGCTTGTGTAGAATTTTAACAAGGAAAGCTTGGTTGCACAGAAGGGATTCATTGGGTGGGATTTTGATATGTGCTTCAGGAAATTAACCATTCTCAAGACAAAAACCTTGCTGTGACTCTCTGAATACATATTACTCAGTATTTCAAAGACATCAGCCACGTAAAAATTACTTGCTGTTACTATAAAGAATTTTTAAGACTACTTTTATTGAATGGTAGCCTGTTTTTCTCTGAAGTTTATAACACTCCAGTCATATCAAGGAATGTGTATGCAAGAGCTCACAAGGCCCATACATCCCTCTGGAGTTTTTGAGGGGCACATGGAGGTCACCAGCCAAAGGCAGCAATCCATTTCCTCCACACCAGCATGGTGGAGGAACTGGGACAGGAGGTGTAAGGTCCTGGCAGGTCCCAGTGCAATGTCACAGTAGGAGAGTCCCAGCTGGAGCCCCACTTTGTGCTGGGTGTGATGCGGGGGTTACCAGGATTCAAAAGAATTCAGGAAGAGCTGGGAACAATGGTGAGTTATCCAGGGAGCTGTGTATCTTCTGCACTGACCTGTTGGAAACACTGCAGCTGCTTGGCATTTTAGAAGGTTCAGAAAAGATCCACTGAAGGTGTTATTTTAATGGGCGAGTTCTTTCCCACATGCCCTGCACTATCTGAACGTCAGGCAGAAGGAGGCAAAGCCTTGTGACATTTAGGTTGCTAAAGTCATTGCTGTTGGTATGGGGCAGGTAGGAGGCTCTAGGCTCATGTAGGAGGACTAGCCTTGCTCAGAGGCACCACAGCAGCTGCAATGAACTCAGCCTCATTCCCTATTTCTTTTTCTCATTTCTACTCAATGCCTCTCTTCTCCTTGGTTGTGCAGGGACAAATACAGAGTTCACTCAGTGGCTGTTTGTTCCAAATGTGCATGTTGAAAGGAGAGGAGAAAGCATGTATCTTTGGGTGGAAATACTGAGAACAACACAAAAACAAAATAAATAAAGCTGAACAAAAGAGAATTAAAACTTCTATAAATACCAAGGACAGCTAGGGATGAAGGAAACAGAAAGAAGATATCATAGGTCAAGAAAGGGAAGCAAGAACTTCGTGGTGGGATATAAGAAACCACAAGGCATGACAGGATGATCCACTGTTGGTCTGGCTTACCAAGGCTGTGGCACAGCCCCACTGAGGTGCCCATCCCTGCCAGGCCACTTGGATATGACTCTGGTAGTCCTGCCACTGCCTGCTTGACTGGGCTTCAACAGAATGGGACAATTTCTTTTGTAGTCCCTAGTGGCTAATCCAGTATAGCAGCTAAGAAAGCACCACCAGAAGGCACAGTTACTTAGGAGATACTTGGATCCTTGCCTTGAATTGCAAAGGAAATATCTCTGTAGGCTCCTCCCAGAATCCCAAACAGTCTAACAGTGAAATAGATTGATTATACCTTCTGCTCATCTGTTAGCACTGTGTTCAGCATTAAATCCTATCCAACCTTGGAGCCACTACTGGCTTTCTTTGCACCACTATAATGAGAAGACTAATATTGGCTGATGCTCAGAAACTTCCAACTTAGAGCACCTAGAAACAGTTCATTAGTAAGAGTATAGAGAATGTGGTATGCTGTTTCATTCACTTCTTTTAACATAATTGAGACCAAGACCAAGGTGGGAGACACCCACTGCCAGGTGTCCAGCAGGAGCTGTAGAGTGTCTCTCCTATGATGAGACCTGATATTTAAACCCGATGTTTGCTGCTTAAACCATGTCTGTGAACAAGCAGGATCCCAATGCATTTCCACTATTTGCAGCTTGGGAAATGTTGCAAGACAATTTTGTCTGTAAGTCTTCTTGTTACCAGAATTATTTTTTGCATTTTGGCACATCCCTGGGTTAGAAGAGAAGACTGTAAATACTTTTATGTTTTAATAGTATTACTACAAACTGTATAGTATTCTAATAGCTGATTGTAAAGTTCTCGTTTATTTGGGAGCAACTTGTATCACATCTGTATAATTTTTAATGTTTAATGTTAAAAACATCTTGAGAGGATTTTAAAGACTTTTTTTCCTCTATTGCTTTTTTGTGATGAGTCAGAAAATAGTTTTGATGCCCCTTCTGCCTCTGATTTTCTTGACCCCCAGCTGTTGTCCTGCAGCTGGAACAGACACACACTGCACCTCCTGGGGTCTCACTGGCAGTATGAGGGAAAAATAGCCCTCAGCAAAATTCCATGGGAGGCATGCTGTGCTCCATGTGTAAAGCTGGTGGATCAAAGATCTAAACTAGGAGTATGTGGCGTTTTCTTTGAGTTCCTGCGGAGGGGTAAGATTTGCCTTAACTAGATTTACCTTCTAGGAATGCAATGTCAGTGTGGAAGTACACTGGATCTTCCAGTTTCCTCAATGTTCAGATTGTATTTATCAGCCTTATAAGAAAAGGATACCAAAATCAATATCAAAATGTTGCAAGACAGAAGCAATCAGCTGGCCAGCACTTTAGGGATATATTTGTATTCATGTCTCAGAAGTGTAAGTGTGATCATGTTCAGGTGCTCAGGCAGAGCAACAGAGCGGGCAGACTGTCAGTGCTCTGACCCAAGGGGCAGGGACAGTTTGCTTCTCCCCTCATGTCTGTTTTTTTTCCCTTCATTCAACCAAGCAGCATGACCACCCAGTGCTGCAGCATCTAAGTGCTATTTTGCAACAGATGCACACAACCCAAAGCACAGGCTTTTCTGGTATATAAGTTGCATCTTCTTATTATGACTATCCCAATCTATTTCTAAGTGTGCTAATTCCAGTAAATGGCTGCCATTTTCTTATGGCTCATTTCATACCATGGTTAAACACTACACAACAAATGAACGGTCCATTTGCTTGTGTAGCCTTTAGTTTTGGCCTGAATAGTGGCTTATATATGGTTAGTCTTTATGTATGAGGTAAAGAAACACCAAGGCAAATGTTGACAAAGTCTAAAAGCTGTTGAGATGACCTGGGATCTCTGAATGTTCAAGCAGATGTGCATCAGCAGTATTTGTGATCTTGCTTTTCACACTTTGTGTTGCAGCAGCAGAGGGAATTTGCTCAAGGTCATTGTTTCCTGGCGAATGTTGTGCCTTAATGGCATTCAGGGCAGCACTGGTGGGAAGGAGCAAATGAGCCCAGCTGGGACCACCAGCTCTGAGGGTTTGGGGCCCCCACAGCGAAGCCTGGATCAGCTCAAAACACCTGTCAAGGACATACCTGAAGAGAGAGAAGTTTAAGCAGTGCTGGCAGACAAGGTAGGTGGCTGCAACTTCAAGCTGGTTTGGACTACATAACAGAGCTCACTTGGGACTTTGGCATGGAAGCAAATGCGTGTCAAATGCACAGGTGATGGATGGAGTGAGCAATCTCACAAGATATATGAGAAAAACACAGAGATGAGATCAGCCACAGAGGAAGCAGACCAGGGACTGGGCAAAAGTGGAAAAGAAACACAGGGAGAGAGAGTTATTCCTCCTTTTTTACAATCATTGAATTATTTAGATTGGAAAAGTTCTTTAAGATCAAGTCTAGCATTAAACCCAGCACTGCCAAATACACCACTAAACCATGTCCCTAAGGGTCACATCTACATGGCTTTTAAATCCCTCCAGGGATGGTGTCTCCACCACTTCCCTAGGCAGCCTGTTTCAATGCTTGATAACCCTTTCAGTGAAGGGATTTTTCCTAACATCTAATCTAAACCTCCCCTGGCACAACTTGAGGCTGTTTCCTCTTGCTCTGTTGCTTGTTACTTAGGGGAAAAGACCAAACCCCACCTTGCTACAACCTCCTTTCAGGTAGCTGTAGAGAGCAATGAGGTCCCCCCTGTGTCTCCTTTTCTCCAGACTAAATAGCCCCAGCTCCCTCAGCTGCTCTTCACATGACTTTCTGTCTTGACCCTTCAGCATCTTCCTTGCCTTTCTCTGAACATGGTTCAGCACCTCAATGTCTTTCTTGTAGTGAGGGGCCCAAGACTGAACACAGAATTGGAGGTCTGGCCTCACCAGTTCCGAGTACAGGGGTATGATCACTGCCCTAGTCTTGCTGGCCACAGTTTTTGGGACTAAAACAACTACCCAGTGTAAGGACTGAATCAGAAACATTTTTTTCTTCTTTGTGTGAAAGAATCTAGAATGTTTTTTAGATCAAGAATTGCCCCTAAAATGCAAGACTGCTTCCTTGGAGGGAAAAAGGAAGCATATACAGCAAAAAAGGGATTAAAAATTAGCAGGAAGGACTTTATCCTTCTCCTACTCATGCTTTACTTTTTCCTAGGAACTACCTTTCCTGATTATAGGATATGTTATGTAAACCATGCAAATTAGGCAGTTTTTTATATCATTATTTCACTTCAAACGTAAAAATACATGTACTGCACTGCATTTTTTTCTGGACTTCTCAGGTGAGTGTGTGTGCCTAAGGCATGCACTGTTGCTTTACCCATCGCTCTGCAGTGCTTGCATTGCAGGAGCAGCCAGAGGGCAACACAGCAGAAAGGCCAGGGGCCAAGGGAGCAGTGGGTGCCTGGGTCTGGAGCCCTGGTGGGAAAGGACCTGATAATATTGTTTTCTATCTAACCGAGACAAAAAGTTGAGACTGACCATTTCTGTGATGGCCAGATATGACGACAGTGGGAACAGCAACTGTGAACCGCCAGTGCCTCTTTGCTTTGGTTACTTTTAATATCTTCCTGTTATTAACAGTGGTCCTGCTGAGTGCCCCTTCCTACATGCAGACAGGCTGCTTGAACGCCGGCGTGCCCGCGTGGTCTATCCCATAGCTGGCAGCGTGTGTGTGTGGATACCTCTACTCCCCTGGGCAGTGTGGTTCTATCTCATACGCCTACCTGTGCGAGTAAAGTGAAGGCTTGTATGGCCACCAGGTCAGGCTGTGTGGGCATTTTGATTTAATCACGTCTCATATGGTATCCTTGTATTTTTCAGCTTTGCTTTTTCCATCAGTTTTATATACCTCATGTGGGGAAAGTAGTATCCTTTAAAGAATACATTCTATATTTGGTAGTGAGTGATTTGAGGCATGAATGTGTCTGAAGGAGAAAGGCTTTTCAAGCAGCATGCTGCTGGCTCAGAGGTTCCTCCACAAATTCTGCTGGGCTCTGCCTCTGAGCTGTGCTGCCCTCTCACCAGCCTGATCCTTGAGGAATTAATTCGGGAACTGCTTGAGACTCTGCACGATAGTCTTCAACGGTCCCTTTCTTCTCTGAAAGAAAAATACAGGGAAATGTCACAGAGAATTAACAACTTAGATGGGCGGATGGCAAGGCTTGAAAACCGTACAGAGATGATTGAGAGAAGTGTACTGTCCCACAAGGAAACAGCTACTAATACTGCACAGGTGGTGGGCTTGGAAAGATTAGTTTAGGGGTTTTATTAAGTGCAGCACAACCTTAAAAAAAAAAGAAAAGGTGGAAAACCAGATCTAAGTTGTCTCCATCCAGTATCTTGGTCGTAGAACTAATTGACAAAATGTTGGGAATGACTTCTATTAACATCCAGGCTGAAAAGCTCAAGTTGGCTCTAACACCATAGGGCTGTAAAGAGACACTTCCTACACATCAATGTGTGCAAAATGGTCCAAAGCAGAGAGCATGAGGCAGGCAGCAGCAGGATCTCTATGGGCTTTGCAGGATTCCCTGCTCAGGCATTGGGGCATCCAAGAGGACAGTGAGATACTGCTGAATTCAGAGCATCTCTCACCATTAATGCCTTGAGTTTTCTCATTCCGCATCACTACAGATGCACAGTACAGACAGAACCTGGGCTGGTACTGCTTGGGAGCTGTGTCCACAACTGGCCTGCTGCTTCCAGGGACACTAACTGATGCTGTGTGGCAGGAATTTGTAAATTGTGAAGGTATGGGGAAAATCTACAAAAGTAAGGAAAAATGTTTTCTGAAGAATGGAATAGAGCAGTAGTCAAATAATTAGGCTCTTATTCAAAAGAGAGGACAAGGAATAATGTTGATCCATTTTTCTTCTTTGAGGTAAAAAGATGGTGAAATAGAGGATGGACTGGGATTAAAAAAATGGGACTTTATTACTTGGTCCTGCCATGAGACTTCACGTCTAACCTCTGGCAAGGCTCTTGACGTTCTTGCACATCTCACTCATGTCCGTGAAATGGGGATAATCTCTTCCATGACCAAAAGAGATTTCATGAGGCGAACATCCTCAACAGATTGAGTCCTCAAGCAGGGAGGTAGAGCAGTATCAGAGGGAGTTCTCTGATTTCCTTCTAGTACAGGCACCACTGAGTTAGATAAGCAACAAGCCAGGATTTCAAACAGCTTTGGAGTTGAACAGTGTTGGTATCCAACAAAGAGCAAATGTTTTTTATTGGAGATAAGGATATTTTGTTTCTAACAGTGTAAACACAATAATATTTGTCTTCATAGATTAGCTGCAGCAATGAAAATACTTACCATACTCTCTAGTTGGGGGTTCTCAGACTCGGTTAATACATTCTAAATTGTCTGGTACAGGCTGAAATGGGGAATTGAATTAACCATGAAATACTGGGCAGGTTGAGGCTTTTTCACTTAGGACACCGCAAGTTATGTTCCCTGTGAAGTCTCTGCTTGTAATCCTGATACTGATGACCTGCACAGCAAATGTGGACAAACAGTAGACAAACCAATGAGGAAATGGGAGAAAGGATCATCAGCTCACTGTTGTGTTGGTTGCTGCTCATTTTTGATGAGCAAATGGCTGCCTCTTTGCCCCTGTGGGAAATCATTAACATACAATAATTCTTATAGATTTCTATTTGACAAAAGTGGTGTTTAACTCACACTTTACAGAAGCCAAAAATGGGAGTCCTTTATGCTGACTTTTACCAGTAAGTTTCTTTTCCCTTTGGAAAGCCCCAGGGTAGATTGCTAAATTTCACAGGTAATTTGTAAACCCCTGAAATTGTTCTCTGCTGGTTTTTTTTTTTTCTGTGACCTTTAGAAACCTGCTTCCCAGCCTGTCTCTTCTGTTGCCTGAATATCAGGGGTATAAGGAAATGTTTGCTGACTACAGCACGTCCAAATGTGAATTACAACAGAACTGTAAGGGTCTGGGTCCCAGGAACTCAGAAATCAAATGTGAGTTTAACTTTTAGTCCGTACAGATTCCTACTGCTCTGGGGCCTTGACTCCTTAGGGAACAGTAAATAAGGAGGCAGCTTTCTCCCTTTGCCCTAGAATTAACTTGCAGATTTAACTGACTTGTTTTATTACACGTGTTTATGTTAAACTGTCCTACTACAGGAATTACATAATTCATCCAGGAAATGAAATGGCTCCAATGACTAACTTGAGAGTCACATAAAAAACCTCAGATGAATACTGCCAAATTTCTAAGGTTTTATTATACTGCTCCCTTAGATTGTTAAAATCAGAGCCAATTTGTTAAATATTTACTTAGTTAACCAACATGCTGTTCTAACTTCCTCTCTATATCCTTAAGTAATGAATGACAAAGCACAAAAAGTAGGCTACTCATCTAACTTATTTTACACTAGGAAGAATGGACTGATAGATATAACATACTGAATTGAATGGGTATTTATTTTCCCATAAAATTGCAAAATATAGCTAGTTTAGAAGATTGTTAGAGTTTAGAAGTTAAGGGTTCAGAAGACTTTATTGCTCCAAGATTTGGAGATTCTTATTACCATTTAGGTCATTATTATACTCTTTGCAACAAAAGACCCCCAAAAAAATTTCATAGAAAATATTTCAAAATAACCTCACAAACATGTAGCAGCAAGAATAATAACAATACCACACACATCCCTTTGTCGCCCTGCAATAAGAATGGGCACTTCTCTTTTTCTGGAGTTAATCTCTTTCGGAAGAAGAGGGAAATAGCAGGATTTGGCTGCTGAACTCTTTCATTAGCTCTCCTTCCTTTGTGTGGGGTACGAAGGACAGTGTATCAGAGCACTGCAAGATATGGCTACAGGCATCCAAGGCAGCCTAGGTGCATTGATTGCCTCAGCACCCAAAAGTAAGACTGCCGAGCTTAAGAGACAAGTTTCCTTGCTACACAACAAGAAGAATAAAGAGTTCCTGGATTGTATTTTTAGAGATGTGAACGTGCCTAGCAAAGAAAGGTCTGAGGGTACACAGTGCCTAAGAGAGGTATAGATGAAAGGTGACTTACTGTGACTAGAACATAAAAAGTCAGGCAGTCATCCAGAAGGGATTGTGAATGTTGGAGTGCCAGAGTTTGTCCCTGGATGTGTGACTGATAGGTGATGAACACACAACTAGGGGGTGAAGCAAACAAACTTTGTCAAACCACTCCCAAGCTATGAACAGGGAGGAAACGTGACTGAGACAAACACTATACTGGGTGTCTTCTTGAAGATAGTCTGCTTACTGATCCATGGTGCATGACTGGGTTTGGGTCCTCTCTCGCTTTCAGCTTTCCTTTACCATCCACATGATGTGCCAAAGAGATGTGACACTGGCAGGAGTGTCTCTGGAAGACCAGCAGAGCCAGGGACTCTGCACTGCACTGGCAAGGTCAACATTGCCAAGAACCCTGACTTAACTCCCTCCTCCAGCTGTGTCCTCTGCACAGATACCACACCTGTATTACAGAAAAAAAAAGGAAAATCTAAAGACCGAAGATGCGTGTCCCTCACCAAACTTTTGAGAATGGACATAAGTGATGTGACAGGTCAGAAGGTGAGATGAAAGGCTTTTTAATAGTACTGACTCTTGCTAACTTAAGACCAAAGTCCAGGCTGACAGAGTTTTTCTCCAGTCTCCAGTGCACCAGAAACTGAAGATGCTGTTTTCTCTTTGTCTAGGTGTGCTGTATGTGTGAATTCTGGTGAGGGTATCGCATGGGGTTTTTAAGAACCAATTCTGGTCCTTCCTTTCATCTTAGGTTTCAGCTCATCAGGTTTGAGAAATCTGTATTAAAAAAAAAATAATTTTTTTTTCCCCTGAAGTCAAAGGGCAAAAATGGAGTATGTTATCTTCAGAGCAGGACAGTGATGGATTAGAAATCCAGCACAAACCAGTAGTCCTGTGAGCTGCAAATCTGATAGGGCTTTGTTTCCCTTGGGCAAATCTTTGGATTCTCCTAGGTCTACATAGCTGGAAGCTCTGGCTGCAGCTTTTCCTGTGGGTGGGTATTCATAACATCTTTCATCATTGCAGCTTTCTTGGTGTTTAATAAGGGTTTAACTCAAGCTGCAGTGGGTCTCCTTTTTCTTAGCAGCCTGTTCTTATGAAATGTATAGGAATGTAGCATTTTCAGCATTTTATTGCTCTGTCAGATGTGGTTAAAATTGGCTACTGTTTGTTCTTGTTCCCTTTCTCTTGCACAACACACAAGCATGTACAAGCACGTATGTGTGCACCCATGCGGACGCACACAGAGATTTATTATACATATGAAGAGATAATGATCTCAAACCCCTTTTAATTTCTATAGGAATCCAGGCTAGGTAAAAAAGTATTGGAATGCTATTTCTTTGGGAGAGAAAAAGGAGGATGAACTAATTTTTTTCTATGCAGCAGACAGAATATTAAATTACTGCTTTGTTTAAACGTAACATGTGTTGCTGAAAATCTGGCACCACTATTATAAAGTAAAAGATGTAGTGGGCTCTGTGCCCTGGAACTGTACACTTGTGCTTGTGCACGGCACGCACGCTTCGCCTCCAGTGCCTGAGTGGTCCTGCTGAGACTGGAGGAATGTGTAGGGAATGTAGGTTTGCCACGACATCCCGTCTCCATTACATCTTTTGGAGCTTTGCCACAGAAAAGAAGGCATTTTACCCTTCATTTGTAAGTAATTAAGATGATAGTGGAGTTAGAGTTTTCCAACTTTGTGAAAACAAACTAATAGAAATGATCCACTTCAATAACTCAGATATTAATTGAAACAAGAGAGAGAAACAATACATTAAGAAATAATTAACTTTCGTTAATTAATTTTTAGAAATAGGAAGGACACCTGCAGCAAGTGCAGATCTTTGCAAGTGTCATTAGATTGGGAAGGTTGTGCAGTAATTTGGAAATGGAAACAGGTCAAAAGGACCAGGAGCGATCTGCAGCATGGTCTGACTAATAGTATAAACTATGTGATTGCTAGTGAGCAGCAAAAAAGGTGATGAAGATGTGCATTTTTTAAAGGATATTTATAGAAGCCAGAGGTTAATTAGCAGTTAAAAAACATCTACTGGTGTTTTATGTCAGTACCATCGGTGTGTTAATTATTGTCATTTTCAGCCTCAAATGTGCCTCTTTCAGACTTCAGATGAAATAGGCTGATGATTCTTTTACTGAGGCATTTCTTAGATAAATTTTAATTAGTAACTTCCCCCTTTCCCCCTGTCAAATCAGTTTTCTTCTATGACCAGAACTGGAATTTCATCTCTCACTCAGCCTTCTCTTTTTTGGTATGTGTGATGCAGTTCTGGTTGTCTGTGGTATTGCAGGAAGGTAAGGGGAATGCATGTTACCATAGTCTTGTCCAAATTTTAAATTTTGACTTCTCTGCAATGTAGAAAAATGTGAAATGATCCCTAGAACTATCCACCTTCTTTTTCAAAGTTAGTAAGTAGAAAGGCACAAACCTAATTTGTTCTGCTCCTCTTAGTGCTTTTGTCTACTTTAATGAAATGATGCTGGTAGGAAAAACAACAAAGGTTTTATATGCCACTCTGAACATGCCAGAACTCTGTTCAACAACTGGAAATCCTCATAGGGTGAGTAGACCAGGCATCTTGGGGGCATCCAAGCCAGCCAGTTGAGATGACATGGGCTGAGTGCAGTCTCCTAGCACCGATTAAAACAAAATGCTGAGAACCACTATGAGGTCAGGTTGTTCCCTCCACCAGATACCTCTCAGGGAAGGTTCTCCTGTCACACTGTCTCCTGTCCAGCCCTCTTTTGCAAGTCACTACCCACAACTCTTCTTTCAAAGATTCAGTGAGGGATTTTTGTCTCCTAAGCAACAAAAAACACCCCTCACCTAAAGACACGTAAGAATTTAGAACCGCTGTTCAGGTTTGGAATGTCCTTAAACGGACACTCATTTGACCCCTCACTGTCTATTCAGGCCTTTAGGCTGCTGGAACTGAGAAATGCCAGAGAGAGCACAGGATGTGGTTCGGACTACAGTCCCCCACTTCCTTCTTCTAGAGGGAGCCAGAGAGTCCTACTTGCTTTTGTTTTGGGAAGGAAAATTCAGACTGAGATTCATAAAAATAAGTCATTTCATCCCTCCAGAAGTATTTCCTTTCAGAATTCGTAACTCCTATTAAGTTTTCAATTTTTCAGTAAACATATGTGCAAGTATATAATTTGCCAGGCTCTTTCATTTCAGTGGCCTACTTTTCTATCGGTACTATTAAAAATAAAATGCCAAATTGTGAGAAAGACAGAATTACATTAGACAAGAAGTATACAAGACGTGTTTTCCTTTCAGGTGACTTTATCTATGTATCTATTTATTTACTTCTATTCCAATTTTGCGATGGGCTCTAGAGAAAGATCCTTAGATGCTCTATTACTGATTCTGCAAGTCATCATTATGTGGCCTCTTCCTCTGAACAATTTTTCTAACCTTACCTAAAGGATCTATGATTTTTTCCCCCAATTATTTCTATAATTAAATTTTATCTGTTCTGATGACCTTGAAGGGTAGGAATTAAGCATAAACAAACAGGATAATGATGGGGCCCAAAGGCAGTAACTTTCAGGAAGCTTGAAAAAAGAGATATGTATTTCTAATTTAAGGGAGGTAAAATGAAAGAAATGTCTAGAGTGATTAACCCACTAAACGGCAAGTTTTCAGATATATACCCATCTGCTTTTTCCTGCCACCTCTCCCCAAATGGGAGGGAGCTTAGATGAATTCATTTTATCTTCATAAGAAACAAATATTGTTAATGAAATAAATTTTTACTTAGATGGACTATGCTGCCAATTGAATAAAACCCACACATTTTACAGGGAAGATTTAATTAATATTCTCTTTATTTATTTTGTTACACAATTAAAAGGAAAAAAAATTAATGGGGGAAAAAAACCCCAACTTGTGCAAAAACACTGAAATTTATCCCCTATCGTAGTCACATAGTTAAACACAAGAAAGAAAGAAAAAACAGCAGAAACAGTTTTCTCTAACATGTTATTAAAGACAAGAACCTGTTTATGAGTCAAATATTAGATGTTCTCAGGGAATTTGACAGTTTGCAAAATATACAAGAAAATATCACCTGGGGAGAGTTACAGCTGTAACAAACGAGGAAGAATTTCTGACTAAAAAGGAACATGACTTACTTTGTCTCAATTGCTCCAAAAAATTCATAAATACAATGACTAGGCTAGAAACAATGTTGCAGAGGATTGTCCTCACACACTGGCGGATGTAGAGCTTGGACGGACTTTCTGTTGGCCTCATTCCTCGAAGATCTGTCATCTGTGTCGGAGAACAGTCATGGCCTTTAGGTTTGTGCACAGACTAGGTTGTTAGGCTACGGCTACTTATTCACAGGTTCTTCCTCTTACTGTGGCTAGGCTGAGTGTCTGAGACCTCCAGCCAAGCCACAGTAAGTGTCTGGAGCTGGCATGTCCCTGCTGTGGCTGCTATACTGTCCATCAGTTTGCTAGGCCTGCCTTTATCCCATCAACAGTTTCCACTGGATGTGAGCCGACCACTGGAATCAAATGTCTGCCCTGCTAACAGCTGGATCCAGATACCACATTTCAATTTGACCTCTCTTTAACAGAGTTGTTTCAAGCAGATACTACTATTTTTATAATTGCTTCCCCATTTAAAACAGAAAAATTGCTCTTCTAAAATCCAATTTCACTACTAATAAATATTATTTGTCTTTTAGATGGTTACACTTGGATACCCTCATACTTGTGCAGCAGACTATACAAATATCTTGATATTTCACAAGCTCCCAGGTACCGTTTGTGCTCCTTTAAGGCTTAAAATCCTGGGCTACTGACAGGCACTTTACAAAAACATGGCCAAAAGCAAATTCCTGTGTTGTCTAGCAAGCTTGATACATGGAATTAATCTACTTGCTGCTGTTGAAAGGAGTCTTAACTCTCTTCATCTGCTCCCACCCATGGACCACTGTTCCCCACTGTGTCTAGTTTGACTCAATTTAGCTCACAATAAGGGGAGCAGTATTCTTGCAGGGTTTATTTTCTTATGGTGATGTCTGTGAGCTATCAGGTTGGCTCAGCTTCTGGGCAAACCACACCTACTGCTCAAGCCTGCTCCCGCCTTGCAAAATTTGTGGTCTTGTAGCCACTCATGTCAGAACAGGGAGGTGCTTTCTGGGGGATGATGACACAATGCCAGTCAACACCTTTCTCTGACCACTGCTGATTTTATACCGGGCAAAAGCTCATTTCTCTGTTTATTTCTACAGTCAAGTCATGCAACTATCTCCAACTACTGTGTGCTGACTCACGAAAGCTCGCAACATCCTGTCAGTTCTTCCTGTGGCCCTCTGTAAAGATGTCCCAATATTTTTAAGCAAATGGACCCATACAGGATGCAGAAATTAAGAGTGCAGTATCCAGGACTGGTAGCTACATTCCTTTTCCTGTCTGCTGAAAGACTCAAACAAATTGCAAAGGAAGGCGAAAATCCAGAATGAAGATGAATTCTAGTAAGTTTAATAGGTCTGATTCAGAACCTTATAATTATCTTGGGTTTTGTAGTACCATGTAAATATTTGTCACTTAGAAACCAAAACATATGGTCTTCTGTATTCTACTTAAATTTTAAACAGATTATTATAGCAAATTCAAAAGGATACCTCCCCTGAATTTTTTTTTGTGTCCTAGTTACTTTCTGAGGTACAAGATTTGCAGATAATGCTGCTTGTTGTCTCCCCAATGCTTGTTGAATGCAGTGTTAAGGTAGCTTGTTGAATGGAATCCCTACTGATTCTTCAGTGTAATTTTAAACCCAGCCTTTCAAACTAAAGCAACCTCAGCCTGAGTTTTCCCAGTGGTACAGAACACATCACAGCAGAATGCATTCCTGTCCGTCTTGTCCAGTTGCATTCTAGCCTTCAGCATGGCAAACCCACCACTTTACAGAGGAACAGAGTACCACAGCTGTGAGTGAACACTGAACTGGACCACATACCAACAGCCCTTCAATAATACATTCCTTTAAATAAATGCAGGGTTACCAACAGAAGGGACTATTAAAAGACAAAAATATTACGTCATAGCTCAGAAGTTTCAAAGGACTATTAAGACAGAAACAGCATTTCCAAGTATAGCAGGCACTGTGCTGGTTGGAAATTGTGTTAGGTGGTGCACTTTCTTCTGAACTTGTACTGAACATACTCACACAGAGACTGAGCTCCAAGACTTACACCAATGAGATATAACTTACAGTGGACAAATTCAGCATTGAGCTGAAATACAGGGTAGGTATCAAGTTCTAGTGTTCTTTCTGTCAAAACCTCCTCTCAAGTTTTATCAGAAGCAGGTAGGCATTACTTCCTCTCCCAAAGTACACTGCTACTTACCACTAAGGCTGCATCTCAGTTCTGAAACTACTGCATTCTGGTATCTGCTGGAGGTATTCTCATTATGTATAGACCAGTGTTACTTTCTCTGTACGTACACAGCTCAAATTGCAACACGCCATTTTCAGCAAATGGATTGAGAATTCATCCCAGGACCTGCAGTTTACCATGAACAGGCTAGAAGCAGGAGGCAGGGGCTTAAAGAGGCAAAGCTCTTTAATAATAAACTGGTCATGGTTAGTTTATTCAGATCACATACTGATACAGTACATCTGGTGGGTAATCTCAAGAAAGAGAAAACAATGACTCCTCTAATTGGGCATGGAGCTCAGTCTCCGTGGGGATATCAGAGCAGTGCTAACTCAGCAGGAAGATCACCCCTAACAGAACTTCGGTCCAGTTCCAAAACAGTATCTCCCCGATACATCCAGAATTTTCCTAGTGAACGTCTTGATGCTAGTATATTGATAAGCAAAAAACTCCGCAAATAATGTATTTTCTTTCCTTTTTTAATTTTTTTTTCCTTCTCACGTGTTCCTAATCTCCACTGGGAAGTGCTAAGTAAACACTTGATTTCTATTATGAACCACTTTCTATTTAACATTTAACATATTTCTGAGTCTCTTCACACCTCTTTTTTATAACGGTACATCTTTTTTTGCAACTTTCTTGTAATTTTACTTTTTAATTGTATACTTTTAAAATGGTCTACAAATGTTCTGGTTTGCTTCTTTTTTATCTGAATTTAATGTTACCATAACAGTGTCCTCCCTAATTTTAGATACTTGACTAGAAAAAGATGGTCCTCAACTAGTGCTGTTAAGCCTAATTACCTCTGAGTTGTACTGCACTGAAAAACTCTTTATATATAAACTCAATCCCATTATTGGTATTTCAAATACTTCTATCCTAAAGCACTGCAGTTACACCCCAAGCCTGCAATCAGATCCATGCAGGTAAACTGCTCTATTGACAAGGCCTCACTTAAGTCAGAGAGCTCTCAACATACACCCAATTGTAGAAGGCAGACCAACTTTCATATTTAGATTAAGTCCTAAACAACATAATTGTCCTAACAAAATGCCATTGACAGTGTTTGGCAGATACCCTGCTAAATAGCAAGGGCCAGTTTTTTACTGTCATTCCCTCTTTCACAGCATATGAACAGGAATTATTTTTCTTACACATCAGTCTTTAAACGAACGACTTCTTTACTGGAAGTCCAAAGTAATCTGTAATAGTTCTGGATCCAGGATGACAGACTATCATATATTTCACTAGTAACTTCTGACACTGCATTTTCATTTATCTCCTAAAATTTCCTTATGTATGCCTACTGACACATCTTTAAACGTTGCATACTTTAGCTTACACTGGCAAAAAATTATTTCCGACACTATGTAAAAAAAAAAAAAAAAGAATTAACTTCTCTAACTAGTTACAACTTTTGCTTCTCATTGTTTTATTATTAAAACAAAAAATACAAATTGCAACCAAAGCTGCTTCTTTATGGCTACGTTATTTAACTTGCCAACAGCTGATTCTAAAGTAGAATGACAAAAGACTACGTAAACAAATACAGATATTTCACAAACAGAAGTGGGATTTTTTTTTTTTTAACTGCCCTGGAAAAAATGAATTGTAACGAACAGCCTTGGGATTTAATTTACAACTTACTATTAAGTTACCTGAAGGTACTCTCAACATACTGGCAAAAGTAAATTGGCTTGAAATAAGACTAAACATCACACAGTAAGAGCAATCTTCCACTGACAGTGAAGATACAGCAATCTTCTTTCATCATAACTTCCTGATATTAAGTTCACATTTTCTCAGTGCATTTTTTCCTGTTCAGTAATAGTTTCTAAGCCAAGACTGGGCAGTTACTGCAAGGTCATAGTGCTGGACTGATTAAAAAGCACTGTTTATTCTCTGCTCAGAGAAGCTGTTGAAAATCCTGACCATAATTCTAGGTTTCCTAGTTACTAACCTCACCTGGGTTTATCTGCATAGCTGGTGACTACAAATACTCAGCATAACTATTGACATATGAGAGACTGTGCTCGCTGTATCTCCCAGGTAATCCTCAGTGCTAATTACATTAAATATTGTAACAGTATAGTAGGTTTGTGCTCTTCAGTCTAACACTTTTCCACCTCATTCAGACTGTCTGGAGCACCATACTAAAGGTAACTAAGAAAAACTCATTCTTCAGGGGAATTTGCAAGCTAAGGGTCAAAATCACTGCTTCAACCCTCGCACTGTCCTGTCACCCTGCACATGCATTTAGACGTAAGGGAAGGCCAAGCCGACGTTGCTCCCCTTTACAGAAACCCTTCATAGCTACGTGGTGTAACAGAGAAACAGGCCCCACTAATAATCATTCCTGTATCATCATATACTTATGTAACGCTTTAAACATATTTCCTGCCTTAGTTTAACAATCCGAGAGCTCCCAGTTTCCTTTGTGTTGCGTAACACGAGGGGCAGAGCAGCAAACTGACGCTGAGGGGAATCTTATTAATTCTCCTTAACATGACCAAAATAAAACCTGCTGGCACAAACACCCGATCCGTGCCAAGGCTCGGCTCCCCAGTTCAGGGCAGATACTCCCGCTGGGAGGACGTGTCGCGCTAAAATCTAACTCACGGCCCTACCCTCGACGGGCTCTGTTTTGCAAAGGAGGCAGAGGAGGTTTTCATGTTCGGCCCGGCCGGGTCAGGCAGGTGCGAGCCCACTGCAGCCACAGCGCTTATGCAACCGCGTCACGACAGGGCCGCCCCACTGAGGCGTGAGAGCGGCCCCCGGCGCTGGCCCGGGTGCCCTGTCCCGAGGGGGGGGGCGGCCCGCGGCACCCGCCGGGCAGGGCCCGCTCCCCTGGGGACGCTGCGCCGACATCTTAGCGCCGACGGGACAAAGCGCTGCGGCGGCGGCGCTGTGTGCAGGCAGGACGCAGCTCAGCCGCTGCCCCGGAGCCGCGGCTGTCGCCAGCCGTGACTGACAGCCCCGGCGGGAAGATTTCGAACGAGCGCGGCCGCGGCCCGGCGCCCCCCGGGCACAGGAGCGGCGGGGGCGCGGGGGGGCGGGCAGGGAGGAGAGAGCGCCACCGCCGCCGCGCAGCTGTGGCTGTGCGCTGACCCCTGCGCCGCGGGCGGGCGGACAGGCCCCGGGAAATCAAGGGGGCGCGGCGGCGGGGCCGCCTGTCGGGGCGACGGCGGGGCGGAGGGGCCCGGCGGGCACGGGCCGCGGGCTCCCGGAGGGTCCCGCTCATTGTTCCCCGCACCAGCCCTGGCAAACAGGAAGCCGCCCCGGCATGGGGCGCCCCCCCCGCCCCCGGCGGGTGACTGGCAGCCCGGGCGGCCAGTGCGGGCGACGGCGGCGGCGCGGCGCAGCCAATGAGCGCGCGCGCGCGCGGGCGTGGGCGGGAGTTCCGGGCTGGCAGGCGGGCGGGCGGGCGGCGGTGTCGGCCGGGCCCCCTCTCCCGCGGCAAGCCCCACCTTTCGGCTTTCCCGCACCGTCAATCAAAATAGGAAAAAAAAACCGGAGTAGGCTCGGGCCGCCGCCGCCGCTTCAGCCCGCCGTGAGCACAATAAGCATGTCCCCGGCGGCAGCCGCCTAGCCCCAGCCAGCAGGGCCTGTGTGCGAGCCAGCCAGCCAGCCTGCCTGCCTGCCTCCCGCCCAGCCAGCCAGCCAGCCGGCCGCTCGCACTCACACCATGACCGGTACGTACGCACCGACCGAGCCGCCCCGGGGGCTCCCCGCTCCTGCTCCGGCCCTGCGCGTCCCCGCTCCGGCCCCGGAGCGTCCGTGTGCGAGCGAGGCGAGACCGGCACTGAGAGCAGCAGCAGGAGGAGCAGGGGGAGGAGGGAGAAGAGGGGCAGGGGCAGCAGCACGGGGAGGAGGAGGAGGAGGAGGAGGAGGGCTCCGTGCGGGAGGGCGGGGGGAGCGCTGGGGTTAGGGGGGGGGAGAGGGAGGGAGGAAGGGAGGGAGGGAGAGGGAGGGGGGTGATCGCTCCCGTCAGTGACTCTCCCCTCCCCCTCCCCGCTGTGCCCGCAGCTCCCGAGAAGCCCGTGAAACAAGAGGAAATGGCTGCCTTAGACGTGGACAGCAGCAGCCACAGCGAGTATCTCCAGCACGGCAACGGCGCCGCCTCGGCCTCCGCCGGGGCGGCCGCCCCCCAGGTGAGCGCAGGCCCAGCCGGGCCCCTTCCCCCCCCCTCCCCCGGGTGACACGTTGTGAGCGGGTGCGGAGCCGGTGCCGCCGCCGCCGCTTCCTGTGTGCGCGTCTGCGAGGAGCCCGGTCGCTGTCCCGCACTAACCGCCACCCCCCTTCTCTCCCTGAACCCGCCCATTGTGGGTAGGACGCGCAGCCGTCACCGCTCGCTCTGCTGGCGGCCACCTGCAGCAAGATCGGCCCGCCGTCGCCGGAGGAGGATGAGGCCGCCGCCGCCGCTGCCTCTCACTCTGCCGGAGCGGTGAGTGCCCGCCCCGCCGCTCTCGCACGGCCTGCCGGGGGGAGAGACTGCACAGCCAGCCCGCCCGCCCGGGGGGAGGGACGGGACACACGGCACTGCCCGCCCGGGGGGAGGGACGATAGCAGGGCCGACCTGCCAGGAGAGGGGTCCCCGGGCTCCCCTGCCTCTCCAGGAGGAGCCGGGCTCCCGGGAGGAGGAGGGAGCCAAGCTCCCCCCTCCCCCGCCATTGGGAGCGGCGGCTTCATTTACTTTCAAAAAGGGGGGGAGGCGGGAAGCCTCCCTCCCCCGACCCGGGCACCGGAACGGCTCGCTCGGCACCCGGCGATGCTGGGAGGCATCTCACCTCCACCTGAGCGCGCCCCCGGTATCCTCTCCAGGCTGTCAGGCGGGAACCGCGCAGCCAGGCAGGAACACAAAATGAAGGCTGGCTGTAGGGAAGGATGTAGTGAAGTAAAATGGCTGTTTAGAAGCGAACGCAGTGGTGGAAAGCAGCTTCCTGTATCGACGCTGTTTTTTCTAGGGAGAGTTATCGTGCGGTTCCTCGTATTGCAAACCGAATTTCTGTCCTTATCTCTCATGCGCTGTCGGCTCTAAAAGGAACCGTGATGACCTTGGGACCTTGCGTGATGAGAGGGATCTTGCAGACTAGAAATATATTCGTGCTGAAGCTAATTTAACAATCCGCATAACAAAAGCCTAATGGAAACTCACATGTTTCTTAATTGGTCTGGCTAAACTCTTTTGTTGGCATAAGCTCATAGAACTCAAAGCTCTTGTGCATTTCCAGCTGAAAATATTGGTATATTAAAAGAGAGTTCCAAAATATCTTCTAAAATGACAAGCTGAAGTAGTTTTTTTGGCCTTGGAAAACCGGACATGTTACCTCTAATTTTAGTTTTTCTTTACAAAAACATTTTTAAAATTAGCAAAAAAACCTTTTTTCTTTTCTTTTAAAACAAGTTTTGTTTTTTAAACTTGCCATACAATAGCCTTGTATGTTTTAGAATTCTGCAAATAGGAAGAAAAACTCAAAGCATTATACTGGTGCATGAAGTGTCTATGGCAAGCTTTTAACAAATGTGGAAGTGTTAGTGATATTGTTAAGTTTCTAAATACTTGAGTGCTAAACTTTAAAGCACTTTACATCTGTGCATTTCAGCTTACTTTACATAAAGGGAAACTGAATTAAAATAGCTGTCTGAGGTCATACAGCAGGTTGTAGACTAATGATAGAGCTCAAAAATATATTAAGATTCTGACTCCCTTTCAAGCATCCTTTCTGCCAAACTTGTTTATTTGCTCAAGCAGTATGTTTTTAAAAATCTTTCTATTGTTGTTAGGTGCCTGATACCTCTGAGATTTGTTTCATAATACTGAAAAGTATAAACATACGTATTGAAAAATGATGTTTTATCGATTGCTTCCTTTCCTATGCTCACCTTAAGGTTGTGCTCATTGTAAATCTGGAATTGTGCACCTTGAGGAGGGGTTGTTCACTTAGGATGAGCAGTACTAGGTCTGACAGGATACTAGAATGGTAGTACAGGACAAATGGTTCCTGATTGTTCAAAATGGGCAAAGCAGTTTTGAAATGGTATTTCTTTATTCCTGTTAAATTAATCTGTTGTTGTGTTTACGTATAAGAAGCTTTTCAGGGCAAGGCAGATGCAATTCAAGAGAAGCCAAAATCTTACTTAAACCAAATATGAATATAAGCTCACTCACTACTTTTCATACATGCAGATAGGCCCCTCCTACATATCTTCTGTGAGTTAGGTTATAGCATTCTGGTAATTTTTACACTCCTACAACATAACTCTTGAATGATTCAGAATATTTTAGGTGGAAACTAAATATAAATTGGAGGAGATACCTACAGTAGCTGAACTAGACACTGGAGTTAATTAAGATGACCTTAATAAAGAGAGGGGAGGGACTAAAGGCCCTGAAATACATTCCTTGTGAAAAACAGAAGGCCAAAAGGGATTTAGTGCAGTAAAGATTTTTTTTTTCTGGTCCCCTGAGTTTATCTTATCAGAGGATGGAAGAAGGAGGAAGGAGCTAAAAAGCCTTAAGTTGTAGGTACCTCATAATGAAAATGAAATCTATACGCATAGATAGTGACATAAGCATCTTCCTGCAGTTTGTGATGCTCCTCCCTTTCCCAGGAGTATAGATGAATCAGTTTGATATCTGTGTATTGGTGATAGTGCCTAATGTAGCGATGGGGAGGCAGCCCTTTCCCAGTATGTTCTATACCTGGACTGCAGTTCTGTCTGCTGAACATCTGGTAGAATTCTCAATCCATACAAAGAGATAGTAAAAGTTAAACCAAGTATTTCCTCTTAGAAGTGTTTGAAGAGCCTGCATGTGTAGGGCTAGTGGCACTGTGGTTTGGGGGTTGTTTTGTTACTGTTTTACTGACTGACACTTGCTTCCTAGGAACTGGCAGGGCTGGAGCCCATATGCTGGGCTAGCACACTGCTTTCCTGGCTGAAATGGAATGCTGCAGCTGCTCCCCAAGAGACCAGCAGTATGATTTAAAAGCAACAGAAAAACTCCCATAGGAATGTAGGGAATATTGCATGTATGGGATTTGAGGAAGAGCTGGAGCAAATGTGATCTTGTTTGTTGTGATCTAGTTGTCCCTGCTTTAAACCCAGGGGTTGGGACGGATGACCTTCATAAGTCCTTTCCAACTGAAATTATCCTATGATTCTGTATTGGTATCTGAGTCCAGGCCTACTGTTTGAGTGGACTTTGCTGTTATGCCACTGACAGGATTAGTGGCAAAATAAAAAGACTAATGAAAATGGCAACTGCTTGTAATGGAAAGCACGTGAAAACAATTGACAGAATTAAACTCAACCCTCTTCTTCTTTCCATCCTGTCAATGACCTGGCAGGCTGTCTCTAGTCCACAAGGTTTTCAGCTTGGCCCAGTATTCTGGTTAGAACTATATTTGCTTTTGAATGAGAGGCCCTAACAGGCATTACTTTCCAATCTTGTCTCTCTGTGCGTTGGTGAAGATTGAAGTCTTTCAGCTTTGATTCCATGATTTATTCTGCCTGTGTGTTGCTTACTGCTTTTTGATTTTCAGGTACATGGCCTTGAATTTGTTTACCTGAGAATCTTTTCCTCAGTTGCCATACTGCTGCATCTGTGGTTTGTTCAAATGCTTGCCGTGGAAACTTTGCCTTGAATATTGCTGCCTTCTAGTATGTGTGAAAGCCTTGCTGGGATGGTATGCACTACTGCTTGACCTAGAATGACAGCTCATGTTTTGGTCTCTCTGGATGTCTTTCCCTCTCCTGGGAATTTAAAGTCTGAGAAGTTTTATTTTGGGTCTTGCTTTTTCACTATTTATCGTTGACTAATAATTCTACTTCCAACTGTCACATTTAGGATTCTTTTTCGTTTAGTTATAAATACTCTAGTTTCATTCCAGTTTAAACATCTGCGAAGATTTTAGCATTATATGGAAATGAGAAACAAAGCAGAAGGTGGCAGAGCTGTGCATAGGGGTGAAAACGAAAAGCAAACAGATTTAGGTCAGACAAAGCTTTGATGGTCAGCTGTATGGTTGGTGATCAGATAATTGTTTAAGAAGCCATAAAGCTGAGATGACAACCAGTTGTTTATGTTCTCTTACTTCATTGTAATGCAAAACTAAAGATTTACTTTAACTATCCAAGAGCATTATTAGCATTCTTATGGTTGTCTGTGTGGCGCTGGCATAGGTGAGGATGCAGTGCAAGACTGATGGGAGGTTGTTTGGGAGGTCTGGAAGGTGGGGTAATTGGGAAAAGCGCAGGCTGGCTGATAACTGTGGGCTCTGGCAGCCGCCAAAGAATGGGAGCTGTCAGAAATGACTGCCCCAGTTGTGGTATGTAGTTGCATCTAGTGTGGTGCCGGGTATGCTAATTCTCCAGTCTTAAAAAAAAAAAAAGGCTGAGGGGAATTATTTATATGATTTGTTGCTTACCAACATGATGTGGAAAACATTTGGACAGCTTAATAATTAGCAATGTGGGGAAGATGAGTATCATTTATCTGGTGTAGACAAAGCATTTCTTTGTATCTTTTACAAATAAAGGTTACAGTGCTTTAAGACTGCTTTGGCATAACTTGAGTTTTAGAATTGAATATCACTGCTTCACAGAACTTAATGAAAATCTGGAATTCCAGTTTGTTTGTGCCTCAGAACATTACTGTAACCATCTGAGATGCACCTAGCTCAACCTCAGTTTAGGGGGAAATACTAATAGTGATGATAGCATAGAGAAATCGGAAGGCATTTTAAATTTCATGTTTTCCACTAGGCAAAAATATGCATGAATGCCACGTGTCAGAGTTAACTATACCACTTGGTTCTCTGGCCTATATGATCATTTTGAGGAAGTTCAGAATTATTCTGACATCCATTTTTTCCTTTGTGAGTGATAAGATAGCTTCCTGATGCCGTGTTTCTGGATGTGAACAGATGTACCAGAATGTGTTCAGCCACTATAGAAAAGTCTGCCTGAAATTGTCTTGCTTTATTTTGCAGAATAAAGAAGTTTCAGGTAGAATGTAGTGACTAACAGTGTATTTCCCCTGCTGCTGTCCAGGGGAACACAGTCTTTCTAGTACTGGATTAGAATCAAGTATAGAAGTTCTTCTAGAAGAAGTTGCTTTAAGGATGTTCTTTAAAAAAATTATGTTTTATTTTGCTTTATAGTTTTGGAGAAAGTAAGAAAATGTACATTTTAAAACATTTCCATATTTAAAGGCATCATAAACCAGAAAGTTCTCTCTGTAATTTTAAACATTAGTAAGAAGTCTAAGATTTCATAGAACAGTTGAGGTTTGAAAGGAGTCTGGAGAATGTCTGGTCTCTCCCCAACTTGCTCTAAGCAGGTCAGTTAGAGGAGATTGCTCAGGGCTGCGTCCAGTGAGTTTTGAAAACCTCCAAGGATGGAGACTCCACAACCTCTCTGTAGCCTGTTTCAGTGTTTGATCACCCTTATGGTAACAAAAAAAAAAAGTTTTTTCCTACATTATGGGGGACAGAGTTAAAAGCCTGACTAAAGTAGTGATAAATAATATTCCTTGCATAACCTTATCTACCAAGCCAGTCATCTGATCATAGCCCATTGTCAGGTTAGTTACTTAGTTATTTCTACTTTCTAAATCTAGGCTGGCTACTTCTGATCACTGCCTTCTCCCCTGCCACACCCCCTGAATTTATTTGAAGGCTAATTTTTTCAAGGTTATTTTCAAGGTTATTTGCTCCATTGCCTTCCCAAAGATCAAGTTCAGTCTGACTGATCTCAGGTCCTCCTGTCTTGTCCCTCTTGATGATTTGAATGAGCCTTCAGCACCTGAGTTAAAAGCACGAGGAAAACAAACCATTTCACACAATGCTAATTTCTAGTTTGGCATGTAGTTATATTGAGATTTATACACATATATAGATTAATAATTGATAAACAAATGAAGTTACCTACAGTCTTGTTAAAAATGTCTCCTTCCTTAGTATTGCAGCTTCCTTGTTTCTACTAACATCAGGAATATTGTATTGTCTTAATTTGGGCAGATTCTGAACTTCTGCTGATTGATAAAAAGCTACTGAAGTTTTGACTCCAGTTGTCTATGTTAAGAAAAAAGATGATGCTCTTTAAAAGAGACACAGATGTATTTCGCCAAATTAGCATGTCTTTTAAAGTAACATTTTAAGCAGGCCCAGATAATACTTTTCCCCTGAAACATTCTTTGTTTCTCTAAACATTTGATTTGGGCATATGTATTTCTCTGAATTGAGTGGCTTCATTGGCAGAGGGCTGAAACATGCAACAGAATTAATTTGCCTTAACAAGCAGCTTTGTGTCAACTGAACCACAGTGACGGATGTTTAACATGTTTTTAACCTATGGCAAATACAAGATAGAATGTATTAGCTCATACTTTAATGAAAGAGTCGAAGCAAATGCATTTTATCTAGTATTTGTAATGACCTAAGAATGCACAGATAGTTTACTGTAGCTTGGTAAACACATGGTATTAAACTCATGCATTAGAACCCTAACTCTTTCATAAAACAACAATTTGGATGAGGCAGTGTCCAATCTTCTTCTTTTGGTATGTGATTTTTAAATGTTTAGGAGCTCGTGACTCATTATCTGTCCACCTCTGCTCATTTTGTTGATGCTTTTGCTCCAGGACTAAATGGGGCAAAAGTGACTTTCCAAAAAGTGCAGTAAAAAGCAGTCCACAATAGACCAGCAGAGATAAGCATTCAGTAGTTCTTTAGCAATAAAATACTGATGGCTAAAGGCATGTACTCAGTTGGTCACATTTGACACGTTGAAATTCAGGTGTCTACAACCTGGCAGGTTCTCACAGGGATATTTCTTCCGTTCCAATTTTACTTTGGTGAAGGATATTTTATTTTTTATAACCCAAGTCCTATCATTCAATATGGTTTAGATCACTTTTAAAAGGTATTTTATCTTCTCTATGCCTTTCTTTTATATCCTTCCACATTTGACTTAATGTTGCTTTAATTTTCTCTAAACACATTGAACAAGACAATTATTAGATTTTTATTTATCATGACCCCTGATTCTTCAGGGATGGGATTTTTGGCTCAGAGACATCTATTTATTTTACCCACTAGAAATTATACAAGGCCTGTTAAAGGATCAAAAGACAAGCTGAACAGCGGTTGTTGCTTCCACTCTTTGTTGCTACTTGACCTTTCTCCAGGTGGACATATCATTTGATTTTAATTCTTCCCATGTCTTGTGTCAGCTACTCTCTTTGCTCTGTTCCTGTCTCTTTCTCTTGTTTCCTGATGCTGCTTCCAGTGAATTCCCCATTGCTTCCTGTTCTCTCCTCCTTGGCTGGCTAGTGCTGAACTTTCCTCAGATCTTTGTCCCTTCCTCTTGAAACGGAGCCTTTGGATTGCAACCGTCCAGCCTGCTCTTAAAGGAACAGCTTCCAAATAGCTGCTGCCTGAGTATCAGTTGATAAAGAAAAGAACTGTTGCCTTATCTCTACCCTCTTAAGTATTTTTCACGGATGGCTGAGAGACAACAAATAAAACTGGGAGGATTTCAACTACATTGTAAAGATCAGTAAACGAGTAGGCTGCAGATGTTACTGCTCATATATCAGTTGCGGAACTTTTGAGTTACTACCAAAATGCTTAATTGCCTGAGGATGCTGAGAAAGGTTATTACTCTTTAGTTAGTAGGAAAGAAGTCCAAGAAATGTCCTACTAGCTCATCAGACTTTGAGAAAGGGTATAAGAGTCAATCTTGTTATGTCAGGTTGATGACCATTTGAGGTTAGAGATCATCCTTAAATACTCTTTTCCATACAGGTTTTTTTCATGCTTTAATGCTAGTAATTTCAATAGCTGCCAGATAGCTTCTTGAAAGCCTCACCCTTTTTTTGCCCCTCCCTCCTCATGATTCGTCTGGTGGTGTCTGATATAGCCAGCTGTAAGAGCAACATGTGAATAACAGGCATTTAGTGCTGTGTGTAGCAATGGCTTCAAATCCTCATGCATGGCTGCCCTGAACTTCTCCATGGACTGACAAGTACATCTACTAGAAGAGTGGCTCTATTGTGCTAAAAGTCTTACAGAGCAGGATTTGAGGGAAGATTTCACTAGATTGTGAAAAGGTGAGAAGAGATGTGTGCCTAACATGAAAATGGCAATATGGGAATCTACATGTTTTGGAAATACAATAATGGAGGTTATTTCCATATCATGAAGGATGGAAGGTTCAAAGGTTCCCTTTGAACTATTTCTGTGGAGGATGTTCATACGTATTACATAAGAGTACGCATAGACATGCTGTTGCATACTAGATCAGTCCAGTTTTAACCTAAGCGTGCAACATTTGCTTGTACATAGTTTTATATGTGAGGAATTATATCAGACTTGTAATGGTTTCCATTACTTTTTCTTTCTCTTTTGTTCTAACAGCTACTATCAGCACGTTATATTATACATTTATTTTATAATTACACACTTAAACCATATAACAATCATATTTTTGCTTTTGATATTTTCTGACTGATGTTTTACCTTGTAACTTTTATGGGTGTTTTGTTACTTTATAAAACCTTCAGTTAATAAGTATTTATATGCTTGTGAATTGAGTAGTTATGAACTTTCTTAGCAGCATTTCAGCAACTGGTAACTGTATGTAAACAATATTAAATGCAAGTGTATAAAGCTCATGTGATAGCAGAGGAAAATGGAATTTTTTGCTACCTTCTAGATAAGATATATGATATGGAATATTACTTTTTTTTTCAAATATCATAAGTTACAAGCTTGAAAGACTAAAGGATTTAAATATATTCTGTAAATGACAGGTTAATCAGTATAAGAGGAAAATAAAATAATAAAATGGAATTACAATTACTCCTTTTACTCTTTCTCTTCCTTGAAGCATTAAGGCCATAAAATTAGTTTTGTTCTGGTGATGCTGAATCTGTTTACTAATAAACTGCATGAAAGGTTATGAATCACACTTATGAAGCAGAGTATCTTGAGTTGGAAGGTACCCACAAGGATCATTGAGTCCAGCTCTTAAGTGAATGGCCCATATCTTTGAGGGCTAAAGAAGGCCAGCATTCTTTTTTTTTCACAATCATTATTTGTACAGTTCTTGAGAGGTATTTAGAACCAAGATATGTCTTTCCTTGTTGGAAATGAAGCTTGACAAGCACATTGAAACTGTTTTTTAATAAGCACTCAGAAAATAGAATATTTTTTTTGTACATGTGAAGATTTTAGTGTTGTTGGCCAGAATAGGATAAGAAAGTGAAACGAGCAAAGTCCCATCCAGTGCTGTGGAGTAAATTCACTCAGCTGCCACAGGATTCATTCAAGCTGGCTAAGTCTCAGTGCTGTGTTAGGAAAGAGTTAGATGAATGCTATATTTTGCATATTCAGGTTTTATTGTAAATGAAGTCAGAATGCAGCATCACAAAGAAGTTGTGATATGCTCTGATAATTTCCCTACCAGGAGTGATCACAGTATCAGTGCAGAAGGACAAACCAGAGGTTTTCTTTCTATGTCTTCTGGACTCTGACAAAGGGACTAAATTTGTTTCACAAAGCTGAATTGGTTGTAAGACAAGTTGGTTGCTTGTTGATAAATATTAAGTTATTCTATTGGTTTACTGTAGTGTGGTAAAACAGATAAAGAGAAACTTGATATTCTTTAGATTGATTATTATTTACAATATCAAGTTGGTTGACTATGCAAATCTGTGCTAAGCATTGCAGAATGTTAAATCTAATTCTTAATACCCTATTCTGAAAAAGCTTGCTTTGGTAAAGAAAGGTAAGTGCTTTTTACCTTTTCTTTGCTGAATAAAATCCAGTAGCATACTAGGTTCTTTAACCATCTAGGGGGTCTGCTCTGAAACACTGGTCTTTTCTGTTGTTCCAACTTAATTAAGAGAGATTCCTCCCCTCTCCAAATGATACATATGACTAATCCAACCATGATATCAGTGTAAAAATCCTTAGTCTAGAAGCCTTCTTCCCTAGTGAAACAGTAACTCCTATAAGCTTCTAGATAGTAGGACTTTGTGTTAGTGTAACTTAACTGAGGCTGTCCAGTCTTTCCAGCTGTGTGACTGTGTCACCTCTTAACATTCTCTGTACTGCTGAGAGTCACAACATGCACACCTCTATCATATATAACAGAGTCAAAAGGCAGTGGAGCTCCAGGAGATACAGGCAGCACTGGCTGCACAGCGATTCCTCCACTTCTGTGTGATAGGTGCCAGGCTGGGTGCAGGGGTAAATTGGTGCTGAGATCTCCAGGAGCCCCTGCCAGCTCCCTTCTTCCCAGAGCCAGGGGTTTAGATTACCCAGCAGCCCTGCCCCCCCAGAATAACCCTGCTGCTGGTCACCTGACATAGCCATGACATAGGAGCTGTGTTTGACAAGTTTGCAAGCAACGTGCAGCTCAAAACCTACAGATTGGTTACCTTGAGTTAGGCATTAGCTCACTTTCAAAATCTGTATTTCATAGTTTTAATCCAGTTGCTGATGTTCATACAGGCTGTACTGCGTGTTTTCCAGTAGTGTATCAATATCTAGTGTTGAATTGCGTGATTGGTCTAACACATAGTCTGTACATCACTTGTTTTAATTTTGTCTTTTCTTTTCTCTTTTTATTCAGACAGGGGATTTGGCTTCTGTGCAATTAGCCGGAACTCCAAACAGATGGGAGGTCTTGTCTGCAGCTCCTACCACTATAAAGGACGAAGCTGGTAATATAGTACAGATTCCAGGTGCTGCCACAGTAACTTCAAGTGGGCAGTATGTCCTTCCTATTCAGAGTTTGCAAAATCAACAAATCTTTTCTGTTGCACCAGGATCAGATTCGTCGAATGGTACAGTGTCTAACGTACAATACCAAGTAATACCCCAGATCCAGACAGCGGATGGTCAGCAAGTTCAACTTGGCTTTGCAGCCTCTTCTGATAATAGCAGTATAAATCAAGAAAGTGGTCAAATTCAGATCATTCCTGGCTCTAATCAAACCATCATTGCCTCTGGAACATCTTCAGCTAATATTCAGAATATCTTATCTAGTCAGTCTGGTCAAGTCCAGGTTCAGGGAGTTGCAATTGGTGGTTCATCCTACCCTGGCCAAGCACAGGTAGTTGCTAACGTCCCTCTTGGACTGCCAGGAAATATTACTTTTGTACCCATCAATAGTGTCGATCTAGATTCTCTGGGACTTGGCAGTGGTTCTCAAACCATGACAGCAGGCATTAATGCAGATGGGCACTTGATAAATACTGGACAAGCCATGGAGAGTTCAGATACTTCTGAAAGGACTGGTGAGCAAGTTTCTCCTGAAATTACAGAAACCGCGACTGATAATGACTTATTTGTGCCAACGTCATCTTCATCACAATTGCCCGTTACCATAGACAGTTCAAGTATATTGGAACAAAATGCAAATGACTTGACCACAACCAGTGCTCAAGTTCATAGTTCTGATCTTCAGGGAAATTACATCCAAACGTCAGTCTCTGATGACACACAGGCTCAGAATATTCAGGTCTCCACAGCACAGCCAATTGTACAACACATACAGCTACAAGAATCTCAGCAGCCAACCAGTCAAGCCCAGATTGTACAAGGTATTGCGCAACAGACAATCCACGGTGTACAAGCAAGTCAAAGTATTTCTCAACAGGCTCTTCAAAATCTTCAACTACAGCTGAATCCTGGAACTTTTTTAATTCAGGCACAAACAGTGACCCCTTCTGGGCAGATAACCTGGCAGACGTTTCAAGTGCAAGGAGTTCAGAACTTGCAGAACTTGCAAATTCAGAATGCACCTGGTCAACAAATAACTCTGACCCCTGTGCAGACTCTCACTCTTGGCCAAGTTGCAGCAGGTGGGGCGTTGACGTCAACTCCAGTTAGTCTAAGCACTGCTCAATTGCCAAATCTACAGACAGTTACAGTAAACTCTATAGATTCTGCTGGTATTCAGCTGCATCAAGGAGAAAATGCTGGCAGTCCTGCAGGTATTTATTTTATTCTTTTTGCAGAAAATTCTTTTATATTACTGCATGTCGTTGGTTTAAACTGTGATTATCGGAACATAATTGTTTTGCTGTGGAAGCCTACATAATACAGTGGGTTAAGCATAGTGATGATAGGTTTTATTTGAAAGTACTGTTCCATTAGAATGGTAGAACATAGCCCTACTTCACTTCTTTTCATATAAGCTCCTGTAACTCCCAACTGGTCCTATTAGTTAACAGCACTTCAGTGTTTATAGATGGTTACAAGACTTACCATGCAGAAGATCTGCATACTAAATTGAAAGAGGGAAAATCTGGCTTTCAACTGCCACTGTTCTAAGGCATACCCATCATAAGCATACCCATTCTTCCTAGTCCCGAATAGATGAAGTTTCTGTGGAAAATCCAAAGATATCTGTTGATGCAATTTTTTTCCCTTGAAAATTTTCAGACCCCCTGTGGTGCTGTTATTCATTTGCTCTTTTGTTCAACTCATTTCCTGCTGATTTAGTATCAGTGTAACTATGATGTAGGAAGCTCATGTAAGCAGAAGCGAAACAAGCATGTAAATATCGAAATGGAGTCTGTGCTTAAGAACATGTGTGAATTCCAGTACTACTTATTTGCAGTATATTTCAGAATGTACAGTCATGAGTGATAAATTTTCGTATTTTATCTCTGTAAGCAAAGAAGTACTATTTTCTTAAAATAGGTGTTTCTTAATGTGAGAAAAAATAAAAATGCTTGTTTATCTTGGTAAATTTCATACAGTGCATTCCAAATTTCAGGGCATTTTCTGTTTCCAGTGAGAAGGTCTTTGTCTCCATCATACTTTGTTACCTATGCGGACATGGGGTACAGACATCAGTAACAAAAAGCACGTATTGTGCATGTTAATACAGGTAAACTCAGATGTCAGAATCTAAATCTTGGAAAAAGGGCCTGTGGCTAATACCAAATACAAGAAGGTTGAGAACTTATTTCTGAGATTTATGTTTGGTGTGTAGCTAATATTACTGCTTGCGAAGAAATGTAGCAGAAACTTGAGAAGAAAGATAGAAAAGAAAAGGAGAAAGGAAGCAAAAAAAAGACACGTGAAAAAGAAGTTGAGCCTGCTCTGTGCCATGTGTATCACTTTGTCTGTTGATGGTTCTTGAGAATATTTCAATAGTGTTCATAATAAAATGCAAGGGAGTTCCATCAAGGATTCTTTAACTGTATTTTCCTATGAGAAATTTCACATGGGAAGGCAAGAGACTAAATGGGATATATGAAATGTGATTAAATAGACAGAAGTACTAGATGAATAGCAGAAACTATTGCCTGAAGTGAATAGCTATAAATACCTGATTATATTAAAGATAAGGTGGAGATTTATAGTGACATTCTTCCTACTTGTCTAGAAGTAGTAAATGGACTGGAAGGTATTAAAACTACCATCCCCTAAATTTGGGGAGAATGTAGTTGGTCCCTCTTTATGTTAGAAGAAACTCACTTTTTCAAAGTAACAGAAAGCATTGTTCTTCCCCTTCTTGTTTATAACCCCTCACAATATAGTATGGCACCCTTTCTTTTGGTTGAAAAATAAATATGCAGTTAGAAGCAGATAATGAAATTATAAATTTTTTTTAAAGTCAAAAGTATGTTGTTCTTCTGCAAATAAGGAAAATGGTTTAATTTTAAGCAGAATGAGAGAAGTTAAAGGGTGTGAAGCTACTTGATTACTTTTTTTCTGCAAACTAACAACAAACTTTGAAGCAAGACAGAAGAGTTTCCCTGTATTTTCTTCCCTCCTAGCCAGATAATACACTTCCTTTCATAACAAATAGAGTCAGGCTGTAATTTCTGTTTTCATTTAAGGAAATTTTTCTACCTGAGGCAGAAATAGAAAGAACATATTCCTAGTCTTGGGTCAGAGGTGGTTGGTAACTTCCTGAGGTCCAGATAATGTATTTTGCTCTATTAGCAGTGTAGCTGTGAAAACAGTTAGGTTTTAGATTTTGGTTGTTACAGGCCTTTGTGTGAGAGGTGTTCTTCCAAGGCTCACTTCCCAGGTAAGTTGCAGGGGACATCTTTACTGTACTCATGAATGTGTGAGAGATTAAAAATGTCTATACCTAGGTCCTACATTTTATTTGCATAATGGAAAGCCACCAGAACCCTAATACAAAGCCAACAGCTCTGTCCAGTAAATGTACAGTTTTCTTTGAAAAATGCCCAGTAATTATTTTTCTACCAAAATGTCCACTTTACCGGGCATACATATGCAGAGACTTCCATTGCACTGAATTTCTCCTGAAAAGTCTTGGCTGAGCGTTTTTTAATCTTCAAATGTTTATTAGAGCTCGTATTCCTCATTGTGCTTAGTGTTGTCTTGTGGTGGCAAAGGGAAGGGTATTGGTTAGTCATAGCTGAAACTCTCTTCAGCATTGCTTTTCTAACAAAACCTGTATCAAATAGTATCTACATGTTAAACACTGGCATAGAGATATCTTTCTCACCTGTGTTTTGGCTTCAGTCTTTTGATCTTGAGAGGAAATTAAACCTGAGAAAGCTCTCTAGCAGTCTACTCCTTTTGTTGGCAGTTTGTAATAAGATACTGTGTTGTATGTAACAAAAAGAGCGATTACATGCACAGTTCACATTACTCGTTAGTGACTTACTTCTTCAAGAAAGGTTTTTCAGCATGTTTATCTTGATTTTTTTCTTCAAACATTTAATATAAAGTAGTGTTTCTTTTTGAAAAATATTGGGTACTGAAATGTACCAACATGGTTTTCGTATTTCTGATCCTGTAAGTTTTGTCATATGGGAGGAATTTGTAAGTTTTTGGATTCCCGCCTGCACTGCCCTTTCTCCCTCTGCCATTGTCTGGACAAAGGAAACTTACTGTGTCAATCAAAATCTAATCATAATAGCATCTCAGCTAATTTATTAATGTACTGAATCACAGTTTTGGATTGGTTATTTCCTGGAAAAAAAAAGCAATTTTACCAGCTCTTATATAGGTTGCTTAACGTTTTATAGGATGCTGGATACATTTTTTTATATATACTTCTTTTGACTATTCCAGTACCATCTGAAGAAACTAGAAATTACCTGAAAGAAAGTAGCATTGGCTTGAGAATGGACTTTGCTACTTATCAGCCCAGACACGCTCACCTGGAAGATTCATTTATTTAAATAGAAAAAACCCTCTACAAACAGTTTTCCAGATTGGTCTACAGCTGGAATCAAGTCAAAGGGATTCCTTTCAAGAGTTGACTCAAAGTGTCACTGCAAAACTGGGGTCTGCATTTCTACATCTTTCTTCCCAGCTCCTCCTCTGCAAGAGTGTACACAGCTCCTTGTCGGACTCATCTGCCTGCTGCCATTGAACTTGCAGTCAGGGCTGTTGGTCAGCTTACACCAGTTGATAATGAGTGGGAGTGGTTGGCTGTTTGTGGTGGCGACTTCATTCCATTCCTGCCAGATATCTTATGCTGGAGTAATTTAGCTACTCTAAATTTGGCCAAAAATTGCCTGACAATTTTCAAGGTAAATAGTTGCCCAGGTGACAATTGATCTTTCATCTGCTGGTATCTTGTGAGGCTTTGGTCTAACATCTGTTTCATAAAACAGTCTAAACTCCCAAACAAGCAAAATTGAAACAACCATCCCTGCAAGTAAAACTGTGAATGCTCCATTTTTAATGTTTTAATACTTCTGATGAGATAGCTATGCTTTAAGTAGTGTTCTGCACTTTCTTCTGGCATTTAGAACTTTTTAAAAAGTTTTGGCTGGTTTTCAGTATTACACAACTTAGTTTTTTCTCTTCCTTTCTAAGTTCCAGTTTTTAGCCTTGTTAATTTTAATTTCAGTTATGCAGGTTTTCCTTCTAAGGCATTCTTTATACCAAGCTTTTGAGACAAGGGCACGTTATTATTATGAAATTAAATCTGATTTTAAAAAGTCTTGTGAAATGCATGAAGTAAACTGAAACAATGATGTTGAGTAAATATTTTCATCTCACAACATCTGTTTAGGGCTATCCAATTTTCATTTGAGGCATTTAGTTTGCATGTTGTAGAATCAAAACAGTTAAAAACAATTCCCCTACTGTTTTATTTTTTATATGAAAATTAAAATTGGAAACTGATGTATTTAAGTTAGTGCGGGAATTAGAGCTATTTATGTACCAATCTTGTGTAAATAGTTTGCTTACAGCATGCTTAAATTACATTCCTTATTTTAGCATCATTTTCAAAGGAAATTAATAAATTGTGGAAGAATTAGATGATCATGCTGTATGTGTTTCAGAATCGTGCTTATAACAGCACATAGTAAATTATCTCAATTCAAGTGTAAGAAAGTTAGCAGAACTGTGGTTAGTCTGGATAATTTTTTAATGCAAATCTATTGCTGTGGAGTAGAATTACATTTTTTTTTCAAATTCTTGAAAAGATTGAATTGTTGCATCCTTCCTGTTCTGTGCTTCATGTGCTATTCTGATCTATGTTCCAAAACAGCTCAGTCTTCCTCAATTTTCTTACAGCCCCTAGTGGTAAGGTGAAA
Organism: Lepidothrix coronata; assembly: GCF_001604755.1. Taxonomy (NCBI): domain Eukaryota; kingdom Metazoa; phylum Chordata; class Aves; order Passeriformes; family Pipridae; genus Lepidothrix; species Lepidothrix coronata. The sequence continues at coordinate 9,081,351 of NW_016690187.1, forward strand.
CTTTGTTGCACATATGTACCTCAGTAAACATCTGTCATGAATGCCAAGTGTCTGGGGGTGCAGCTTAGATTCTCGATGTTAAGGACGATAGCCTGAGTTATCTTAGTCTCAGATATCCTCAGGATGTTCACAAAAGAATATATTATCCAGTTTCAGGTGCTCGTTTCTCTTTCATTTTTCAAATACTCTTTCTGCAAATACTCCTGAAGCAAAAGGAAAACTCTCATACACCTGTAGAAGTGTGCAGCACGTATCCATGAAGTGAAAGAGGGAAGGGATTTTATTTCAGTACTGCATCAACTTAAAAAGGGCTAGAAACTCATCTTCTGTCTTTTTGCAGTCTCAACACTTTAGGTCCATTGTTTCAGGTTCTGTACAGTTTTCTTGCCTTTGGAACCTCCTGGCATGATCACATACTTTGGTTCTGATCTCTCAGATCAGAACAAAACTTATCAGTGCATCTGGTTCGTAAAAAGTATCTGAAGTTTCTTCCAAGGGCAATGGCAGTCTTTTCATAATACCAGGAATGCTCACCAGGATCCTAGCTGTGATTGCTCTCTTGAAGATCAGGCTGGGTTGTTGGTGGGTTGTCTTTCACTGCTTGGAGAAGGCACAATTTTTTTTCAAAAGGTAGTAATTTCTAAGGACAAAAGGAGATAAGAACAGACGTCAGTGACATGTTCTTGTAATTTGTCATATAGAAATGATAGTTCTCAATCTGCATCTAAACTTCATGTCAGTCTTTAATTCATGTATTCCACATATGTTTTGTACTTCATTTAATCAAAATGTTTTCCTTTATCCTAATAAGTCACTTGCTGTGCAGAACTCTCAAGTATATTATATCAACAACGGTGTCATCATTGATTAAAAAAAAATTTACTTTTTAGTCTAATTGTTCACATAATCCCATTTTGAGTGGCATTAATTCTTTCCTTACTTCTTTGAGTCTTTGATTACCCTCTTTCAGTATTATCACAGTACTAGCTTTTTTCTAACCCACTGGAGCATTCACATGGTCAAAGGCTTACAGCATTAAAACCACAGAGAGCTCTTCAGCCTTCTCTTAAAAGTGTTGAATGAAAATTATCCTAATCTGTTGATTTATTAAGTGTTTACTTCAGTATCTGTTTTTACATCTTCCTGACTTGTTGTCAGTGGGAAGCTTTTCATTCTCATCTAGTGATAGAACCATTGTTTGACTTCGCCTAAATACAGAACAGAAACACTTGCTGAACAGTTCTGTCTTCCTGAATTACTGCTGACAGTTCTGTTTGGCCCTAGTAGCAGTCTGATACTCTTCTGTGTTGAAATAGTTGATCCTGCTGATCTGTCCTCTTGCTTTCCTTACATATTTATGGAGTTCATGGCTTCTGTGTCAAGCATGATTGACTTCTTCCCCCTTTTTAGTTAATCCCTGCTTATATTTTCAACTGTGAGAAAACCAGAAAAAGTAAGGGCATGCTACAGCAGGCATTACTGTCTGTAAGAATCCAAAATCTTGAGGATCTGTAGATAGCACATCTCAAGGGAGTACAGTTAATGTAGGGGAAGTAACTGTTCTTTGACGCATAATGTGTGTTGTGGTAGCACTGGCTTAAGTGCTTTCGTGATTCAAATTCTTAAATAATTGGCTTAGAATATTGTATAGGATCACTTGGAGATACAGTTTGTGGCATTTCTTGCAAGGAAAAAAATCTCTAGTTCTGTTTTTAATCATTTTGCTGGTACTGCTTGAATATTCAACACTGTGAGGTCCTGCTCCTAGACTTGTACACAACAGTTGTTTTTCCTCAGAAAATTAAAATCTGATTTAGAGCTATTGAATCTAGTTGACAGTCTGTCTTCTGAGTTGAGGTTCACCAGTATTTCAAGAAGACAATCTGTAGTGTATCTTATGTTGCCTTGTAATTTATTGTGTAATAAAAATGCCTAAATTTACACTTAAGTTTTGGGGGGCAAATCAGAGTAAAAATCATTAACTCTGGTCAGTTTCCCATCTGAAAGACTTGCACAGCTGATCAACTAGTAGAGAGAGTTTAATTTAGATAGTTTAATTTAGAAAGTTTAGTTTAGATGGGAATGAACAAGGATAGTGTCTTAAGAAATTTGACCATCTTTATTAAAGCTTCCTCATATCTAGAGATTAAGGCAAGATGAGTCAAGGTACTGAGGGAATGTGGGTTGCACTGTAGAGAAAACAAAACAAAATTAACAAGAGAAGACAGAAAGGAAATGGGAATTCACATTTGTTTTCTTGGGAGAGGTAGGAAGAGAAGCCTCTATTCGGAAAAATAAATGAATAGACATGTCTGATTACAAGATGTTGAAATGGCAGACAGTCAATTTGTGATGCTGTGAGGAAATTGGTGTGAAGGTATGTGCAGTGCTGCTGCAAATCTGTTTTCAGTTGAAAGACCGTATTTCTGCTTTTCCAATCAGGAACTTGTAAAGCTTCGCTGAATAAAAAGGCTACCTTTGGAACAAAATTGTACACCAAGATCCCAATTTCCATCTGTTAGAGAAAAGTAAAACCTAAAACAAATCTAGAATGCTAAATAGGAAGAAGAATTTGAACAGAATATATGAGTTTCAGAATCTGTTGGCAGTTTAAAACAGCATCTCTGTCTAAATTTCATCTTCATACTTACCTAATAATAAGTCTTGAATTTAATTAAGAAGTAATAACATATAGAAATTTGAAGGCATGGAAATAAAATAGTAGTAAAGAAAATGTAACCTTCATTTAGCCTATGTCTAAGTGGTAGAAGACAAAAAGTTGTCTCAAATTTACTAGTGTCATTTACTACTAGTCAGCTTGTCATGACTTTAGGGATTATGTAAATTCTTTTAGTTCCGTTTTTTTGCAGAATATGTGTAAAACCTGTCAGTTGAGGCTGAATTAGAACAGAACACATCTAGAAGAACACGAAGAGAGAAATGCAGTCTTTGATATCTACATGAATTTGCATAATCTCAAATTCCATTGCATTGGAGAAGACTTAATCTTTTAGTCTTCTCCATGGTTTGCCCTTTCAACACCTTCATGAGTGGCATGCCCTCCTCCCTCCAAAAATTAGTCACAGAATTTTACTTTATCTCTTGCAATAATATAAAACCTACTTGGAGGGCAACAGACGCATCGGTTCCAAGTACCTCATTTAAGGCAATTAAGGCACATTCACTATGAGTTTTGATGCAATCCACTCTCTGCTATACTTTATCCTGGAGAGGCTAGATAAACACTTAATCTATTGATGTTTCTTTTAATTGTTTTTTATTTAAAGTATACTCTACATAATTAAGTATTAAGAAGTCCTGTCTGTATATTGGCAGTTTACGTTGTACTTTTCTGTGTGCCTGGAGTAGAAGATAGTCCTTCTGAGGATTAACTAAAGCAATAGCTAGACTTTCTGTCTTACCAAGATAACCAGGAAACACAGCACAAAATTACAAACACAGTACTACTTAGCCTTCATTTCAGTTTTGCATTTTTTGAAATAATAGTATTAAGTATTGTATGCCTATGTAAATTGTTATTTTCTCCAGTTCCTCAACTGTTAGGAGTGCTTTGTCTGTCCCTCTTTTTTTTGGTCCAAATAAATGTCTTAATTATGCCTCTACCATTATAAAGCTATCAGGAGTCTTTGTGCTGCTGCAATAATGGTGGTGGTTGGGAGAGACTGGGAATAGAGACATACTGATGGAAAAGGGAAAGGAACTCATGATGAAAGTTTGTGAAATGAAACAAACACTGCATAGAAGAAGGTGTAAAGTCATGGATACTAGCATGCAGTAATAGACTTTCTGGGCATGCTTCTATTTTTAGGTGTATCTCTCTTACTGGAGTGTGACTTTGGAAGGTCAGTATAATAGGAGAAATCATATGTTATATGGAATGTTTGACTTCAGTAGTGGAGTTGGGTCTTGGGAGCACAGATCCATACCCTAATTTGATCCATTCATCTTTGCTAGGACATACCTCTTTCAAATTATATATATGCAGTGTTAAGTGGGCTCAGCTACTGACTTTGCAAACACACTAAATGTCAAAGTCTAATGTTAGTGAGATCATACTGAAATTACTTCTTAATACAGTGTGTTATTTTATTAACAGTACTTTAATTCTTATTTTGAATAAAAACAATTTATACAGTGTATGCTTTGTAGAACCTTTGATTGGTAAAAGAATTTTGAGTATGGTGTGTAATGTATCCAGTCCAAATGAACTGCTTGGAGACTTGCATTGGGCTGTGCTGGCAGCCTTGCTGCTTTGCTGTATTTAAATTCCTATTATGTGCCCTTTTGCATAAGAGTGGAGCAGACTTTTGTTTTTTTCTAAAGTTCCTCTAAGTGAATGTATTAGTATACTTGATAGTATCCAATTTGAAAGATAATTCTATAAATTTTTTGATGTATACTGTTTTAATATTTGCTTATGTAAAATTAATTCTATATATATAAATTGTTACAGATAATTACTTCATAGGTGAGTCTCAGAAAATTACTTAATTTGGTAGGAAAGATAGTTTCATGCAGAAGATAGGCTCATGCAGAAGACCAGAAGTCACCACAGGTTTTCTATGTCTTCAGGTGAAAGATTTGTTATGATGCTGTCTGAAATTGTGAACTTGTTATGGTAACAGTGAAGAAGCTTAGTGTGCAGGTGACTTTGAACAAGCTTACCACAGTAGTGCCGCATGTGTACAAGAGTCAGCAAAACTGAGTGTGCTAGCTCCTGGATTCCCACAGCCAGAGCCTATCATATTCATGCAAACTTAGTTTTGGCATTGACTTTTGCAGCCAAACCAGATAAATATTCTAGACATCAAGCAAATTTTTGTGACAAATTTTAGAGACAAATCCTTTGTCTCTAAACAGATGAATGCTGGAGATGATTTTGAAGGTAGACCCCATAACTATTACTCTTTATGTATTTTATCATCAATTTCTTTCTTAATCTCTACTGGGACAAGAGGCTCTTTATGATATGACCCAACTCATTTTTTCTCATATTTTATCATGCAATCTGTGTGGTGTGATCTTCATTACACAGATAATGGCTGATGCACTGACTCCCAGAAAGAACTTAAGAGTGACCACAATGCTCAGTTAAAATTTCAGTGCTTAAGGATAAAAATCTTTATGATAATTGAGTTTTTTCCCTAGAGACAGTAGTTTCTTGAACATGTCCAGAAAGATACACAGCCTTTAGTTTGAAACTTCAACAAAATTTAAAGAAAAAAAAAAAACCTACAAAAATCATGGTGGTTTGCTTATTAGTTTGTGCTAGTGACTAATCATTTTCATAGAAAAAATACAAAGTAAGTTACTCTACTGAACTGAACAAGAGGTTGGGGTTCAGCTTTCTAAAATTATGTATCTAAACTGTCTTTTTTTGGAATCCAGACTTTAAGCTCATTGGGAATACAGAATAGTGTTTGAGGGGAAAAGTGTTCCTATTAAAATGTAAATTTGTTAAAATAGTTGTTGTTGTGATGCTGTAATTAGTTCTTGGATTAGATTGAATGAATGCTCTGTAGGGAGAGGGTACACATACTTGCAAACATCCATCCTCTGAGGAATAACTAGGAGCTTTATTGCATCCATGAAACTGCTAAGACCTATTTTGACTACTGGCACATGAAAATGTTGAAGTGGTTTGTGAGCTGCTTACCTCTGTCTAATGCTGAATAACATTCTTCCCTAAATATTTTCTTCTCTGTATATTGTGGAAAAGACATAAATTTCAGGTGAGAAGGGGAAAATGGAACGAAGATATAAATTTGTTTTCCTTAGGTATCTCAGTCTTTCTCAGGCCAAAGCCTTTTATTAGATTGATTTCTCATTTTACTTTATATATCATTGTGCATACTGAAAACTTCTGAAGACCACTGAGAAAGGCTGTTTCTACTGCATGTGACACTAATTGAGAAATTCTGTGGAAAGAGAAATGGCTACTCAGGGTCATTTGAAACGTGTTTACATTTTTTCAACCTCTGTCCAACCTCTTGTTCCTCAGTTTTTCCCAAGTTTCAAGCAAGCAATATTCTCCTGGTGGCATCGTTCCTCACCAAGAACAGTTCAGACTTAAACTTTAATACTTCGTTATAGCTTGCCTTTAACTTTGAAATGTGCAGTAAGATAAACTTTTTAAATACATTACAGGTTACAAGGGCACAGAAGCAATGTCAGTATGCACTAAAGGACGTTGACTTCTGACTGACACAGTGCTCTTAAGAGTAAAAAGATTTGATCATTATGGTTTCCTTCTCTCTAATGGGCTACTTATGGATCTGTGTTTGTTCTTTTCCTCAGATATTAGGATTAAAGAAGAGGATCCTGATCCAGAAGAGTGGCAACTCAGTGGTGATTCTACACTGAATACCAATGATCTAACACATTTGAGAGTACAGGTTGTAGATGAGGAAGGGGACCAACCACATCAAGAGGGAAAAAGACTGCGACGAGTAGCATGCACATGTCCCAACTGCAAAGAAGGTGGTGGAAGGTATGTAATGTCCTAAAATGCATATAATGATGAAAAACGAACAAAGGGTGAGGAAAAAAAGGAGCCTTTGTTAAAAGCAGTTGTCTGCAGTGAGAGGAAACTAAAGCCTCATGCAAAAGAGCTTATGCAATAAAGGACTACCACTTTTATTTATGGGTTTGCAGATGGACAGGCAGATTATTCCATCCTTTCTGAGTTACTCCACTGAGATTAGTTGAAAAAGTCTGGAGTTAGATGTCACCTAGTAAAACTGAGGGAGATAGAACATTGCCCTAAATAATATGAAAATGAAATATTTTGGAATATGCACATCTGTGATTGGCTTCCTATCATATGTCAAGGACTTGATTAAATCCTGTGTTCCTGCATTTCCTCAGTGATTGAGCATTTTTTCCCCACAGTTTGATTGCTTTAGAGTGTTACAAAAATACAGTTATCCTAGTTTTCTTAGTCACTGGTTGCCTAGGAAAAACAAAGTTTGTATAATAACTCTGAATACCAAATTTTGAATTGTCCAATTCCTTTCAATCAAAGTTAGTGGTGATTTAACTAACAAAGAGGTAGTAAGTTCCAACTCATAATACTTCAGTGTTGCATTGGAAGCCATGTTTTATTGTGCATCTCATTAAAGTATTATTCAGGGTTTTTTTATTATAAAGATTTTATTCTGCTCCAAAATACTTCATTTTAAACATCTCAATTATGGATATAAGAGGGGAAGTGGGGATAATAAGCTACCTTTTGCAAGTGAAAATATTTAGGTGTGTTTGTTCTTGGCAGAATTGTGCAAGGACTTCTTTCCAATACACTAAAATTTTTACATTTTGATAGTAGTTTCTTTTCTAAAATAGAAGTCTTTATTTATTTGGGAACTGTAGTGCAAATTACTAAAATCTCTTTAAAGAACCTGTCAGTGTCCAGTGGCACTAAGAGTTCTAATAGTATTGGCTGAATTATGTCTATTGTCCAGTCTCTTGTGTGTTCTTGCTGAATATCCTAGATACCTTCCTTGCAAGCACAGAAAGGTAATATCTTAGGCAGCCATGCCAAGTAAGTTTTAAGTGTTTAAGACAGAAACGCTTTCATACATTTACATCACAAACGAAGCTAGTGAAAATATTTGTGGGTTATACAGCATCTTTGTCCATCAGTGTCCTCTTGTTAAATTTCTGTGGGTACTTCACTGCAACATGGCACAGACATTTCTAAGTTCTTGGTGAACTTTGGCTCTGCCATGAAGATCTGCCAAAAGTACACCCTGGGTTGAGATTTGTTTTAATTAGGGAAAAACCTCTGAAAATGTGATTTGCACTGCCTGTGCTCCCAGGAGAGATTTCACATGCTTCATCTTCCTCATGCCCTATTCCAAACTACAGTGGCTTTAATTTAGAAATTTGTACTGCAAAATCCTCTTCCTCCTGAGTGGAGTTGCTGTAACACAAAAAAGTTGAAGCCCAAGAGGGAATCTTTTTGAGAGATGGTTTTGATGAAGTCTGGAGAAGGGTGTGGTCTGATTGAAACTCAGATGTGCAAAACTCAGATGAGAGATAACAGCTAGGACAGTTTAGTTAGATGAGAATCTGAAATCCATTGTAAAGGAGGGCCTGGGCACATCAAATGTACAAAGCAACTAGGAAAAGTAGGACAAGGAGTCAGGATGTGAGAGGAATTAGAACTGGAATAGAATGAAGGAGACACTGGTAGGGAAACAGAAAAAGACTGAAAATGCTTACAGTTGCTAGAGCAACTTTAGAATTCCTTTAGAGTCTAGGAAAAAGGAGTAAGCCCACTTGGAGGAATTTTTGAGCACTGATCATGTTCTGTAGCTGCTACAGTTACTTGTTTAGTGCTGTAATGCTGAGTTTTGATTTGTCTTTCAACTCTGATGATTTGCAGAGTTTCATATAATAGGACATTTGTTTTTGTAAATTTATTCCAATAGCATTCACAATTCTTAAAATGATGTTAAAGATACAAATTGAAAATTGAGCGAATGCTGATGTTAAGATATCCTGGGCAACTTTAATCCCTTGTGCATATACATTATCACTTAGTTTCTATTTACATGACTGCATACTATTTTTTTCATATGATCCCAGTGCCATTCAGTGGATGGGATGGATGATGCACAGGGAGTGAGTGAATCAGGGCTGTGTAATGATTGTCACCTGCTTCACTTATTGCAGAAATTGGGAGGCGTTTAGGGAATGAGATACGGGACTGCAGCAACAGGGCTCTGAAGTTTTGGAGGTGTTTGTCTATCCACCCCACCTTGTCCACTGCAGAAGTACTGAATTCATTCCTGTAAAGAAGTCGATTGAGCTGAATTGTGAACATCTACAGTACTCTAAGAAAATATGCTTCTGCTATATTGAACTTGACACCTCAAGCTGGTGGGTGTTTGACAATTTTGGCCTTAATCTCTTTCTACCTCTTATCTGGATGTACAAAGTGATTGTACTAGTTCAAGTTCACTACACAGGAGTGTTACAAGATGATAAATCCATTAATGTTTGTGAATTGCTTAGATACTGTGAGAGAGTATTGTCAGTACCCATGGCAAGGAAAAAAAACCCTGGAGAAATGAATAATTCTGTATTTAACATAGTACTTAAATAATATGTTACCAGTAAGACAAGAAAAGCACATTAAATTGGTATAAAAAAATAGTGTTTCACTCAATTAATATTATTGCTCCTGTGCACTAAGTGGAGTAGGAGAAGGTAGTACATGGCTTCACATACAGACTTCATCATAATTTCATCTATTGTATAGCCTTAGTTTTTGTATTTCTTGCATTTTGTATTTTCTGGATGCAAAGGGGAGTTGAGAGGTTCTTTCTGGGTTTTGTTGTTGGCCTTTTGGGAGGTTTTTTGACTCTTGATACAAGAACTGGGACTACATTGCAGTCTTCAGATTTGTACCAGTTCTTTGAAATGGGAAGCCTATTATCTTTACCTTACTTGGCAGGAGGGAAGGTAGGAAAGGAAGAGTATGGTATGTAAATCACCACTATATAGCCTCAAGCTTATGTAGTAATTGGGGAATAAGCAAGTGGGCAGAGAGAGAGACATACCTCAAAGGATGACTCTGATTTCAAACAGGCTGTATGAGGCTTTTAGTTAGGGTGTCTCAACTTGGGTAGCAAGTGCAGCCTCCTTTCAGTTACATCTAGAGATTTTACCCTCCTCTCAATTTACATCTGGAATTAGATTCAGATGTACCTACTCCTGTCTGGATCTATAGAGGAACAGTGCTTCTGAGTATGCTTTCAGGTACGTAACTCTAAAATACACACTCTTAAAATAACGAAAAAGTGTATGTTTTACCTTTGAAATACTTGATGTTCTTCTTGGAAATACTGCTGAACATAGTCTAGTTTCTCAGTGAATGAAGGTGTTTCCTGCTGAAATTGTTGCAGTCTGTCTGGTTACTGAGAAACTTGGTTTCCAATCTCTGTAAAGCTAAAATGTATTATGAAAATACTTAAATATTAATTGATTTTAAGACTCCAGTCAAGGAGTAGGCCTGAGTCGCATCCTTTTACTCAGTGATAATGGTTATTGGCCAGTGCAGCAAGAAAGGCCTCTTAGCATGATGTGTTAGGGCATAGTGCCAGGCTGTCACAGCTGTGAAGTGTCCAGACAGATTTTGGCTCCTATCCTGTCAGTTTAGAGCACACATGAAGCAAACATGCAGATGGCTATATGAAGCTGTGTAGAATAAATACACTTAGTAATTCACAGTAGTCATGCAGGTTTCATTCTGGGGATCCCTAACTTTGAACTTTGGAATCTGCTAAGGAATTCTGTCACCAATTAGGTGAGGTGCTTAGAATTACATATTCTACACCACCTATGCACAGGAAGCTGATCATGAGTTGAACCTTGGTTTCCTTCAGTCTAGACTAAAGGTGCAATGAAGAAACTTCAAATGATTGGGAATTTTGATGTGATTTCATTTAGTTTATATTCTGTATCATGCCAAGTTACAAAATATTTGTACTGATTACTATGGAAAGGAAAACTATGGTATATTTGGAGATGGTGTGATGATGAAATATCAAATACAAAGAGATATTCTTTATACAGAAATACATTCTCAAATGCAGAAATATATTCTGTTTTACTGAGTACAGACTGAGCGCTTCTTAGGGCTACATGGAGTTGGACAGGCAACTAAAAACACAGAATAGTGGGATCCTGTGGAGAATTCTTTCAGTTACCAAGACTGCATAATGGAGAAAAGTTCCCTGGCTGTTCCTTTGCCTTGCACTGCAATTGCCAAATGCATTTAGCCACTGAACAAGAAGACCTGAAGAAGAGCTGTCTAGAACTGAGTCATTAGATAAAGGTGAATGTAGATCCTGAGAGCAGTGGAACTGGTTATAGTGAGGCAAATGGAGGAATGCGGAAAATTTTGTCCTTGGAATCTGGGAAGCTGGGTGCTTTGGGCCCATAGATGAATGCCCCTGGAACTGCTACAGGTACAGTGAGTTTTGTGTGGTAGCCTAGCCATCTTTAGAGGCTGAGAAACTAGAAAAGAAGAGGAGCAATCTAAAGACATTTTGCTGAATGCCTTCGAGATTGACTGAATGTTCAAAACTTGTGAGTATTGAACTTTTGTGTAGGTGGCATATAATGCCTGATGTTACAGTTAATTTTGCTTTTTAATCTTGGTTTGAGGGAAGGCCACAGAAGAGTGTAAAGCTGACAGTTTAGATTTAGCAAAGGTTACCAAAAATGGATGTTTCAGCTGAGGTAGGAGATGTAAAAAAGGCAATATTTGTCCTACCCAAAAGAAGTGGTGATCTTTCAGGACATTTGAAAAAGGTAAATCAAGGCGAAAATACTATTGCCAAAACTAATAATGAGGAAAGAGTTTAAGATGTCAGGTCAGGTGTCAGAGAATTTTTTGCATGAAATTTATAGAGAAGCTGGATAAAATAGGCAGATGAACTTTCTTTGAGGCTGAGGATTGAGTGGTAGCCATAAACCCAACAAAATTAGATAGATAAGCAGAATCTCTTCTGTCACTGTGTCCTAGGCTCATATGATTCTCCTGCGACAACAGCAGAGTCAAAAGCCTTCTGGACTCTGCTTCTACTGCATTTGAATTTTTTCTGAAGTCAAAACATATATTGTCATGACAAATAATTAGTAGGTAAAAGTGATATTTTTTTCTTCTGAAACAAAATTACTAATGAAGTACTATGAAGATTGCTCTATATTGAGAAGTCTTAAATACATTTTGTAGGACTTGATGGGATTTTATCTCCTTACTGTGCTGGGCTATCTGGAGTGGTTTAGGTACATATGCGCTTAGGTTGGAATTCCCTTAGTTTCTGTTCATGTCTGGAAATGCTTGCTAGGTCCTTGAAGTGTGTATGCACTTTACCCTGAACCCTCATTAGATGTAAACCAGAATTGTTCTGAATGCAGGGATGAGAATCTAGGTTTAACAGTTACTTGGCAAATCCTTCAGCCACCGGACAGTTAAACAGAAGCTTAGCACACAATTTAAGGGAAAAAAATTGACCTGGGGAGGCAACTGAAAATTGTATAATCAGTCATGGAGGATGGAGCACCCAAGACTGTGATTTCAGAATCCACTTAAGATGTTCTGAGTTAACGTTGCTGATGAATAAGGTGGCCTGATGCTTGGCTGCATTTTCCAATCTCCTCCCTTGTACCAGCATTTACCATTCATATAGCTGCGTTGTCAGCCAGACCTATTCCCTGAAGTGCTTCTTTCAGCAGTAGCAAACACTTAAATTGACTAAAATCAATCATGATGCCCTGCACTGGCCAGACTGATCTCTTTCTCTAAGTCTTCAGAGGCTCTTATCTCTCGTGGTTTTATTAAAAAAAAATTAGACTTTTGTGTCAGGTGCTCCCCCTGAATCAATCACCTGCCATTTTGGTGAGGCAGCATCTTAAAATAATCGTCAAGCTGACTAGTTTGAGTTATAGTATCTGTGAATTCTGTGTTCATTGTGATGGATTTTTATTTTCTTTTTCCTGAAATGTGAAAGAATTAATTTAAATGTCAGCAAGATTAGCTTCCACCCATTTTAGTGAATATACTCAGATTATTATGCTTGTCTTCAAACCCTAAACTGCTTCTCAGGTTTCCCCAAGATGCCAAAAGTCCCATCTGTTCTCTTCCCAGTTGCCAAAATCTCCAGTGTCCATTTTGGCAGTTGCAGTAATTTGTGTTTTTCCTTGCCAAAACTATCTTTGGTATGGTAAAAACTGAAACTGGGAGAAATTTAAAATATGGGCACTTCAGCATCAAAATGGTGTGAACTGCTGTAATGACTGTATTTCCAACTTCATACACATGTATGCTTCCTAAAGATTATGCTTCTATCACGTAAATTTTACACATAGTTGAAACTGAATTTATAGTTTATTGCAGAGTTGGGGGATAGCATTATAGGATTTATGTCCAGCTTCTTCTGGAGTGTACTGGACTTGGACTGTGTTTGAAACAAAAACAGAAAGCTGCTTATGTTGGTTTGCAGATCTCTTGTGGTGTGTGTAGCCCTGTGTATATACGTAACCAGTATTTAGGAGGAAGGTATTAGAATGAATAACTTTTTTTTTTTTTTTTTTTTAATGCAGAGGCTCCAACTTGGGAAAAAAGAAGCAACACATTTGTCACATACCAGGATGTGGCAAAGTATATGGGAAAACTTCACATTTGAGAGCTCATCTCCGCTGGCATTCTGGAGAGCGTCCATTTGTTTGTAACTGGATGTTCTGTGGCAAAAGGTTCACTCGCAGTGATGAGCTTCAGCGACACCGAAGAACGCACACAGGTTTCAGTCTTTGGTTCTGGTGTATTTTACTGCAGGAATGTTATTGAGAGAGCTTTGGTAAATAACTTTTAAGAGGAGAACATATCTTTGAAATGGATTAATTTTAATGCAATGTGACTTTTCTAAAATCAGCTAGTAGTTCATTGCTGTTAATACACTTTAAAATCTTTGGTAGGTCTGAGGAGAAAACAGCTACCTCTTGATTCAGAACTGACATTTAAGCTAATGCTTAATATAGTTTAATCAGAATACTTTGATTCAGGTTCAGCAGTGCATGTCATTGTTTGAACCAGATTAGAACTGTTGTTCCAGCTCAAAACTTCAATAATTTTCCCTTATTTTAAAAAAGAAAAATAAAAATAGAGGACTAGATGGCCAGGAGATTAGATATCATTCACAAAATCAAGGAAGAGCATGTGATGGTGGTTCATTCTGCATCTTTTAGTTTCATGGTTAGACCACCCTTTAGGAACTCCAGGTTCACATTTCTTCTTTTGTCTAATATAAAGAAAAGAAATAATTCTAGATATTCCACCTTTCCAGAGAAGTTAGTTTCAAATCTGTTGTCTGTTTTACCTATTTTCCTACAAACTGCATTCTACAGGATGCTTGCCTTTTAAGATTATAGTATTTGAAAAACCTCATGACCATAGATAAGTAATTTATGTGCTTATCAGCATTTGCATTGCTTAGAAAAATGTCTCTGCAATGTCTATGGAAAATGTTTTATGTTTTGTTCCTAACGTCGTGCTTTTGTTAGACATCTTGGATGCTCTAACCCAATCTAGGATGTTACAGTTTTTCTGGATGGACAAACAGATATGACTTTAAAAAGAAAGGCAAGTTGAATGATCCAGATCAGAGGATATGGTTAATGGCTCCTGGTGCATATCAGTAAAAAGCAGAGAAATGCAGAGATCCATCCTTTGACCTGTTTTAACATCTTTATCACTGACCTGAGGAGTCAGCAGAGTTCACTCTTCTTAGCTTTGTGGATGAGTCCAAACTGGGGTGACCAGTCAATGCTTTTGACAGCATGGCTGGTATTCAGAGGGATTGAGGCTGAAGGAATAGGCTGATGGGCACCTTAGGAAATTCAGCGAGGATAATCGCAAAGTACTGCTCCTGGGATGAAATTAACCCTTACAGCAAAACAGGTTAAGCACGAAGAGTTGGGAAACAGCTCTACTGAAAAGTATCTGGGAGTCTTGATAGGCAACTGGAATGTGAGCAAGAGCCACGAGCAAAGATGACCAGGGCTGTATCAACAGAAGCAAAGACACTAGTTGTAGCAAAGTGATTATCCCTTTCTCAACACTGGTTAGACTGCATCCAGAATATGGCATCTAGTGTTCAGCACCCAGTATAAGAAAGACATTTATGACATTACTGAATTCACTAATGGGTGCCCAAGATGATCAGGAAGCAGAAGCATTTGCCTTATGAGAAGGGGCTGTGGGAACTTGGCTTATTAGATGCACAAAGAGAACAGTAATGGCAGGGGGGAGCTTAGTAGCAACCTTCTAGTATCTGCAAAGGCTACCATTAAGACAAAGACAAACTTTCCCTGGTGGTGCGTTGATTGGAGGATGAGACAACAGATATATGTTGAAACAGGAAAGATTCAGACCAGCTATAGACAAAACCTTTTTCTAATAGGAATAGCCAGGCACTGCAAGAGGATGCCTATAGAGTTTCTGCACTCTCCATCCTTAAAGGTATTCAACAAAACTGGATAAATTCCTCAGCAACCAGCTCTGACCTCGTAGGTGACTGCTTAGAAAGTGATCGTAATAAAGACATTTACAGGTCCCTTCAAACCTGAATTACCCTATGATCTTCTTTGTCTGCTGGAGGTGATAGTCTTCCATGTCTGTCATTTCGTAGGTTTTGTTCTCCTTCTAAAGGTTATTTATTGGTAATAATTGCAATGAAACTTAGCAACCTAAGAATATGAGATGGCAATATTCTTTACATGCCTGAAAGATCTCCACAAACTCAGTTAGACAAAAAAAATAATTCAGTTCCTATAAAGGATTTGTATGGGTGTGTAGAAATTTAACACACGTTGGATCGCTTTCTTCAGTATAGATGTTGTTAAAATTCTGACTCTTAAAGGCAATAAGTTGTTCCAGTTTTTTGTGTATGTGTGATATTTTTAATGTTCTTGAATGTGGTTTTTTTTCTTATCTTCTGTGACAGGTGAGAAGAAATTTGTCTGTCCAGAATGTTCAAAACGCTTTATGAGAAGTGACCACCTTGCCAAACACATTAAAACACATCAGAATAAAAAAGGTATTCACTCTAGCAGTACAGTGCTGGCATCAGTAGAAGCAACACCTGATGATACTTTGATTACTGCAGGAGGAACAACACTTATCCTTGCAAATATTCAACAAGGTTCTGTTTCAGGAATAGGAACTGTTAATACATCTGGCACCAGCAATCAGGATATTCTTACCAACACTGAAATACCTTTACAGCTTGTCACAGTTTCGGGAAACGAGACAATGGAGTAAATATTACACAAGATACCTATTAATTGTGGTTATTTTTATACAGTAGTGAGAAGAATATTGTTCCTAAGTTCTTAGATATCTTTTTATTGATGTGCAAAAATTTTTGGATTGACAGTAACTTGGTTATACATGACACTGAAATGCCTTACTTTGTATGATATTCCATAGTATATTAAAATGGTAAAATTGCATGGGTTTTGTAGGTACTTTTGGAATCTAGAAGAGATGAAATTTTACCAAGTTATATTAAAAAAAAAAAAAAAAGAATTTAACGATGGAAATGGTAGTCTAACCAAATGCATCAATCCTGTGTGGTTTAGTGTAAAAAAAAATGAGAACACGTTGGTATTTATCTATTGTAAGATAAAAGAAGTTGATGGGTGAAAAGAAATCACATTATGATAAAAGAAATTTTGTAATTTTCTTGATGACTGGAATTTTTATTATGCATAACTGACAAATCAAGTTTCCAAGCAAATGTTACATAGTGTAGGCTTTACTTAGCTCATCAACTTGTCATTTTGAAGCTAATTATTTTAATTAGGTTAACTATGTACAATATTTTAAGCGTTACTCTTGTAAGATTTTGAAAACTACATTTTAACATGGAACTCTAGGGATAGTCACCTTTTAAATCCTATTGAAAAGCCATGTTTAAGATTTAATTTGCCAAAATGATGTCTTGTTAATATTCTTTCAATAACCAAGGTGGGCAATATAACCAATGTTTAAAAAGCTTAAAATGTTAAGAAAAATAAATATGTATAGGTTGAGGCATTTGGGTGGTAAGGCAAATGTTATAGTGAAGTATATCCCTTCTTTTGAACATTGGAGGACCAAAAATAAGGTGTATTGCGTCTCAGCAGTGATTTTTTTTCAAATCTTTTTCCAAAAAAACATGTGTCTCCCAGGGCCTTAAAAGCCATCTTGTAAATTACCAGTAAAATATAACATATGCAAATACAACAGAAAAATCACTTCCATATTGACAGTACTCCCAAACATATGGATATAGTCATAGTGAACTAGGGGGTTTATGAGGTTTTTATTTGTTTGTTGTTTAGTTTTTGGTTAGTCAATCTGCATTTAAATATCAGCCATCTTTCCTTTTTTTGCTTCTTCCCTTAAAAATTGTATGTATCCAGTACATTTAACTGATAAACATATATGTTTTTTATTATGCTGAATTTTCTTTTTATTTTTTAATTACTGTTTATATTTTCAATTATAGAAAATGTACAAAATGAAGTTATATAGCCAGTCTGTAAGTGCTATACCATTTTCAAAAAATGTACAACAATAATTACTGCAGTTCACCTATTTACAAACATTTGGAAATCTATTCATTTGTTATTCTTAAAACCACCTCAAATTTAAAGGCTACCTTATTGTACGTTTAAAGTGTATTATAACAGTGTGGTAGTTAATAAAACACTATTTTTTTTTCTTTTGACATGAGTTTACTGTGCTTCTTGTTAACTAACAAGGTGTAATTTCATAATACATCTTGGTAGCCTGACGTGTTTTATTTTGCTCTAGGTGGTGGAAAGTAGAAAAGGTCCTTCCTTTCCCTATGGGCGTAGAGATGATAATACACCACCTTCTCACTCCGAAAAAAGCCCCATGTATATGTGCACGGACGTGAATGTACTATATGCTGTGTTGGTGTAGTGGTAACGTTTTGACCTTATGCTGAGCAGGGCATGAAGGAAACGTAGGCCCTATCCTAGAGGTTGCATCTAAGTCCTCTGGCACATGCCATAATACAGAGGGTACTGATAAGGAACTGGTGACTAAATGGGAACTGTGAGTTAATTAGAGTGATGGTTGTATGTGATGCTTAATGAAAGTGAAGAGCTTTTATTTGTGCAGTCTAAAGTCTTGGAGTATGAAATGGCCAGAGGACAGACCAGAATAATTTTGGATAAACCAGGTAGAGTTCAGCCTAGAAAAGTGAGAACTGGAAAAAGTCATGTAGGTAAGATTTTCCGAATTTGCAGTTTAATGGGGAAAGAAAATTAATGCAAATCTTTTGAGATCCAAAGCAACAGGAATTGACAGGTACAGAGAAAAGGAAGTTAATTCACCATCAGCTTAATATTCTGTTTAATAAAATAAAAGGGGGAAATTGGTTGGGAAGTCAAAGGGCAGCAGCTTGTGAGAGAACAGAGTTCTGCTCAGACTTCAGTGTTCCATGGATGTTGTCAATATATTAACATACTCTGAATCCACTTCCTTTAGCCAGGTGAAGGGGCTTGGTTTCCAAAAGCTGTTATAGTTCACAGAGCATGTTAGTATATTTCTAATACTTATGTACTGTTTCTCATCTTACTAGCCATTAGTAGCTATATTAGTGCATTATTTTAAGTGGGAGGGAAGAGGGCTACTTTCTTAAACTGCTTTTCACAAGTTTTATGGAATGACACTTTCACTGAAGTCCATCTGTGGATGAAAGTGTTTTAATGCCTCGTTGCTGAAGATGAGATTGCTTTTTTTCTCAGAGCTTTTATGCTCACTACATCAAATGGTTACTTTAATTAGTGTTTATGTAGCACAGTTTTTAAAAGGATATTTTGGTGTTAAGTCAGAAGGTAGATGTTTTGGAAGAAAGTAACTCTGGAAATGTGTAGGAAAGTGATGGAAAGCCTGCAGTCTAAGGGCTGTCTGCCTGATGGCTCACAGCCATCGTTTCTCTGTTGTGTGACAGTGATTTTTGAAAACCCTCTGCTCACCTCCAGGGCAAAGGGTTCACAAGCCTAAGTATAAGATCTTTGGTGTATCTAGGGTTGTTGCTACCTCATGGCATGCTTTCCTGGTCCTCTAGTCACTCATGCAATACTAAGACAAAATTGTGTGTTCTGTAGAAGGCTTTCCAGTTCTTCATGGATTCCTGACAAGGGTTACTTGGTGTGCTTCTTGCTTTTTATTAGTACAGTCTAGCATTTTACATACTTATTTTCATTTTCATGTCAGGCTTCCTTGCTTGTATGATTTCTTGGTATAGTAGCCTTTAGATCCTTGGGCGGTTTGTACCTCTTGCAGTCTGGTGTAATCACTAATTAAGAAGACTCTAAAACTGGCTCTGCAAGAGACAGTGAGCTTGAGAGCATCAATTTCAATAGTCAGGGTACTTACTTTCAGTAAGTACAAGGCCTGTACATACATACACTTGCTATAATCTAAGTATTCTTGGGCTCATTCCTGAATGAACTAATGGTTTGATCCTTGCAAGTTACAAACGACCACTGATTCCTGCAGAGAAGGAGGTTTTAATCAGTTACTTACCAGGCCAAGGGGCAGTATGACTAAGAAGAGTATCATCATCACTGAAAGACTTGTGAGGAGCAGGATTTCTGGTTTGATGATGCAGATTTTCCTCTGGCAAAGGACTCAACAAAGCACTTCTTTGGACTTGTCTGAAGAAGAAATATCAGGTCTTGATTTCAGGCATTTTGAGCTGCTGGAATCAGTAAGATAAGCCTTCCCAATGGCTTTAGGAAAGCTCTGATATGTGCTCTCACAAGTTGTACTGGGGAAAGAGGGAATGGAGCTAATAGTCATCTGTCAAGAGTGGTTCTTGTGTCCTTTAAGTAAAGTACTAATGAGCAGCTGGCTGTCTTTCCTCCAACTTTTTGCTACTACCATTACCACCACAAATACAGAGCATGTACCACAGAAAAGGGCAGAAGAAGATAACATGGCTGACTCAACTAGACAGGAATAGTAGCCATTTTCCACACCAGTGGTTGGCATCAGGTTATTCTGTGCTCTAGTTTCTAAAAGATGGTATCAAAAGGAAGAATTTTTTACAAGTGGTTTAACATGCAATTCCTTCTTTAATCTTGGAACAAAAAAAAAAACATTTCTGTTTCAAAACAGTCTCTTATGTAACTCCAGAGCTCACTTTGGCATCTTGACACTGACCAAGCCTCTGTCTGGACAAGTCAGTACAGTTGGCAGAAGAATGCTATGAAAATTACCTGCAAGGAAATAACCTTTCTTCCCCAACTATGCGTTCTATTTAGTCAAAAGGCTCAGTTACACAGATTTTGAACTCCACGTGAGATGGACACCACCAGAAAAAGGTTCCAAAGCAAGATTCGGAACTATTTGTCGCTTGAGCATAGCTTTTCTTGTGGCCTCCGAAAGCTCAAATCTTGACCATACTACTGTCGTGCCTACAGGTAGAATAAGATTTACTTCTCTATGTATCTTACAACGTATCTGCATTTTTCACAAGACTACTTCAAGAACCTTTGCAAGGATTATAGGCTACCAGATCACAGTAGCAAGTAATTTTTAAGCAGCAATGATTAGTCAATAAGTGGTATCACATAATCCAGCACGCCTTTATCCAAAAAGGTCTTTCAAGTAAGGATATCATGGCCCCTGACAAGAAAAGAACCATCAGAGAGAGGGTTGAGCTGGGTTCAAGGCCTGGACAAAATATCACTGAAATCTTACATTATCTAAAGGAGTCCCTGACTTTCATGTACACTGGGCCACCCACCCACCCACATTATTAAGTACTGCCTTCTGTTTCTGTGGAACATACTCCTTCATGCAAGGTATTCACAGAATTTTATTTCTAATTTATGCACAAACCCCACAAGTGGCTACTTCATCACAGGTGCTTCCTAACCAGATGTTATTCTTCCATCAGGACATGTTTTGATTTAACAGACAAACACAGGAGAAAGTCTACTCCATTATGTTGCAAGCCACCATTGCTGTGTCTGAAGAAATTACATGATGGTAAGGTTTGCAGGGAAAATCGATGGGATTCTGTGCATATGTTTACTCTTTGGTGGAGACATTACGATGATGTTTCTGATGGGACTGATCTACATTTACTGGTTAAATTGATTTCCGATTTCTGTGCTCTTTGTCTAGGCCACTGCATGAATCATTATTGGTATGTAGGGAAGGTATTAGAATACAAAAAGATCCTATTGCTTCTGCCGCTGAGGGTTTGGAGACTTTTTTTTTTTTGTGTTCTATCAGCCATTCCTCTCCCTGGTACTAGAGTCTGATTTTAGTACTACAAGTGGTACTGCTGAAAGGTTTAGTGGTGAAAATGATGGCTTCTGAAAGGGAAGTAGCCATGTCTTGTAGTGTTAGCTTGGCTGCAACCTACCCTGGGGCCTTCCACCAGTCCTTCCACTTCTCTGATCTCCTGCTGTTTTTGGTCACACTCTGCCTGTTTCAGAGCTGTTGAGGACAAGCTAATCTGGCACAGCTGTATCCCTTACTATGTAAGCCTTGGATCTCTGTTGGGACCTCAGCTATAGCCTTGCATAAAGGAACATTTCATGCTCAAGGGTGGTTGAAGCAGGCAGACACAGGTCTGTATGGCAACACTTTGCCATACTTTTCAAGAGCAGCATGGGGGAGTGGGTAAGAAGAGCTCAGGTAAGTGAGCAGGTATAAAGCAGCTTGTTAGTACCAGACACTGAACAAGCAGTTAAGAAAAGAGTGTTCTTGTGGCAAATTTATGGGCTGGAAAAGAAGACTTGTGAACACAGGAACAATAGTGGGAAGAGGTAGGAACAGATGGGTTGGAGCAGGGCTGCAGAAGGCTGTGGAGTCAGACAATAGTAAGAATTGATATATGGGTCCTAATCCCTGGTGCCCTTACTGAAACCTTCTAGGGTCCAGTTTCCAGACAAGTGTCACAGTAGCTATTTGGGGGGAGGCCATCAATGGGTTAGACAAGATGCAACAAAGCAAGGAAAGGGGGCCAGAAAGAAAAAGTTGAGAGCTACATAAAGCTTTCTAATATTCATGTTGCTTTCGTAGCAGTCTTTGTTGCCTTTTGGTTCTTCACTGCGCCTCTTTCCTGCTGTAATTCTCCTGCTAGGTCATCAGATACCATAATCCTAGCAGGAGCCCACGTGCTAGACTGGGGTTTGCCATACTATGCATTATTCCTTGAGAACTAATGAAGCTTGTATCTGGCAATATGCACTACTATAGGTGATTTATGATAGAGGAAAACAGATGTGCATTAATGACTGAACTGGGCTGCTGCTTGAGTGGTGTCTTGGCTAAATCCTTTCATTTTAAGTACAAGAATATTGTAGCTAGTTTAGGAACTAGATTGGAGGCTAAGAATGAGAGAGGGAGTTGGCCTTGTGGTAGCATCAGGCTTGGTTGACTCTTCCATAGTTCTTTTGCACATTGGTTTTATTTATTGTCAGAGGAAAAAGTTATTTCTCAGTTCCCCAGCCCCATGGGCCGAGTCTCCCTGCTGTGGTGAGGGCTGGTCTCCACGGCTCTGGTAGCTGGCCTGTGGTGGCCCAGGCCCACAGTACACTCGTGCCAGGTGCAGGACCCACAGACCCCCACATCTCCACAGCCCTGTGGCTCCCGGGCCATCACTCCACTGCAGCCACCTCCACGGGGATGTGCACACACAGAGCACAATTTCATGGACATTATTTATTTTAGAGACCATCCCAAAGGGCTGGCCCAGGTCCTGCTCGCAGCGGGGATCTGTGGCCGAGCGCAGGGTGGGCACTGTGGCCCCAAGCCCCGTCTCCCTTCTGCTCATTACCAGGTGGCACAAGGCCTGCGGGGCTAAGGAGGGAAAGGGCAGGTGGTGAGAGTGGGCTGTGGGTGCGAACATGTGGCCTTTGTTTTTAAGTGATGTTTGTCCAGCGTGCTGCCATGCCAGTGAGAGGTGAGGGGGCGTCATAGGCAGTCACAGGTGCCATAGCCTTGTGTTCTTGACTTAAATCCAGAATTCTGTCTGGGGTTTTTTGTGCCAAAGCTGCTGTCTGAGATAACAGGATTTAATCATAATTTTTCCATGTACATTTGTAGCTGTTTTAACTACATGTAATGTATCCTAAATACATTATTATTTAACAGCTCAAAATGCTTCCAAAGGAGCTATTCAAGTAGTTTCTGTAAATAACACACCTTTTAAAGTTATGTGGAATTCTTAATGTCATTTGGGGACTTCTCTTATGTTTCCTTAGGAAGAAAATGACTTCTCCAATCAGTATTTACCCGAAGAATTGAAATAGTACCATTTTCAGTTGTGCTAATTACCTCTTTATATGACCAATTATGTATTTGCTCATCTGAGATTTGGAGAGAGCTTCCCTGAAAGTCTTAACAGTCCTCAGAGGAAGGTGTAGCTATAAGAAATATTTTAAATGCAGGAGGATTGAAGGATCTGGCATATTTTACAATTTTCCCGCGTAGTACGTGTACGATACCAAACACTAGTGAGTAGGAATAATTGTGGATGAGCTCTGACTTCAGGAGCAGAGTATGTGAAGTGAACTGTAACTTCCCAGTGTTAAGCCTTCATTTTCAGCCTCACTCAACACTTACCTCTTCTGCAGCTCTCCAAATTTCTTAGAAGCCCCTTTGCTCCTCCTGCCTCTTCAAGCAAGAGCAACAGATGTTTCCTGTCTGTTTATTTGTGGAAGGCACCGAGCATTGGAGCAGAAATGGTCAAAACTTTGTTCTGTCCTGCTTATGAGTGAGATAGTGTGAAAAAACAAACTAAGGACTCTGCTCTTGAATATTGAACACATAAAAAGGGAGGCAGAGTTAACTGGCCTGATGTCACTGCAAGGGACCTTTGCATCTGAGAATGTTAAGGTAAAAGAGCTGTTTGTGGATGTCCCCTGTTCAGTCATCACACAGGTTTTTAAAACTGTGCAAGACTACATTATCCCATCTATATAACTTCATGCAATTAAACCTATAAAATTAGAAAAAATTCTCAGTTTTATAAAAATACATAATTAAATCTACAAATTCATAAATAATTTATTGCTTGCACAAAAGTTATATTCTTTTGTTTTGCTAAGTTTTTTGACAAAAATAAGTGATTGCCATATTAAAGCTCGGTTCAGTGTTATGCCACAAAAAATGAGTCAAGTGAAACACCTTTATTATTTTGAGTAAGGGCTGTGAATTTTCTTTCAATGTTCATGACTTTTCTCATGCTTTAGAAACAGGCTAGTTTTGAAGTTCAGCACCAAATACTGTAAGAAGATTGTAGATTTCAGAACCAGAGAATGTTAACAGCTGTAAAAGATTACAAAAAATTAATAGTTATCTAAGTTATAAAAAAGTCAACACCAACCCTCCCCCCAACACTTGGCATGTCAAATATAAACAGTTTCCAACCTGAGTGTTTAAAGACTAGTGTGTGCATGCAAAATGTGATTTGTTTTTCAAGTGCACCATTCAGCACATATTAGTGATCCCTGCGATTTAAAATGACATTTCTCTTTGAGGTATTTTAACCTGGGCTTAATCTGAGGAACACTCAAAGTATCAATAACTGGAAAATGCCACAGAGGCCAAAAGTTTTCTACTCTTTTCTTGTTTAGTTTCTTTGTTTGGCAGCACACTTTTTGATCTGTTCGTTTAGTGTGTGCAGACAATTTGTGCATAGCAGAGAAGTGAAATGTGAACCTGCAATCCCAAGACTTCAAAACCAGGCTGAGATACAGCTACTGTATTTGATGATTATCAGATAATGTGAGGCTTTGTTGTTTATAAAAGAGATCTTGTATCCATTGACATATATTCTTTGTATATGTAAACTTACTAAGGCAAATATATTATCACTTGTTACCTTAGATTAATATTTCTTGGAGCATGAAAGTTTTGCACATTTTGAGGAAGAAAAGGGTCCAAGGCTAATTACAAGCAAGCACTTGAGCGAGGAGAACTTACTTTCCTGATTCTCTTCAGCCAGGTAAGCATAAATACTCGCATGAGACTGTTAAACTATTTACGTCCATGCTGTTCTCTCTCATTCTTTTCATTTCAAGAAAGACTACAAAAAGCACACTAACAGCAGTCTTAAACATCTGTACAGTTATTTGGTTTATCTCAAAGACTGTGATGGAATCTTGTCCCCCTTGATGTTTAGTGGATGCAGAATTTCATTCAAGGTATTTGTTAGTTTGAGACAGTTGCTTTAATGGGAAGCATTCACCACATTTGGGTCAGAAGCGGACTGTTTCTGTCAGTCATCTCTGTCTTAACATTTTATTTTTCTGTCTCCTCCCTAGTATTTCTTTCCCATTACTTTTATCACTCTGGAGTCTTTCGTCTTTCTTCTCTCCCCGTATAAATAGTACATTTTTTTTAGCCTTTCTGGGCAATGTTTAGTTCTTACACATAAAAAATGTTATGCAGTAAATTATTGACTTTTGCTAGACTCCTCTTGATAAAATTTCTGCTGTTACTATCCAGGACTTCACCAAATTCTGGAATAGTTTTCTCTTCCTTTTTAAAAGACTCTTTAATTCAGAATATGACATGAACATGTGAGCATATTTGAAATGTTATGGTTCCAAATTTGTAGTTTACACCGCTGAAGAACCAAGTATCATCTGTGAGAGATCAGAATCCATCTCAGGCTCAGCTTGGCTGTCTGAGTATTCAGCCATATGAAATGGCCATTAATTTGAATGTTGTGATCATCTATGAAAAGAGAGATGGTTTTGACTGTCACAAACTTTATGGTTGGAAATCTGTTACATAAATAAAGCTGCATAGGGGAACAGAGGAGTACTGGCTACAAAGGCAGCCCAAAAAAGCAAACCGTGATCTACCAGCTTAGAAATCTGCTAATTGCTGTTGCAGAATGGGACTATTTTTGAAACTATAAAAGCACAGAGACACAGCAAGCAAATAATAGATTCGGTACTCTCATGGAAATAAAATATTTCTGAAATGGAGGCTTCTATATCCACACTGAAGAGAATGAAAAACCAGGACAATGCACAAGGATAGCAAAACTCTTCAGTTTAAAGGAAATCATATAAGAATCCTAGTCTTCCCTAATAGAAAGAAGGAAAAAAAGTTTCAAGAATGTTATATGATTATTAAGAAAGAAAAAGAAAGTTAAGAGGAAAGTAGTTTTCTGTATAATTTTGAGTTTCTTATATAATAGGGTTTTTCTGGTTTTCTACTTTTTTCATGCTGTCTCTATCTTAGATTCAGTTATGTTCTGACTTCTTTATACTTGGTTTGGCCTTGCTGGAAAGAAGTTAAATGGCATGGTCAGCCCACACATCTATTACAGAGATTCTGGCTAAACCTTTTTTAAATGCATGTCAGAAATAGACTTTGAAAGAAAAGGTGGAGCTACCTGAAAAATGGTGTTCGTTCCAAGAACATGGATAGGGGGAATGCTTATATAATGAGAGAAAAAATGTAGCAGCTTTGTCTCTGGCAGCAAAAATGGAGAAAAGAAGCTGATGGAAACAAATTGCTAGATGAAATAAAAAAATATTTGGCAAAGAAGCAGAGGAACACAGATTCTGAAAGAACCCTCAAACAGCTTACTATCCTTAGAGGCCAATTAAACCTGAATCAGTCAGGAAAGACAGAAAGAGCCCTCCTCAGGCTTAATGAAAATTTATATCAGGCAAAATAAAGCCCTGAGATTATTGGCATATAAGGCGTAGAATGCTAAGAGAAACAAGCTAGCTTGGCTATTAATGATACCAGGGTGGTATTTACATTTAAAACAAAATAAATTTGTACCGTCTTTGAAGGTTTTCTGTGTCCATCTGTGTGTTAACAAAAAATCAGCTCCAGCTGACAAAATAGTCTATGTAATGAAGCAAATATGCCCCCAGGTTCCAGCTGCCCAAATCACCATTTGAAGCCATCTGAGTAAGAAACAAAGTAGAAAATATTGTCAGAAAAATGTCAGCTAGCCCAGAGATTGTGTCTTTTAAATACTTCTAAACACCTTACTTAGCAACTTGTAATAGCAATCACTATGCTTTTAAAGACTTGTCAGCCTTTGCTTTTGGAAGCTGATACATTGCTTATCAAGATCTTGCTAAAGCATCTGTGTTAACTGTCATTGTTGTACAGTATATTAGAAAGATATAATCATCAGCATAAACCTGTTTTATAGTAGGGTCACCAGTTACTCAAAATAGTAGACAAAGCTCTGTGTCTCTTGCCCCATGTCCCCATACCTTGGACCTCCTGCAGCTATTTAAAGAGTGTGGCAATTGAAGGCTATTTTACTAGCATACCACTTCACACAAAAGGAAGTTTACGTGGGAGACTCATATTCTAATTCTCCCTATAAATCTCCCTAAAGAGTCAAATACAAAAATAAATTGGAGAGATTTGTAACTCAGAGTTAAAATCAATACTTCTCAAATTTCCACTCTTCAGACATATAATTTTAGCATCCTTAAATGAAGCATATACCAAACCCCATGTGACTGCGGTCTTAGCTGTCTTGAAAGTCAGTTGTAGTCTAGGTTGGTAGACACTACCGACTCTCTCCTTTCACAGGGTACTCATATCATAGTGAAAAGTTTCAAATAGACTCTTCACTTAGAATTTTTAAGAGGCAGGATCTAAACACCCCAAATTACAAAAGGCAAAAGGAACCAATGAATAATTTATATTTGATCTAGAAATAAATATCCAAATTAGATTCCATATTTTATTGATTAGCTTTCTTAGGGGCAGGGAAAAGCCTCTGCATATGGGCTCAATAGAGAAGATTAGTCATCATCCACAGGCTTTTTTTTGTGGTTTGCATAGGATTTCCCATATTTTCTCACTATTTCTTTCACAATTCAATGGCAAAATTTTGAAACATTTCTTGACCAATTCCTGCATGCTTTAGGGTAATCCATCTTATCCCTCTTTTTCTACATCTATCTGTTGAAGTACTTCCTATGGATATACAATGCTCTAATTGCTTTTCATGCTGTACAGTTTCTGATACTCTTAGAAATAATATATAATTTTAAAACTATTTTTAAAGATTGAGAATGTACATATATCACTGTATACAAGTAAAAAAATCAAAATTGGAATAAATTTTATTTGTTGCTTAATTTCTCTGTAGTAAAAACTTATTCTAATCCTTTTTACTTTATTGATAAGAACTCTCAACTACTTGGAAGTTGAGATATAAGCTAGGTCTGGGTGCATTTTAGTCACCTGTTAGGATGTTTGATGATCACCAAAACTTTGGTATTCCTCATAACTGAGACTGTTTCTCAAACTGTCTTAAGTCCTTGTAGAATGCACTGAACCAGCTTTCTCCTTTTAACAGCTGGCTTGCCTTATGTAAGTACCTCCAGTAAGGTGTGAATCAATGCTATCCCTCATGGATATTTTCGTTGCAATCCCAAGTGCTTCCTTCCATGTATAGGCATTTGACAGAGTACATTAGTCCTGCAATAAGGCATGTCAACTAATGACTTTGTAATAGGAACTGTGTATGTCCTGTCACAAAACAGACAGAACATACAGAATATAAATTGACTCTTTGTATGTGAACAGGTGGAGTGCAAGGTGGAGGTTAAATGTATGCTACCATGTTATCTTGGTGTTTGTACTGTCATTGTAGATCTCTTATATTTTCCCCCCATCATCTCCCAGATTCACATTTTAGAACCTAAATTATGTCCCTGCATTTGACTTACTGACAGATTCTACTTGATGTTTCTTCCAACTGAAACAATTACAATGCTTGGCCACACGCAGTACCTGAGGATGTGCAAACCTATGTGAAAATGTATTTTGAAAAGCAGCAAAGTAAAGCAATCTTCTTGAAGAACTTATTTACCTTTCCCCTAATAGCTGGGAACCATGGATGGAATTGAAGTACTCATTCTCTGTACTGTAGCTGGTTATCGGTATGACAAGAAGACACATACAAAATTATCATAACACTTTTTTGTTTAGTTTAGTGAAATTGAATTAAGGCTTTCGTTTGTTTTTATAAAGAAACTGTAGGGTTTTTTCCTTGATTTTTTTCACATGATGACCAGTGACACATGGCAACAGTACTAAGGCTATGTCTGCTGTATTATAAATATACCAAGGCAGCAATTGTCCTGTAGGACTAGAATAAAGAAGTTTATATCCATATATATATGAAAATTATAGATAGAATATGTATGTAAAACTTGGGTGGCAAGGACTAATTTTGTTCCTGAGATATAAATTTGAAAGGGAAATGCTAAAGACCTGCAAGTGGTTGCAAAATATTCAGATCCAGGACAGATTATTATTTTTATCTTATTCACCCCTCTAGAATTCCCAAAGGAAGAAGATCCCAATTTGGGGCTTGTTTGTTTTTTTATTTTACTCCACAATCTAAACAGTTCACCTTTCTCTTAGGCCTCATCACAGAGTTGCATAAAGTCCATTAAATGAAGTTCCTTGGGAAAAATGAAGATATGGAGGAAGACAAGTACTTAGTAAGGGGAGGTAAGAGTTAAGGCCTGGGACCACAGAACAGCTGGAATATGTTAGTTTTACAGGAAGGCAGCCTGGAGAGGGAGTGTGAACTGCCAGCAGGTGGCTGGGAATGGCTGAATAACTCAGTGGTGGAACTGGAAGAGAGTTCTGCCTCTTACTGTGATGACTCGGCCAACTTCAGCCTGTTTTTCTTTATAACAGGGGACCTTTGTCAAAGCCCATTAAAGTAAATTTAGCATTTCCTTTAAATAGAATAGGTTCTGGATCTGGCCCCTGCTTGTTTTGACACTGTTTTTGTTCGCTCTGTCTCTTAAAACTTTACCTTATTCTTTCTCTGATGAGGAAAAGAAAGCTGGTTGACTGCTAGACAGGCTTCAAAGGGTGAGACACTGATATGTCCCTTGGACAGACTGCCTCCAAGTCAAGCAGACACTGTTTTGTTAAGAGAAGCTGCAGCAGACAAGTCTGGGAAGAAAGGTCTGCTGGGGTTTCCCTTCTGCATCAAGGAAAGTTATGCTGACAAAGAGAGCTGCTCTTACCACAGTGATGCTTTGCTGTGCTTTGCAGTACTGGTCAATGTCCTCCAGAAGTTCTGGTCATAAAGTGGGCTTTGCTCTGGGTGGCACTATACAAACACAAGAAGCTGGCCCTGCCCAAAAGTCCTTGCAGTGTAGGTATAACCAGGAAGCAGAAGACCCAGTGGCAGTGCGGGGCTGAGAGTGTAGCACAGCAGTTTTCTCAGCATTTAATTGGCACAGTGTAAGAGAAAGTTTGAAGGAAGGATCTGAAGGTAACACTATCCTTTACAGGTATTTCTGAAAATCTCCTCTCAAGTGTGAAGAGCAGTGTAGGCTAAGGTATATGTGTTATTATTTGACCATCCAACAGGATGGCATTTGGGCAGGATTTGAAGAAACAATACTGGAATAACTAAGATGTGAGATGATAAGAGTTTGGAGAAGAGTTTTACCTACATGGGTGTGTGGGAAAACTACCTCATGCACTAAGCAGTAAGGTTCTGTAATCTTTGTACATAGCTATTAGGAGAGGATCTATAGAGAGGTCTAAGTTGAAGATGATATCTGAATTGTGTGTTCGAGTGATCATAAGGATGGCAGTATTACAACAGGAGACCCTGTGCAAGGATAACTTGAAGAGAGAGAAGGTAGTAGAGAATAACAACTCTATTTCAGCCATACTGATCATCAGCTAGTGATCCAGAGAGAGCTGTCACAGAAAGATGCAGATAGTGGGGAACTGAAGTAGTTTGTGTTGGCACATGTACACTAGAGGGATTTATATTTGAAGTCAAGAGAGGTGGTTTTTAAGGTGGGGTTGGGGAAGACTAACCAAGGACAGAATCCCAAAGAAGTTGCAGTGTAGGTGTGAGATTAGAGGCTTCAGATGCAGACAGGGGAGCACAAGGAAACAAAACACTTGACAGAAAGCTGGCAAACTGGAAGGCATAATCACAGGGATTTCTTCACACAGCCCCTGCAAAGGTGCGCAGATATTAAAAGTAAAAGAAAATGTTAAACCTCAACTCAAGAAAGACCAGTGTATCAAGAAGAGTGTTGCTGACTGTTGATGCTGACTAAGTCAGGGGTGGGGTACATCAGAAAAAAATTCAGGCAGAAGAGATGAAACAACTTTAGAAAGTATATACCAAGATCATATGAAGCTGAACGTACTGAGTGTTGGTGGTAGTTAGGAAAATGTTCTACAGAGATTATGAGAAGGCTTTTTACAGACAAGATCTTAAAATTTGAAGGAACAAACTACAGCTAGAAATCCAATTCCCTCGTAAATTAAACACTCGTCACTAATGTAATCTGTATTTCTTTACATGGCTATATCCTTGTTGTTATATTTTACTGTGTCTTTGTTACTTTCCCAGAGTAGTATGTAGAATGTTCAGATTTTTGCTAAGACTCAGCATTTATTAATCTTGGTGTTTTGCCAATAAAAATATCTACTTTTTCAGCTTTATGTTCTTGTAAGTGGACAAAAGAAATGACATCTGAGAATTTACAGAGAGGTGTTTAATAGAATATATGGTTGAGAATTGATAGTTATTTTTGTTACAACTAGCCAAAATTTTTGTTGCAAGATACAATCAATTGAAACAATAGCACTGTACTCCAATGAAATTGTAGTTATCCAGTAGAGGCATTGGCTATCTTATATTTTAACAAAATATTCAGTACAGATTGCTTTCTAAGAGGAAAACCCAGTAACCTATTACAAAATAATTTTGTAAAATGTAAAATGATAAGCTGCTTGGCATTTCTGATCAGGCAAACTACTGCTTTAAACTCATGTATAGATAATGAACTAGCAGTCTGCATAAGAGCTTTCATGACAGTAAGATAATAAACACTGAACTGACATAGATAAATTGGCATGAGTTGAACAAAAAAAACCCTGTCAAATTATCATTTTGATTAGGATGGTGTATTTGATTATAATGAAAACAAATGTGCTGGTGGCTCCTTGCAGCAGTAATTTTGCTGTCCAAGATGACAGAGTTAGTTCTGAGAAACTTTTTAATTGTTTTATCCACATAATGGCATACTGATCACTTTTATGTCACTGGGCAAGGAAATAATCTCAACAACAAAAGCTAGATTTCATACCAGAGGTACCACTTTTATATTTAATTCTTTGTTTGTGGCAGTACAAATGAAAATAGTTGTATAGCACAATGGCTGGCACGGTGGAATCCATATTGTCCCTGTTTTTGAACTGGATAGGAGAAGATAGAGAGAATATGTACATATAAATTACTTGTGTTTAAAACAAAAATTTTTGCAGGACCCTTGATAGTGTGGCTATGTAAAATACTTCCCTTGAACTGTTCAGAGGGTCTGCAAACGATTAGTGGTTTCACTGTAGTTCCGCAGGATTCTCCTCAGTGTCTCAGCAGATGCTTGTTGCCACCTATGTCCCTGACCACTATGGATGCTGTTGTATGAATCAGAGCTTCATTCCCAAATGTATCAGAGTTATCCAGGTGAGGAGTCCAAGTGGCTGGATGACGGAGCCACATCAACATTTTGTGTATTGTTTGCAACAGAAGCAGATCTGCTCAAATCTTTGTTTTATAGCTTAATTAGCTCTGGTTAAATCTTTACTTTAGGGTTGCACTGGGCGTCTCTAAACTCAGTGCCTGAAACAGGAAAAGAGACGGTGTCTGTCTCGGGTTTTTGTGAGCAGCACTACATCATATAAAGATCAGTGACTTGAACTGTGTAGCCTATTGATCATACACCTGAATTAAGTCTGTTATCTTTTTATCATACTTAGGAGGGTGAAAGTTACAGGTGACC
Organism: Lepidothrix coronata; assembly: GCF_001604755.1. Taxonomy (NCBI): domain Eukaryota; kingdom Metazoa; phylum Chordata; class Aves; order Passeriformes; family Pipridae; genus Lepidothrix; species Lepidothrix coronata. The sequence continues at coordinate 9,113,766 of NW_016690187.1, forward strand.
ATACAGATAATAAAAATAATAAGAAACAAATTACCCTAGTTTCATAAACTTATGTTAAAAATTAAGGTAGCAAAGGGCCATGATTTTTTTTATACAGTGTATACTCATTTGGAAAACACAGGAAAATATTTTGGAGTATATATGGAGAGAAAGTGCACTGCTTGATATCTCATTTCACTAAATATTTCAGATATTTTTCTCAAAACCACGGGTGATTATATTTATTTGATTTAATTTCGAAAAATGTTTTGCTTATGCTATACCTTTCTTTGGTTTTAGTAATCTCAGAAGCTGAAGAGACTGACCAGTTTTTTTGTCCTTTAACATGTTACATTGCTACTGAAACTTTCCAACACTGAACATTTCACTGATTCCCTTTTCTCTGCCATCTGTCTGATCTGGCCTCTTTCCAAATAATACTGCTTTCCTAGTGGATACGGTTGTCCTGGTACAAGAGTTTTCAGTCAGAGTAAGGAAAATTCACATTGTGTTCAGTTTTTTCTTTGATAGTATATATAAATATTGAATGGCCATGTACACTTGCAGTTTGTAGATTCTAAGATGCACACAAGAAAAAAACTTGTTTGTCATAAACTCTGACTTATGCTCTGCTTTATTGAAAACCTGACACTCACTGTTAAAAATATTTGTGTTTTCTGTCATTATGTTCTGTGTTAGTATGTTTATTTTGACAATTACTTTATTACAATATCTGAAGAATGGATGTTTTGAAATCTGGCTGTCTGGTTAAAAAACGTAAAGTTCCAGATTATACACAACCTTGCAGAAGTGTTAATTCAACATTTTGGAAACAATTGTCTTATCTTAGAAGCTCAACATTAAATGTCTTAGGAATGATAGTATATTTTAGAAGCTGAGCACCATGTGCCATTTAATGGATTTTCAAGTTGGGCACAAAATCACAAATCTCTTCTTGACCAATATCTTAAGAATTTTAGATTTATTTAAATTATATGCTGTCATCATATATTGCTTTAGGTATTACATCATATCTAAGGACATCAATAGAGAAATTAGATCCCACAGATCTAAGAAAATGCAATGCATCATTAAAAATACATATGAAAAAGCATTGTATTTTTACGTGCACAAGTGCATTAACTGTTGAAAAGGTGGAGAGGTCTCATTTCCCCTTCTTCCTTTATGCTAGAATCACTTTCATGCTAGTAATTAAATAGTGCGTTTTATAGTGAGCAATAGTAATAAAAACCCATCAGATACTGACAACTTCTTTCAAGAGGAGCATATTACATTATATTCTGAACTATGTAGATCATCTCTGAGCAGTGGTAGAATTTCTTGTCAAACAATTAACGCTGAGTATTCCAGAATATATCTCACAAGCTTTTTTTTTTTTTTTTTTGCTATTATATGCTCTCTCTCACATTTAAGGGAGAACACTTCGAACACTTCACTTTTTCTTTAAGAGAGAGAAATGTTTCAGGTTATCTGTAGTCCAGGTTTCAAGAAGTGATTTTCATCCATTCGACTGAAAGACTGAACCTTTGGCTTTCAGGATCTATCGCTGTGTCAGCATCACTTCCAAACTCTTGACTAGGAGCTTGAAACAACTGTCTTCTCAGGTAGCAAGCTCCAGGGTTAACTCTGAATCCTGTGCGTGCTGGGACAAGACGTTGGGAGTTCAGTCAGTGGTTTGAGGATACACATGGAGGGTAACTCAAAGGTGTTGGCACTATTTAAGTCTTCCCTAGGCCATAACTTGAAGACTTGCATTTGATTTACACAAAGGCCCTTTTCCAGTACCCTGGCAGTACAAAGGTTGCATTTGCTTAGCCTGTTCTGAACTGGAATTGTGGGAGTAGTGAATGTAAGCACGTGTTCATCTTTTGACCTGTGCTGATACACTGAAAGAATGGTTGGTAACTGGCATAAGGAGATTCAGGAGTGGCTGAAATCAAGGCAGCCAAGGACAACAATTTCACTCCAAAGACAGATAAAACTGATAAAACTCATATGTTAAATTACTTCCTACTGAGTCTCTACCTTGATAATGTCTCCTGGGAGAAATAGAAAATATTAATTTTCTGGGTTTCATCTGCAATTCTAGAATGTATATTTTCTACCCTCATGTAGTTTTTTGTAACAAGACAACTCTTTCTTCTCTTTTGGGAGTGAATGTGTTCAGTACAAAAAGCAATTATTTTTTAGTTTATTTATAAGTTTATCAGTTTTTCCAGTGTTACTGTGAGTTATTAATACACTGTCTGAAAGATTTAATTTTTTTCCCCAGTGATCAGCATTCAATGTAACTGTCTGGAATTGTATCTGTATTTCATTTTGTGCCATTATGATATTGGTTTACTGTATTTTCTTTACTAAGCAGACACTCAGCACCTAACTCATAGTGCAGGGTGTAGCTTTACAACCAGATGATATTTATTACTGTGGTAAGCTATTTGAAAAAAGAACCCCAGACTCTAACTTGCATGAAAATGAACATATTCTCATGTAAATTCCTAAAGAGGAAACTGGCAGAATTAACAAGTATGAAAAAGTATCGCTCTCTTCACCAAAGTTTGCCCAAAGGCTGGGAAGCAGCTGAATTACTGGATAATATTAATATCTTGGTTTTACTGTGAAACAGATGTATGCTGCCTGATCTTTTTCCTGTGGGAAAAAAAGAACACATAACAACAACAATCACAGTGCCCCTCCTTCTGCCCCAAACTTAGCATTTTATATATGTTAGATATAAATAAACTGTGATTTTTTTTTTAAACTTCAGCTAGCAACTTTGTCATCAATTCTTGTGAGATGAGAATCAGGCCTTGTTATTTAATTACATGAATGTGGTCAGAAAACAGTCTTTCTGACCAGAAAGTGGAAATAGGATTGTGATGTTGAATATATGGTTTTGTTGCAAGCAGTGTTTTTTCTATTAACACTGTTGACCCTGAGCCCTGATTTTGTAGACACATAACTTGGTTGCTAAAAATAGGAAAATAGGCTTATGTATGTAATTTATTTTAAAATGTTTAGGTCTTTTTTTTATGGAAGAGAGAGAGATATTTGGAGAGGGGGAAATATGGATCACGGTATTTGTAACAAATGCAAAATGTTTACTAATACTAGTTGCTTTTGTAGACTTTTAATTTCCAAATAAATTTGAAAAGTGGTTAGTTTGTAGCACTGGACTTATTTTATTGTTCTGTCGTTCCTGGCAGTGTTTAGAGCATGATCATTCCAAATTTCAAGAGGAAGAAAGAGAATTACTGCCAGTGATTGCCATCTTACGGCCTCTGCAAACCTGGGTGAGTATGCTTGCTCCATGAAGAGTCTATGTACGAGGAACTACCTTTGCCTTGTAGAGTGTTCTTCTAGTAGAGATGTAATAGCTATAATAACCTCAAAACTGTTGTCTGAATGGTCTTGTTTCCCTGTTCTTTTTCTTTCATGCCAGCATCACCACTGTTGGAGCTCTCTAGAGCACAGCTGCAGCATGACCCACAGTGTTTCTGCCTCCAGTGTTCATTGTTGCCCCTCCATGGTAGAACTCAGAACCTGTTAATCAGTTTGAGGTGCCTCAGCAAAGCTGGCATACCTCCTAAAATCTGGCCATACAACTAAGCCTATGCCTTTCCATATGAATGGCTCCTTCAAAGCCAGTAGGACCGCTCAGAGAGGCTAAAGCTCAGCATGTGGGTCAGCATTGTTAGTGTATATCTTCCCCTTTTGGAAATGGCTATGTGGATTTGTGTTTTGAAATGCTCTGAAAGAGAAGCCCCTCCCACGCTAGAGCCACGAAAATATTCCAGATAGCAAAGACAGCAGAACATGTCAGTCATGCTACCCTTGCACTACCCAGACATCTGTGAAAATTTCATGCTTGTGTGAGCAGATTCTGCAAAGGGCTGAATTTGGCTGTATATCTTTGAGGGAATACTTCATTTTCCCTGCTGTGCCTGCCTGTTATATGCTTTTAATTGTCCTTGGTATTTGGGGGAAAAATAAAAGGCACAAATTAAATAAAATGTGTAAACAACAGGAGAGGGCAGGCTTAAACTGACAAAAAGCAAAAAAATCAGACTAGCTGTAAACCTGGAAACACTGTTCCCAACTCCTAGCGTGTGCAGGAAATGCAGCACATATGGCACATGGAATCACCTGGAGCCAGGCCTCTTTGTTGCACCTTGGCATAGGAGAGCAGGAACAAAGCAGGGGTGCAGATTTTAACCCTCAGGTGCCTGGTGTCTGGTAAGGATCAGCTTAAGCCTGTTCTTGTACTTGGCTTCCCGTTTACAAATATGTGATGTTAATAACAGAATCATTACTGAATGATCTCTTTTGTACTTAAACATGGATAGCAGTACATTTTTATTGGTTAAAACCTTTCAATATAATTCTTTCTAGTCTGTAAGAAATGCATATGGATGTAATAGTATCCTTTCTTATAGAAAACTTGAATTTTATTATAATGACACTTCATTTATGATGCTCCTTGCAAAAGCTGTTTCTGATATTATGCTTTTAAGTGAGCTTCTCAGTGTTCCTTACAATCATTAATGAATCAGACTTTAGATAAAGACAGTGTAGGTATGGCAGCATATCATTATACAGGGGAGTAGAGTGAAGCATGAGGATGTAAATATTTACTACATCTTGCATGATGTTGAGGAAAAGATAGCTCTAAGAGTAGGATGATGTTTTTTACTGTTCATTGTGTACTTATCATAAAAAAAAATCTTTGAAAAATTCAAACCTTTCCTAACTTCTGCTTAACATTGGCAAAAATGTTTGTCTGGAAGAAAACTAAAGCAAAATGAAAAAAAAATCAGAACATCTGATATTAAGGATTCATTCTGGTTTGGTTTTGGTTGGTTGGTTGGTTGGTTGGTTTTGTTTTCTTAAAAAGGTTTCTTTGGGTTTTTTTTGTGGTTTTGGTTTTTTGTTTGGTTGGTTAGTTTGGTTTTCGGCTTATTTTTTGGTATGGCATTTTTAATTTATTTGGAAAAAAAAATATAAAAATCTTCAGAAGGATAGAAGAATACCTGCAGATTGATGCCAATCCATGGGATATTTTTACACAAGACATCCTCCTCAAAACCCCAAAAGCTGCTACATCTGCCTCCTTTCCTGCTCTAGAAATTTGTTTCATTTGTTCAACTTACTCTACTACAGATCACTGTGATACCACTAAGTATGTGCCCTGAATGTTATAGTAATGCACATGCATCTCTGGTCAGTTTGTCTGTCAAGACTTATATGTTTTTCTGTATTTCATGCACTTCTAGAACAAAATGGATATTAATTCACAGATTATTATACATCAAGCATTGTAGAGCAAAACAATTGTTACTCTTTTTTTTTTTTTCAGGGGCATCATCACTATCACAGGCTGATATTGCACAGCTATATGATCAACTGGAATCTTATTTTGAAATAGAGAAGTGCAAGATTTCAAACTTACGGGTATAATTGTATGTATTTTCAGAAATTGAAATGAACTTATGCAGAAATATTCAAAATAGACCTTGAAGGAGGAACCAAAAGTGTCCAGTGAAGTGTATACATTAAGAAGTTTTAAGAACGTGTTTTGTATTTAAAAGGCAACAATTCCTTGGAACCCTAGAAAAGGGGCAGGTCTTACCCAGTGGGACTTTGCTTCTACACTGGCATTTTCTGTTTAATGAAATTTCTGAAATATAATGGTGTAACCACTTTAATATTTACATCTATACACAGTTAAATAAAATTTTATGTCTTACATTTTTTAAAAAGAAGTGGACTAGGAACATAGTGTAGCCCGTGCTGCATTAATTGTCAGAAAAACAATATGTATATTCAGTTGAGACAAGGAAAGCCAGAAAGTTTTGGCTGTAATTAGCAGTTTTTAGGGAGGAGGACTCTACTTTTGGAAACAACTTGTTTGCAGTAGTTGAAATTTGATTACTCAAAATCACATTATCATATTGTTGCTACAGTCTGTTTTCAAAAACGTAGCTTTAGTACAGTGAAACAGATTTCAAAGTTACCAGGAAAGAAGAACATTTAACTATAAGCATGTGAGTCAAGCTATCTCTCCCTGCGTAGAGTGATGTCAACAGCCACAGGTTCTTCTGAGCTGGACAGAATGCTTCAGCACGAAAGCTTCACAGCTGTTTTAGTCCTTCCTTTTCCTGAGCTTATATATGCTGTGACAATATGGGCGGTTTGGATCAAAGCTGAATTGCATTTGATTGCCCTGAAGCAGAGAACAGAAGAACTCGCATCTTGAAATTAGACACAGTTGGATTTTCAGTGAAGGTGTTTCAGTGAAGACTTAAATTCTTGAATCTGACCCTAAGTGCTGTGGTCTCATTTTTGTGTCTGCACTGAGTTTGTTACCTGGTGCCAAATGATCCTCTCTTCATCAGGATAAAGTCACTACATTATCAGGTTTGCATTCTGTAGCATTTACCTTTTTGCATTTATTACAAGAAGATTTACATTTTGTAAATGTGTTGGGGACTGCTTGAATTACGAAAGTGAGCTCTGAGTTTTGATATCTTAATGGAAAAAAAGGAAGTAAATGACAAATGAATTCTTGAAATTTCCCACCTGAAATCTCAGAGAGAGTGGGGGGAAAAGTTCTCAGAGAAGGCACTCTCTGAAGAGGGCAAATGGGGGACAGATGTGTGACTTCAGATACCTGCAAATTCCTGACTGAGTGCTCTAGTTTTTATATGATAGAAGGTACAAGGAGTAGGTTGCCACCATTAATGCTATTTTACATATAGCATTTACTAAAGTGAAAATGTTGTAGCCAGCCTAAACTGTTTACTAAGTGGATAGTTATTTTTTTGGTTGTCTCAGTCTGCAGCTGTTAGCACACACACTTATTTTCCAGTGTTAGAGAGACATGAATGGAGCCACTGACAGTGACTGAAGGCACTTCTGCTGAAGTAGCCAAAATTAAACATTTTATTTGTGAAAGAGGATAGAAGAACCTTTGATGTCTCAAACTCTTCTGCTGTTCCCTAAAGCTTTTCACACCAGGTACTCATCTCAACTGGAGAAAACAGCACTTGGGAGTCAGAGAGGAAAAGTGTTCAGTGAAGAAATTCAGTGATGAGAGAAGAGTTTCATTGGTGTTGGAAGGCAAACACAGAAAAGTAAACACAGCCCAGTGGATTACAACAGGTTAGTAAATACAAATGCTGTAACATTTCCATAGAGCTCTTTCTGTAGAAGCAACTGTTATATGCAATGTAGGGTGTTGTTTTATTATTTTCATCACATTTTTCTAAGTTATATGCCTTTCTTCATTTTTAGTGTGCTTTACTCACAAAAGTTGTTTGAAGTTACTGAATAATACTGGTAGACATTAAAGTTTCAGAAAAATGTGGAAAAGAGGTGTTACAATTTAGGTAAATCAGTCATTATCAAGGTGTTTTGGGATTTGCTGTTTCGGCTTCTCATGTGCTAAGTCTCCTGTAATGTGTTACAGTTGTGAAACATATTCCGACCTCTCACAACAGTGCTGAGAACCGAGACACCTCTGCCCCCACTGAACTTTACAGGAGGGAGAGAAAGGCCCATTATTAGCTTTTGTGAAGTGCAATGAGGTACTGATGAAATGATCTATACCACTCTGAATTGCCTTTGTTCATTACACACGGAGTAGTCCCTGAGCAGAGGAGAGGGAACATAAATGAAGTATTTATTTAATATCAAGGTGCTAAAATCTAGGCAGCACATTGTAAGTAAAAAAAAAAAAAAAGGCATTTGGGAATTGACATGCTAACATTTGTTCCTTTCAGCTTGTCTTTTTTAACTTTCTGTTGTTTCTTTTTATCCATGCAAAATTGTCAAAATGTAAACACCTCTCTATTGACAAGATACACTAATGTCAGTAGTAGTAAAAGAAGTGTTGACATGAAGGCTAAACTAAAATGGAGAAGGATTTCTGAACTACTCTAAATTATTTTTTTTCTGACTATTCATAGCTATGGGCTGACAGATAAATTCTACTCATTTGCAGACAGCAACTTCTTAGTTCTTCTGCAGAGAAGTTGAGAGGAGAGGGTCGTATTTTGCTATCTGCTTTCCCTGTATTTGAAGTATTTAATTGTATGTCTCTTGTTTGAGACTTCCATAAAATGGAGAAAACCAGAATTGTTCCCCAAAGAAAAGGATTGTGCAGTTTTCTAGCATTGCCCTACTTGCCAAATTTCTTGTGACTATCGCTGTATAAGATGATATACAAAGATGAATGAAGGAGGTGAGGGTAAAAGATTTATAACCCAAATAATACCAGCACACTTACTTCCACCTATACCAGACTCTGTCATGCATTAATAACATCTCCTTGTAAAAAATAGATCCAGACTTCCATTCTGACACAGTTAACTTGCAGGACTGGTAAGTTGACTGGGGGGTCAGTCAAGCTAATGTACATATATGCGTACTGGTTTTATATATGATAAGAAATACAGTGCTTATTTTTGCTTTTTCTGAAAGATGAAAAGAAATCTTTTTTATTTATTTCTATTTTCTCTTAGCAACAAAATCTTAATTTGATTTTCTCAGTATGGTTAGCTCATATGTGAGACTTTAGGCACTCCTGTACTTTCACTATGTCTTTTTATTCTAGTGAAAAAAGTACTTATTTTAGCAAGGCCACTTACAATACTTGATCATATGTGAATTGACAGAACAACCTACATCCTATTCCAATTCCTTTTATTCTGTAGATTTTTGCCTATGCAACTTGCAGTAATTCCTATGAAGCTGTCACAATCTGTTCTATCAAAATTACTTACAGATCGTGTTGTTCAGGGATCGTTGAGATGATAGATTGCTATGGTCTCTCCTGTTAATGTGTGCTTAGGGAGTCCTTCATTTACACAATAGACTTATTCAATTTTTGGTGAAATGTGATTATTACTCTTGCACGGAAGACATGCTCAATCTAAATATGGCTTGCTTATTAAAGAAATTGTATAAAAATAGGATGTCCCTCCACAAAGCTCTGCTTTTAACCTTACAAACTAATTGCCTTTACCTTGCCATTTGAAGGACTGACAATTTTGCATAGCACTGGACTGTTAGTGAGGGCTGGCAAGAAGTCCAGCTGCAACAGAGGCAGATTGAAGCATAACTGATGGCTCAGGGTGACTCGAAATCATGAAAAGCTCACTGGGAAGTGTAATCCTCTTTTCACCAGCTCAGATGTGCTCATTATATTCCTGGCTAGGTGGCAGAAGTGTGGTTAGAATGGTCCATTACTGGTTGTGGAGCTGTGTATGAGAAGATTTTAATATTTGAAGGTATCAGGCAACTCGGACAACTGTAGTCTAAATCTAACCGGTTTTATCCGTAACATTTTTATTCAGCCCTTTTTAATGAGAATGGTGATGACTTTTAAAACTTTTTCTTACTCAAGTGCTCCTTTGATGTTGTTATCTTGGTTAGAATCCCATTTCTTGGTAAGTCATCTGTACTGTAACTGAGTAGTGGTGGTCTGAAGATCTAAAACTGAGGCAGGAAAATAGAGGAAAAATTCTAAGTATAATCCTGCCAGTGTTTGTTTCTGTCACATTTCCTCTATTAGGACTGTCATGGCAGTAGGCTATACCTGCTTAAGTAGTAGCTTATAAGGTTGACCCTCTGTTTGCGTCAGGAGCCTCCTAGATTATGAGCATATGGGAGAATATGAACTGAGGAATGCAGGAAGATCCTGGGAGCTGCTTTTTTCATAAACTCAGCAACTGGTGTCTGCACTGTTGACTGCACCTTGTGCAGTATCTGTTATTTAGGCTTTTGTATTCTCACTTTTAGCTTCAACTGGGCATGTGAAACCACATACCTTATAGAAAGAAACTAAATAAATGGATTGTGTCATTCAGTTTCAGGGGATTTATCCACCCTATCTTGTAATTTTTACTTACATGAATAATCTTTGTTTACACGTTCTTAATTTGAATGGGATTACTTGCATTAGTGATAATGTGAGTAGCAAGTACAGGATTAGTTCCTGTATTTGTCAGTGGTGTCAAAAGCAACAGAATATACAATAATTTGGTTACATTTTCAATTATAATCTGAAATTAAAGAGCTTTATTTTGGAGCTGTTGCTCTGAATAGCAAGTATTGATACTTGTAATTGAATTCTGAGATAGAACTTTCCATACATTTGTAATGCAGAAAGCTCTCTCATTATATGAAATTCACTTGGCAGATGAATGGTCACCACTTAGTAACAACATTAAATCCTGCCTTTCAAGAGTCAAAAGGACTGGAATCTGCTTCTAAGGTAAAATATTTAATCTATTTCATATCTCAAAATTCTATAGTCTGAAATTACTAGGTTGAGAAACATTTTGATAAATATTTGAGTACATGCTGTGATTAATTTGTATTAGAATTGTACTTTGAACTAGTGTAATTCATGTTGGTAGGACACCTGATGAGGTGATCCTGAAAAATGCTCCAGGAAAACCTACAATGAAAATTTAGCTGCTTTGAGCAATTTTCAGGACTCAGAGGTAAAATTTGATATAGTGTAAATAAGGGTGGCAGAATGAAAATAAATTATGCTGTGGCTAGCCTGTTTTCCACAGCTACAGGTTTGGGGGATTAATTATTTTTTTTTCTATTTTTTGCTTTGTAGAGCTTAATTTAAAAAAATTTATTTATATTTAGTTCATGCGTAGCTTTTGCCCTTCTTGTAATTAAACAGAAAATGTTGGGAAATCAGTAATTTTAGCAAATATTCTTTTTTCAATGCCCAAGACTTTTATGGCTGGATAAGTGCTATCAACTTTTATATAAAGCTTTCTTCCACCTCGAAGGGATGTCTCCTCAGTAAAGAAAAAGTAGGGAAAGAAAATCTGAAAAATGGAAAAATTAGATATATCTCCTTAGCCCAAACTAAAATCAAGCTATTAGCATTAATAACTGAAAATATGTTTACAATACAGCCTTGCAGTATTTTGAAGACCAGATGTATATCATACCAGGCATTGTGGCTGTAAGTCACTTTATATGCAGGGACATACGGTGACCCTGACTCCAATCATAGATTATTTGACAAAGAAGCAGCAGTAGACAGTGAGTGTAGTCCTGTTGTTTGCACACACTAAGTGATACTGCACGTATTACCTCTCTGAAATATGGGATGCAAAAAGTTTTTTGCTTTAAATACCCTGGCCTTTTCTGGAATCTTAATTCTCTTCTCCATAGCCAGCTTCCTTACAGGTCTGAGAAGGTGACTCAGGACTCTGCTAACACCTTAATCTTCACTGGAAGTGTTCAGGACCACAGCAGCAGTTGGCTGCCAGTAAATTATGATATAAAATCCTTCCATTATTTTTTCCCTTGAAATTACAGAAAAGATAATCACAGTCTGGCCTTTAATAATGACTTACACATTCTGATTTAGGATAGGTATTTCTAATGTTTGGTTTTGTATTTTGTAAACTGCTGGACTTACTTTAAAAGCAAATATGACAAATAATGAAAGCCTGTTGTCTTCAATTGTACTACAAATTGTAGATATGTGAGAATTGGCTTGATGTCTGAAATGAAAAATGGGTACACAAATTTCCAGGTTTAGAGAAACTGCCTTTATAGATACATGAAGAAGAAGTTAAAAAAGGACATATTCTTTAGATTACCAAAGAATAACAGCAGATTTTAGTCTTGCTGCAAAGAACACAAGTTTAAGTTATAGATGAATGTGTTATAAGACTAAAAGCTCAGCTGTTGTTCTTAGTTATATCAGATAGTCTATAAGAATACATTACTTTTTCAGACAAAGCTTCCTTGTCTTATAGCTGTAGACACCTGGCTACTACTTAAGACACAGAAACACTGTCAAAGAAAAAAGAAATTATATATGAAAAATTAGATAAATAATATGACATTCTAGTAAAAGTAGGAGTTTCTGCTGGATGAGCAATAAGTAGTGTGGTAGAGTTAGATAATTGTCTTAGCATCATTAGTAGCTTGAGTTAGAAGAGAGAATTTAGGAAATTGAAGTTGATATGTCCAAATACTGAAACAAAAAACAAGATTTGCATATTTTTGTTCATAGACTCATTTATTGTTCAAGTTGTGTGTTCATCTGCAAAAGATGAGAGAACACCACCATAGGTTGCATTGATAAAAGCAAGGGCAAAACTCAGGGACAAAACTCAGGGGAAAATAACTAATCTTTCCTAATTTGTTCTGAATTTGGACATGCAGACCTCAAATACTCTAATTTCTGTGAAAATGGTCCCTCAGCTATTAAAAGTCATAATAATGCAAGACCATGGAACCAGAAAATGCTTTTAAAAGATTATTTTTCTAAATAAGTGATTCTAAACTCAGATTATACTCACTAGACCCTGTATTTTCTGAGTTGGCAGGAAGTTAGCCACAAAACTCACATTTAAGTCAATGGGAGTTACTGAAATCAGTGGGAGTTGTGTACTTTGATCTCATGTAAACTCAGTGAATTTCAATGAAAATAGCAGTCAAAATAGTGGTGGTAAATATAAAGTATCAGAGTAGATAATATATGAGTAAATGAGCCAAATATTTAGCAAAATGAAAAACATGATGGAAAAGAGAAGAAGGGTGGAAAAGAGATGATTGAAAACATTGAGTTATGCAGGACTAAAGGAGGATTTGCAGGGCTTCAGTAAACACAATTTCTTGAGAAGCTGAGGGAAAACGGAAAGAAAGCCATCAGGTATAATTGCTGTGAGGAACAACTTGGGTTTACTTTCAGTGCTGTACAAATGCATCCCAACAAGTACAACATACAAAAATAAAATCAAGAGTTAGGAGAAGGAGTTTGTATTATCATACAGACATATCATGTGTAATGGAGAAGAGACAGAACAAAGGAAGAACTGTGCGAGAAAAACAGAAAACATGGGAAAAAGTGGACACTGTACTATGGCAGAGGAAGAAAGCAGACAGTTGATAGGATATGACTGGCTGAGAAACATGGGAAGCATGTAGTCCCTCTGCTGAAGAAGGGTGATGCTGATGAAAGTAGTTGGTGCAGGGAGAAGTTAACTCTTCACAGCATGGATTTTTTTTATTATGCAGATATGTTCAGCAAAATAACTCACTAGTCCCATAAAAAGTATTACAGTAAAACATAGGACTTTCCCTGACATAAATGTTTAGATTTGAGTTCTCTCTAATTCACTAAGATTTCAAACCTGTTAGAAAGTTTCAGAAGAAATAGAGGGCCATTACCTACATTCCTTTTAGTTTTACAAGATGCAGGTGCTTATGACCCTTATAAAATGTCCACCAAAGAAAAATGGAGAAAACCTCTCTCCTCAAAAGCTACTACTTAGAAATGGTCTTCCAGAGAAACAAGCCAATAAATAAAGAGTTGTTGATAAAAATATCTTGGAAACATTAAAAAAAAACAAGATTTTGCAATGGATATGAAGAATGATAAATGTCACCAAACAAAGTTCACTGACTGTTCATATCCATGCAACTGTTGAATAGAAGCATGTTATTTTATGCCTATGGTGAGATTGGGCCACAATTTCAGACTCCAGAGGAAAACCAAAGTTAATTAAAAACAAATTAGAAGACTGTACTTTACTCTGTAGAGCAACACAATAGATTGTATTGCCAAATGAAGGCATTTTAAAGCTTTTTAGATCTAGGAAAAAAATCATCTTTCAAAGAAATTCAGAAACAAGTCAATGTAGCTGTTATACCAGGGATTAAATTTAGATGCCCTATGAAAAGTTCCAATTTTTATGGATGCTCTATTATCAGAACCAGTGAAGAGACATAAAAAATCAAGACATGAAGTTCTAACAAACAGTAAATGGACAGTATGCAAACCAGTTGAATTATGAATTGCTTATAGGTAACATACATGTTTACTGTGACATTTTATTTAAAAATTTAACTGCTAAATTAAAGTGGCTTTATGCCTTAAAGAGCATATTTATGAGCAGTATTTTACAGTTGGTCATAATTGGTGATTTAATACACAGGCTATCGTTGCAGCTATGTAGCAACTCAGATGAACAATCTGATGTCATTGAGAGATTGCATAAGCTTTCTAAACTAATGAAGTTGCACGTGAAAGTAAAAGATAATGCTCTGAATACAAAGCAAAAGAAGCTACAAAAAACCCCAGAACAGCAGGAGAACACAGGTAAAGGTTTTGAATAGATGCCAAGTACTAGAAGGTACAACAGAGATAAATAAAATACACAGTAAAGATGCAATATAATAAAACACTGTAATTTGGGCTGTCAGCATGAGTGTAGTGAGTTCAGAATAGAAGTGAGTTAGCTTTTATGGGATATTTAACCACAAACTGCCAGAAACTGCGACTGCTGCTGGTAATACATATTCAAATACAGCAAATGTGTCATTGGGAAAAATTATATAAAATCACACTATGAACTTTTTGGTTGTATCTCTTGAATTTGTCCACAAGACATCTGCAATTTGCCTTTTGCAGAGTAGACAGCTGAAGAAGTGGTAGCTTCAGTGCCATTTCCCACAGTATCATGGGAATAATTATAACTACATTTACATAAGGTGTCCCTGCCCATGGCAAGGGCTTGGAATTAGATGATCCATAAGGCCCCTTCCAACCCAGGCCATTCCATGATTCTGTGGTAGTAAGAAGACTTATTTTGGACATGAACAAACTGAGACAGATTCAACAGTTAAGAATTCACGACAGTTCACAACAGTTAAGAATTTCTAGGAATACCTCCTATCACATATTTTTCCAAGTGTTGTTAACTGAAAGGTACAAACAGTCAGCGGAAAAAGAATTTTTCTTCTCTCAGTCCATCAGGACCTCCGAAATTATTTGAGTATGTGGAGAAACTATGACAGATGTCTGTCCTGTGCTTTAGGACAGCTGTTTTCCTGTATTCTGCCAGAATGGTTTCCTTAGAGCTTTGTACCACTGTGTACTGGGTTTGTCTGGCCAGGTTTTGGTAGCGGGAGGGCTACAGGGATGGCTTCTGTGAGAAGCTGCCAGAAGCTTCCCCCATGTCTGGCCAGCTCCAGGATGGACCTGCCACTGCCAAAGGCCAAGCCCATCAGGAATGACAGTAACACCTCTATGATAACGTATTTAAGAAGGCAAAAAGAAAGAAAAGTTATTGTGCAGATGAAAATTGCAGCCAGAGAAGAGCAGAGTGAGAACATGTGAACAACTCTGTGGACACCAAGGTCAGTGGAGGAGGGACTCCTCTCCCTGAGCAGTGACAGGAACAACCTGTGATGAACTGACCGTAACCCCCATTCCTTGTCTCCCTGCACCACTGGGAGGGAGGAGGTAGAACTTGAGAAAAAGGGAGGGGTGAGGGGAAGGTGTTCTTAAGACTTATTTTACTTCTCATTCTCCTGCTCTGATTTTGTTAGTAATAAATTTAAATAATATCCCCACTTTGAGTCTGTTTTGTCCGTGACAGTAATTGGTAAGTGATCTCTCCTGGTCCTTATCTCAACTCATGTTATATGATAACTCTTTGTTATATTTTCTCTCCTCTGTCCAGTTGCAGAGGGGAGTGCTGGAGCAGGTTGATGCGTACCTGGTGTCCAGCCAGGGTCAACTCACTACACACTGGCTTTTTAACCCATTGTTATGGCTTAAGAGCTACAGAGGATAATATCTAAAGAAGCATCCATTCCTGGCCAATACTGCTTGCAAGGCTGCAGTATTGTCTTACAATTCTGCTTCAGAGTGCTTTCTCATATTTAATGATTGCTATTTCAGTGTCCTGTGCTTTGGAAATGGTTAAATGCAAGTTAGAGGGTTTTGCCATCCTCCCCCAAGTACTTCATACCTTCTTAAAAAGTATTTTTGGTTGGTTGTCTGGTCTGATTTCCAGTAGCACAAGATATGGGTCTTTCACATTGCTGTTCCAGCCACCATTCTTAACTGTCTTTCAGAACCACTTTCAAATAGAACAAAGATAAAGTTTATTCTAATAATTAATTATAGAAATATAGCATTTTCATATCTATTTTTATACATATATAAAGTTAAATCTTCTTTTGTGATAATTTTGTTTCTATTCATTCTGAAGCTACCTAGATTTTTCCATTGTTTTTGTTTTTCTATATTTGATTTTTCATAGCTTTATTAAACTAGTTAGTTGCCATCATGCAGTTCTTAATAATCTCTTCCTCAATGCCATTACTATTCACACAAAATGGTGATCTTGCATATGAAGAGGTAATAAAGGTAACTGTAAACCAGGATTCTATGTACATTTCTTAATGCAATTCCTAGTTTATTTCCAAGCCAAAACCAACAACAAAAGCAACTAATTAGCAGATTATTCTGCTATTTTAACAGAATAACTTCTGGAAAAAATGCAGGGTTTAGATAAAATTTTTTAGAATAAAATTACCATTCTTTATTTATTGTTCAATAAATTTTCTGCAAATTTGTAGATATTTAGTAATCTACTGGAAAAGTTGGCCACCAGTTCTAGCTTTTATCCCAAGTTTTCTGTTGTTCTGACGATATTTGATGAGGAAATTACCTGCTACAAGGAGATGTTTAAAAATCACAGACAGTAAGTAGTGAAAATCTCCCTTCTTTTATTAATTTTAATCATTCTTTTTAAAATTATTAATTTACCTAAACTATATTATTTATTAAATTCATTAATCTAATATAGCTTAATAATTAGTATCATTCGTTATCAGGTTTTTTTGCCTAGAGAGAAATATTTTATTTCTATTGCAGTTTGACATAAGTTTTAAGTACTTATTTAGGCATCTTCCATTATTTTATACATCCTTTACAATTTTATATGCAGTTTCAGAAATACAGTAATTTTCTTTGCCTGTTTTCTGGGTATTACCTACTGATTTCTCTCTTACTGTTAGACACGTGCTATATTTTCATAGGAGCTTAGTTCCAAGGATTTCTTTGTTTTCTTCTGTGCTGTGTTTTTAGTACACATACTTGTGTACCTATTGTACAATAACAAAAAGAACAAAATTTTTTTTCTGTCGATTTTCACACCTTGGTGATAGAAATTAAAAATTTTTCTCCTTGAAAGAAACATTAAGATGCTTAGAACAGTGTCTTCATTTTCAAGCCTGCAATTACTAAGGTATAAGAGATGAAATTTAGTATGTTCTCTGTTTCTAAAGTAATAACTCTGTTTCTAAAATAATTAGAAAGTAAGGAAACATATTTCCACACATACTGAAATTAGTTAAATGACTTAGGAGAAAGCTGAACAGAAGTCAAAATAAACCTGCAGAGGATTTTTGCTGATCTTCTCAAAATGCTTCCATGGCTTTTGGAACACTGCTCATTTTCATGTATTGTCAGGTTTGGCACTTCTGGCTTTGAAACAAAACCAAAATTAGAATTATTGAAAAACCATGAGACAAGCAGTTTTTCAAAGTATTTCTAGCTTGATTACAAGCAGATTTCATTGGAATTTAATGATTTAGTTCATCCTGAGATTTACTGTATCATTCAGAGTATTTATATTTTTCCAATCCTTCTGTCAAAAATGCAGGCTTTGGAAGGAAAATATTTTTAAATTCTCTCTTTACAGATCAAGTTTGTAATGATATCTATTGCCTGTGTGGAAATGAGACATTCAGGATTATGAAAGATCTCTTCTCCCTGCACTAGGATTTGAAGAAGGAGATACTATAAAAAGGAACTTGACAGTATAGCAATAGTAGCAGGAAACTGGCAGATTTTTAAAAAGCAGATGCTCTTGTGAACCGAAACACAAGTTCTGGAGGCTGCTGAAACGTTCATGAGAAATTTAAAAATACTTGAAATCTGAACACTTTCTCATCTTATTTCATTGAAATTCAAATTATGTTAAACTTCCAGTTTAAAATGAGCATGCAGATGCTTAGAATTCTTTTTTTTTCTTCACAACCAAATTACCTTCTGATGAAATTCAGTGAAAGCAAACCACTTAAACTTCAGACAAAAATTTAACAGGCCATATCCAGTTCTTTAGAATTCCAGTGGAAAATAATTACAGCAGAGATTGCATAGATGTACAAGAAAGCTGATGTAGCCAGTGACATTTTGGTTCTATTTCCTGTCTCTAAAAGCTCAGATCTGCACATCCTTATATAAGCAGTTAAAGGTATACTTTGACATGCATGACAAATATGGAAACGTGCTCATAAAGTTCTCAGAGGATGCTTTTTCATTTTTATAATCTGTTCTAAGTATCCTCCTGATTGATTTTTTTTTCTCCTGATTTCTCTAATTTCTGTAGGGACTATGTGGAAGAGGAGGAAAATTTCTGCACAAAGTGTGAAGAAATTTGTCTTCTTTAAGAAAAATATAAAGAAAGAGCAATTGGTTGTCTTGGCAGTTACAGCAGAAATTAGATTTCACAATGCTCTTAAAATAAGGGTCCAAATCTGCATGGTGACAAACCACATGAGATCTGATAAATCTCTCCTCTTCATGAGATTCATGACTATAAAACAGTCTTCATTTGTGTTTGCAGCCCACTGTTTTAGTGTCATCCATGTTTATTGCTGAAGTTTTGCCAAAAGAACACCCTGCAGTTCTCCAGGCTTAAGAAGTGTTGCCTGTCAGAAAAGCCAGTGGAACTCCTTAACAATAACTGGACTTGCCTTCAGCCAGCATAAGCCTCGTTCTTCCTAAACAGATGGATGTTTCACAGAGAGGCAAATGAAAGCATCTCTATGAAGCACCTGAGACTCCTCTGTCACCCAGTGTAACTTGTCCCAGGAAGCCCTTGGGTATTTGCCTAGAGACAGAGATTGTGAATCTGAAGCTGATACCTCTTTAGTCACTGAGAGTGGATTTGGGATTTTATGTGCTGCTTATACAGTGGTAAAACTGGGACTATCACCATAAATATTTCTGTTTGTTTAAGTTAAAGAATGGATGTGATACACTTTATGAAAACACACCAGTGACTGCAGGCAGTTTAAAATGGTCTTATGAGTTACAAGAGGCTTCTCAGGCATGGAACACATTTTCAACACATCAATTCTCTGTAAGTATTGCTGTAAAACATTGTACAATGGGGCTTAAAACACTTCAGGCACTTTCTGAAGTTATAGCCACATTGTGCACTTAGAAATGACATTGAGATGAAATCTCTTTTGTCTCTGTAGAGTTTTCCAGATAGGGGAAACAAACTGTGTTTTGCAAAAATATGAATATTGGAATAAATGTATTAATATAATGAAGAAATGGACCTCTGCTAGACATGGGATCTACACCTTCTCTGTGCCTCAGACCTCGGTGTAATAATTCTCTGGAATTTGGATGGTATGAGGTAATTTTAGTCAGAAGGTTACACAGTAGTAAATTTCACTGCATGACATTAAGAATTTCTTTTAATTGTTTTAGTAATTATTTTGTTTTATGGTAAAATTCTCTTTCATTCTAGAGAGAAGCATAAGATGTGTATCTGTTTTCATGAATTTTTACTTCAGCGTGCAAAAAAGTGTAACAGGATTGTGTGTTTGTATTATACATGTTCCCTGAGAAGCATTAGAGGTTTAAAATAAGAGAAATGACATTTAAATTTCATATTTCATATTTATATTGTACATGGGATCTAAATGAAAAGACTAGAACTGCAGGACACAGATGGCAAAGACTTGTAGCTCTTGCTTTCAAGAGGCTGCTATAAATTCTGCTTCAGTAAATTCTGTAGTCATGATGAGGTAACTTGAGATAGCTTTTTACTTGGTGTCTGATTGCCCTTTTCTGAATAACAAAATCTTTTGTGATTCTGTAGCTTTCTGCTATTTCTCCAAGGGATGTAATATCTTGAAATTTTACAACATCCTTCTAACACCCAGCAGTTTCACTGCTTTCATATTGCAAGAGACACACTAGGTAAATAAAGAAGATTCTTACTGACAGATGCATGTGAATATAAAAGCATACTAGGAAATCGACATAACCATAATAAACTACACTAAACTAAACCCAAACTGTTTTCAACTATTTTTTGCAATTATCTTGTCTGTGGGATGATTGTTAGTCTGTTTGTAGTTAATCATACATTGTAGTCTTATTGAGTGTATGTTTACTTTTCTTTGAATACAAAAGGGTGAGCTCTAATGCATTAATTTATTAAATGCATGGACAGAACCAGGTCCTCCCATCAGGAAATTTATGGAATCAAGCATAAGTGGTTTAAAAGACTAGTAAAGGATGATGGAAGTTCTCTTACTAGGCTATGTAGAATGCTTTTCAGGGACTGGAATAAAATCCATTGTTGATTTTAGTCCAGTTCTCAGAGATATATTTTGACAAAACTACTATCATTACTGGGGTAAGTACTGATTAGAAGAATCGGCCTCCCTTGTAGAAACAAAGAAAAAAGTAACCTAATGGGACTTCTTCCTGCTGATGGAAATGGCATCTCAGGAACTGGGCAGACACATATTGGACTTCTCTGTAAATGTTAGAATGAACCTTTTCAATCAAAGTTGTGATGTTAGATTGATTTTAGTTAAAATAGTTCTAGTTTGCATATGGACAGCTAGTAAGATAGACTTTCCAAGGCTCTAAACATATTGTTATATAATAAGAACAAGCTGATATCATCCAGTTTTGAAACAGGGTAATGTCCTCACTGAGAATTTTACCAGTTTGGCTGCACTGTCTGTGAACTAAAACCCGAGTATTTCACAAAGAAGTTATGACAGAAAGACAAAGGAGGAGCTGCAGTAAGAGAAACTTGTCCTGCTTTTGTCTAGTCATCCATCTCATGGAGAGCCAGAAATGTTCAGTGTTATAGTCTATCCTGGCACTTTTTGTATACGTTGAAAGCTCTACTAATGTACAAATAGGATGCAGACTCTGCTATATATAATAAGAAGAAGGTTGAATCCATTGAGAACTTGGCAGATATTTTTAAAACTAGGAGTCTGAGCATATTTGATTTTCATTCTTTTCTCCCAAATGAAAAGACCAATGGTTTATTGCAGCATAACAGGTAAACTTGAGTTTGGTACAGAACAGACTGAACAAAGAAGGAAGAAATCTGTTTAAAAATATTTCTCATAACCTTAGAAAGAATAAGAGTTTTTCTTACTCTCCTTATACTGCAAATTTAACTGTAATTACAAAGCTGTGCCAGAGGCTGTGAAAGACCATGCTGCATGGAGAGTTTTGACAAACAACTGATGCTGCTTCTAACTTGGCAGAGTGCAGATCTCTGTGAGTGTAATGAACAGGCAAGGAGACCTTGCTTAAAATGTGGATGAGAGAATCAGAATATTCAAGCATAATGTGAAATTGGATGTTGTGTAGATTGAGTCAAACACTTTTTTTATCAAGAAAAAAATGGCAGAAATCTTTTCATCTATCCTTTGATTAAAAAAAAAGAGTGAAATGTTCAAACTATGGAGTATGATTCAAGAAACAGTAGAAAAGATTTACCAGATAATCAACATGACAGTAGATCCAGTGAATATTTTGTTCTGGGAGTAGCTATTGTCACTAAGTAGGTGTCAATACTTAGAAAAGCCAGGATTAAGTAAAAGCTAAAACTGTTTTCAAATATTTGCACTTGCTGATGTAAATCTAACTCCAAAGGGAAATAGTTTTCAGTAACTAGTTCCAGGTGTACTTGTAAAAGTTACAATGGAAAGGTAATTATGTTGTAAATAGTGGGAATGCACTTCATCAAAGTGAGAGTTTCTTTATTCCTGGACTCAGTTAGCTGAAATAAGGAATACACACTGGAAAGCGCAATTCTAAACCCCTGTTACTCTAAATTACTCTTTCCAGGACAATCAGTATTTGCTCCAGGCAGATCCTCTTTCTGATGAATGGAAACTCTACACTGAATACATACACTACATGATTGTAGATGGACTGTTCAAAGCTATCAAGTGTTCTCTTCAGTATCTGACTGAAAACATTGAGACAACATTTAAATCCACTACTTTATTTGAAGTGCAGCTTTTTCTTAATAGCAGTGAAATGACTTTTAAACGTTCTTTGTACTTAATGTCAATGGCAATTTCTGTGATACTATGGAGAGTCTAATCAAAACCAGCTATGATACTGCATCATCTGTAGACAGATTTGTCAAATACCTTGGAAAAGACTCTTTTCAGTTATTCTTACTTTTGCTACTTTTCCTTTTTAAAAATTTTTTTGTTAATGTCACAATTGACCTTTCCTCTAGGCATTTGAATGTAGTTGTTTTCCCAGTCCAGTCACCCTTATCCAGTGGCTTATGTGAAGAAGGCTAGTATCTGAAGAGAGGCTGTGAGGCTTTTTCCCATCTGTTTTCTGTGAGCTGTCATATTCTGCTCTCCTTAACCTCTGCCTCTCTTGTTTTATGAATGCATCCAGTCATTTTCATCAGCCACCAGCATATATTCTTTGAATGATATTAGCTAACTTTTTAACTCTTCTGGTTCACTTGCCTAATTGAGAGTGCCTTTCTAATACACACTGAAATCTGCAGCTGGATGATGGACTGTCTGCAAAGCTGGTTCATGAACTTGCCTTCTGCTTTTGCTTGTGTACTGTGCCCAGGCGGTCTTTGGCTTTACAGTGCCTGTATTACTGAGCATTTGGTGTCAAATGACTTCTGTATGTTCCAGGTTGGGCATTTCTCAAGAACTGTGGGTTTCTTTGTGATTGTTGGTTGAATATTTGCTTTCTTGGTGCCTCATTTCTCATTAGGACAGCTAATACTGTTTCTGCTCCCAGATCTGCAAGTACTACTGAGCTTATTTATCCACAATTTCCTTCTCTATAAACTGTGAGGTTATGTCCACAGATGGCAGAAAAAAGTGGTTTGTGAATTGCAGTGGAACACTTTTACTAGAAATTTAATGTTAATGCAAGTTTTTGTGCAAGAGTATTCTTGCTGGACTAGCAGGACGTGCAAAATGCTTTGTGCAATTTCTTCCTTTTGCAGGTCTTTTTTAATATCAGATGGAAACAAATATCAATAAATAAATATATCAAAATCACCGCTTATCCAGGGGAAAATAGATTAACTGTAAATTGGTTACACTGTATAATAGTGAAAAATAAACAAAGGATAAGGTTGGACTCAATATTACAATTTTTGGAACCCTGTGAAAAATGACACTGATGGTCATAAGGACCTGAATCCCAATCCATCTCACTAGCTAGTGCTGGAAGTTAAATCAACGTGTTGGAGGATGTGAGTAATAACAAGTGCAATGTTTTGTGTCTGACTGATGACAATAGGTACTTTGAATTTTTGATGTTAGTGTGATGCATGAAACAGAAATTATAATTCTGGAGAAACATGTATCCAAGCAGTCATTCCTATTAACTTGTTTCAGGGAGCAGACAGGAAACTTGATGTTAACTGACAAGTTAAAATTGCCATTGCCATCAGTACAGTATCGTGGGTCTTGGCATGTGACTTAGCTCTAAGGATGTCTTTTCTTTCTTGAATTTACTCTTTGCCTCCACTGCTTTTTCACTTTTGGATGTTCATTTAGCATGACTTAGATCAGATGGATACCCTGGAAGAAATAAGTCAAGTAGCTCTGAGGAACAAAGAGTGGTACTTAATGGATTGATGATGAAATTAGATGTATAAAGCAGTTTCTACTCTGTGGACAATTTCTTAGTAAAGAGGAGGTGGAATTTTATGAAAATTATGAGGTTCATGAGATTTAGTTCATTCTAAAGAACAGGTATTTCCATTTTTACCTATTATACCACCTTGTTCCTATTAATAAAATATACTATGTCTATTAGTGAAATATAAATAATTACATTACTTTGTTGATTTGTTTAAAATTTAGTGTTCATCATGTTTCATTTTGTTTGTTTGTTTTTTTTTTAGGCCCAATATTCTAAAGAACTTCAAATATTCTCAAGAACCTTCAAATCAGAAGAATTTTTAATAGTTATTTCAAATCAAGTTGGCCATATAATTAAATATAATTTAAATTTAATTGGTGAATTTAATTTAAAAATTAACCTGAAAATTTAAGGAAAACAGCTCAGCTTTAGGCAAGCTTCTCTAGTTTCTCTATCCTATATATTTTTTATGTATACACTCATAAACACAAAAATGTATATATATGTAATCCTTTTCTGTATATGTGTATATATATTTGTATTTGTATTTATATTAAGAAGGATGGACTGAAGGATCTCTTTAAGTCCCTTCCATCCCTTTTAGCTATGAGGCGATAGAGAGATTTTGCAGACTTTTGTCTCCCTGCTGCCTTAGGTGTTTCCTTGGGACAATAGACATAATGTCTTTGGCCTTACATTTCTTCTGGATAAACATCAAATTCTCAAAAATGTTGCTGTTTTTAAGGTGTTCATAATATCTTAGAAATAGTTATTTCTTCTTTGATTGTTGTGGACTGTATTTTTTACTCATTACTGTATTAAGGATTTTTAACAATTCTGTCATCTTTGGTATAAATTTATATCTACAATGCATTTTAAAATGGCACTTTCACCATGCTGAAAAACTTCATCAGGACTATTTAGAGCATGAGAGCTGGTATCTAGATTGAAAATTGCCTGTTTGCTATTCTAAAGATCCATTCTTTGAGAGAAGAGCTCTTTGAAATTAGTGGCAACCCTGGTTTCTTCTAAAAGATGGATGTGGATCACAGTGCTGTACTCATCCCCTCAAATGCCCATCTAAAGTATTCAGACAGCAAGCCCCTGCCCCCACCCCCAATTCTGCAGCACTGAGAACCTGAATAGAGTTATTACTTGAACCACGTGTGGCAGATGCAGAAAAGAAAGAGATGGTCAAGTGTAAATGAGACCATTATATTTCTCAAGAATATCTTGTCATATATTTCTCTCTTGTTTAAAAAGAGGGGGGAAAAAAAGAACCCACCAACCAAGCCTTAACACCATGCTTCTATGTTTTATTTGATTGAATTTACTTGTTCATTAATATTTTTATGTTTGGTTTGCTTTAAGTTTTCATGTGCTCTGTGCTACATTACATTACATATTATTAGTGCTACTGAATGGAGAGGCTCATTCATGAAATCAGAGACAGGTTTGACTAAGAAAGTGTGAGGAGAG
Source organism: Lepidothrix coronata (assembly GCF_001604755.1). Classification (NCBI taxonomy): domain Eukaryota; kingdom Metazoa; phylum Chordata; class Aves; order Passeriformes; family Pipridae; genus Lepidothrix; species Lepidothrix coronata. The sequence continues at coordinate 9,138,790 of NW_016690187.1, forward strand.
TACACAGCTCTGGGTGAAATAATGTAACATCCATAGAATCAGAAAGGTTGGAAAAGACCTCCAAGATCGTAAATTCCAACCTTTAATTGAATACCATCATGCCCACTAAACCTTATGGTGAAGTGCCATGTCTACTTGGTTTTTGAACGTTTGAAGGGATGGTGACTCCACCACTTCTCTGGGGAACCTGTTTCAATGCTTAGCCATTCCTTCAGTGATCCAGTGTCTATGCAGGACCACGAATTCATAGAATACATTTTTGAAGTCTTAAAACTGACCTCTTGAGAACTTGTGGATAGCAGCTGTCAGAACTGGGGGTGAGGATTCAATGCAGAACCGGAAGTAAGGATTCAACATAACAGTTATAAAACTTTGGCACATACTTAAATAGAAACAAGTATAAAAATAACCCTGGATGAAATTGTATATTTTTTATTTTACAGCTCTTTACATTAGACACTTTTTTAACTGGATATATTTTTAAATATAGAATGATATCTGCTGTATGTTCCCAATTCTAAGGTAAATACTATATTGACTTAATCGGGTCCAAAATAGGGACATTGTATATTTTTCTTAGTGTTCTCAAGTTTCATTCGACGGACTTAATGAAAAGTGTTTATCAATGCTGTACCACCATTGTCCTCCTAGGAATCAATTAAAATGTTTAGANCAAAGTTATTTGTCTGTGGGAGGTAGTGTTTTCACCGAAGTAGTCATACACTAAAGGCAGTTTTGATGTTAAGTTTTAACTGTGGATTGCCTTTATTAGTGGAACATAGATTTCAAAACCAGACAAGACCTTTAGTTTATGTGGTCTGCCGTCCACAGAATAGGATTTCCATGTTGCACAAATATGTCTTAGAAGGACCACCAAAAAATTTTTACTTTTATTTTTTGTGTTTGTGCTTGTTAATCCTGAAATGCAGCCATTAATGTAACATATGCTCCTATCCAACCCTTGCTGCTAAGATCAGAGCTGAGGGATACAGAGGGATCACATGGCTCAAATAGCTGAAGATTCTTGGTCAGGAGTTCAAGGTGAGATGTGTGATATAGTGGACTTAAGCCAATGTATGATTTACAGCAGAACCTTAGTCTTGGTGGTCTCTCACATTCCAGATGGATGCATGAAACATGAGGAAATCCACTGCTGCATTTTAATATATACAAATTTTATGTAAAAGCTGTTGAAAGGTTGGTTCTGTCTACTGTCCTGCTGAGACAAAAATAATTTTTGAAACATGAACATTTCTGGTTAAATGAAAATTCCTTTTTCAGATGATCTTAGCTAAGAAACTCTCAGGGAACATTTGATTTTAGTTTTCATAAATAAGACCTGGCAAACAACTACTGAAAATGGCTCAGTTCACCTCTGTTCACAAAATTAAAAGGTTTTTCTGTGCATAACCTGAAGCTGGTTAAATCCTGATCCTGTAAATATCTACAGGGTATTCTTAATCTTGCAGGATCAAGGCATTCCTTTTTTTTGCAGTAAATCAGGTAATTAGCAGCTTAATCACTTTGCACGTGTACAAACTCTCAGGGTCCTGTGTGCACTAATAGGGCTTTAATGGCCAGCTCCACCCCACACCCGGAGGACTCCACTTAAGCTTAGCCCTGAGCTTTTGGTTTCTCTCAGAGGCACGTGGTAGGTGTGCATGTCTTACAGCCTTCCTCCGGCCTTGCCACCTGGCTGGACTTGGACCTAGATCTGGACCTGTGCTCCAGGTATGCTCTTCTGGATAGACCCCCATGGCTGTCTGTACGCTCTACCTTGTCCTTACCTCTGTCCCTCCTAACTCTCCTGGCTGTACCTCTTGGAATGCAGCATCTGGTTTATTGCTGGCTGTGTTTGGGGCTATTGATGCACCCAGTTACAATCAATCAGCTCTGCTACCGTGCTTAAAGCCCTCTAGGATTGAGCCCTTGGTGGATGAGGGTATTGTCTGTGCTGGGGTAACTTTCTCTTCCTAGTTTACCTTCCCTTGGGAAGCAGCCAGCTTTTGCTGCTCTCTGAAGAGTATGTGCCTGTTTGCACACAGAGGTGCAGAAGTGGTCTCGGATGGTACATGCAAATTGAAGGTAATCCTCTTGAAAATTTGAGCCATGTTCTTTAATGTAACTTTAATTAGGAAAGTGTTGACAGACCAAAAGTTGAAGCAGTAAAAATAGCACTGGTATAATATTTGACTGGTTTAGCATGTAAAACACTGGTTCTTTATGAATCAGAGCTTTGCTTTCAAACCTGGTTTTTCCAAATGATTAAAGGTGTTTCAGAAGATATTTTTTTCCCTATCAAGATTTGGAGGAAATGTAAAGACTTACACGGCATATGAAAATGGGGACTCTTTCAAAATAATGTCTTTACTATTCAATTCTAAACTGTCATGCCTCTTAATGCAGGTGAAAAATAATCTTCACCATGGAAATATCCTTTTTTAAAGTACAATTTATAGACAGGTATTTTATTGTGTTCTTAGTTATGCATTGTCAAAGGATTGCTTTGTGTTTATTAAACTTCTAGTCACTTGCTTCGAATAGTGTTTGGAAACCTTTCCGAGCAATATGACTTTCAAGGAGGTAATGAGGTTCAGCTGTGTCACAGAATTGTGGAATTAAGTAGAATGAGACTCAGAGTAAACACAAATGTTTGCAAAAGCCCTGTGTAAGTTTTTCAGAACAACAACTGGAAAAATCTCCATTTATCTTTGTGTAGTTGCCTTTAAACTATGGTGTCTAATTATGCGTTTTGTGAGCAAGTCCACGTCCACATTCAATTACACTTGAGGCAGACCTTTTTGTCAGCAACAGGTATAGCTTCTAGAGTAGAGGAGCCTTTGAGATGTCTAAAAGCAATATGAGGAATATATCCCTTTTTTGGACCAAATTGGGTTCGAGCACACCCTTGTTAAGAGCTAGGCAGGTTAAGCAAAAGGGCTTAATATATTTGGGACTTGCTAGTACTTTAGGTTGTCACTATATGTGCATTTTTACCCCCTTCTTACGGGTGGATCAAAATAATGGATTTGTCAAACTATTTTATCACTGGGGTGTTTTTTGTATTTTGAGGATTATTTCCAAATTTAATAAACATGTTCTAACTAGAAAATGCAGGATGTTGTAAACATACTTTAATCTTTTCCATAAATTGCATTTTGAGAATTACCTTGAGTAAGGAATCCATGTTTGTCACTGCATCAGGATGTAGGGAAGGAATGGCACATACTCAACTAATATTTTTCAAAAAAAAAGAGAAAAACAGGGAAAGGAGGGGAGAACGAAAGTATGTGTTTGTGTGGACTGGTTTTTGGCTCTGCAAACTAACAAACAATATCTACTTTTAATGTGGTTAGCAATTACCTGAAACGTGGAAGAATCTTCACTGTAAAGCAGAGAAGTAGTACCTCTACAGTCCAGAGAAGTGCTGGTTATCAGAAGGAAGCATGTTCTTTTGGAGGTGAGATCAGTTCTGTGCTCTGAACCAAATGATTTTTCATTTTTTGTTCTGATAACAAGCTGGTAGCAAGCTTCACTGAACTGAGAAATTGTAAACTCTTAGAAAAGGCTGTCTAAAGATAACAATTCAGTGTTTCTCAGTAATGTATTCTGAATGAATCTGATAACTTAAAGCCCACCTCACCAAAATGGGAGTGATTCTTGTTGTCCCCTTTATCTTCAATTACGTCTAATCTGTTTCTAATTCAAACAAGATGATGCTGTTGTCAGATCAAATGTAGATTTTAAATGTTTTATGCTTCTCCACTGGGAATATTTTAAGTGTGTGCAGGCTGTCTTTCAGGGCGGCACTGACCGAGGCTAGCAAAGTTTTAGATAAATGTAAAGGAACTAAAAGTTATTAAAAATGAAATGATTCATAGTTCATGAGATGGAACACATTAAATGAGTGGCAGCAAAGGAAAAGTTAGGGAACAGTCTCCTTGGATTACCTGCTTAACGCATAAGGCACCCTAATTCAATAAACAAATTATATCTTTCAGGTTAAGCAGCATGGGTTTAGAAACAGATTAAAAAAAACCCAAACAAATGAAAACCCTCACCCTTTTGTTCGACACTCAAGTTCCTTTCCAAGATATGGATAAGAATAACCATGATTTTATGAACTGTTAGGACATTTCTTTCACTGTCAATAGCTTAGAGTACTAATCAGAGTTTACAGTCAAAATAAAAATTTCAGCATTATTTATCAATGTATATTCTGAAGTATTCCACAATGTGACAATGAAAAACATAACAAAAAAAGCTTTCCCAATTAGAAATAAATTTTAGAGAAAGTTTAGTTTGCCTAAGTACATTGCATTTTGAATGTCCATTCTCATGATCTCTACCTTGAGGAATGAGTATTCACAAGTCTCAACTAAAAGTCAGCAACTGGTAGATTATTTAAATGAGCATTTGTTTCTCTGCCATGATCAAGAACTAAATGAAGAATCCAACTGTATTATTTGAAAATTCAGTTGATGAAACACTGAAATGATTGTAAAGTATATTCTGATTGCAGGCTGATTATGAACTTTGGTTTAAAGTTAGAAGACAATTTTTTATTTGTGCATTCTCTTTCTCCTTTGATTTGTCCCTGAAGTGTTGTTTGGACCTGTGGGGCTGAGCAACTGCTGAATAGATAAAAATAAGGGGAGAGACGGTGATGGGTGTGGTGTGGTTATTTTATTGTTTACTTATTTGGGGTTTTTGGCAGGGTTGGGGTTGGTACAGAACCATTGTTCATCTTTGTGTAATCTGCAGACATGTTGAAGGTGCATTCGATCTCGCTGTCTGTACCATTGATAAAGATATTAAAGAGCACCTGTCCCAAGACAGAGCCCTGAGGGACACTACTTATCACTGGTCTCTACCTGAACATAGAGCCATTGACCACAGATATCTGACTGTACCCATCTAGTCTGTTCCTTTTCCACTGAATAGTCCACCCTTCAACACCATATCTCTCCAATCTGGAGATAAGGATATCCTGTGAGACTGATTGAAGGCCTCACAGAAGATTAGGTAGGTGACCTCGCTTGGTCTTCTGTTGCTGACCATCGCAGTCACTCTATCATAGAAGTCCACCAGGTTGCTCAAGCACAGTTTGTCTTTAGTGAAGCTGTGCTGACTGTCTTGGATCACCAGCTTGTCTTGTATGTGCCTTAACATTGCTTCCTCGAGGATTGGATCTTCCCAGGCACAGAGGTGAGGCTCACTAGGCTGCAGTTCCCCAAGTCTTTTTCTTCCCTTTCTGAAAACAGGAGTGATGTTTCGCTTTTTCCAGTCACTGTGGTCTTTGCCTGATTGCCATGATTTTTCAAATATGATGGAGAGTGACTTGGCAATAACATCAGCCAGTTCCCTCAGGACACTGGGATGCATGTCATCAGGCTCCATAGACTTGTGGCGGTTCAGCTATTCAGAACCTACCTTTTGTTTACATTGGGAGGGACTTTTCTCCCCCACCTAGAGGTTTAGGGATTGGAGAAGTGTGGGAAGCCTGACTGCCAGTGAAGACTGAGGTAAAAAAGACAGTGATCCTGCTTTTGAACATGATGACCTACCTCACTAACTAGCTTTGCCATCAGGACAACCACTAATGACAGAAAAGCCATTTTGCTAAAATCTGTGTCATATAGTGCTCTTTCAACAGTAAGACCTCTCCCATAATGGGAAAAAGAGGTGTTCATCCTCCCTGCTTAAGGAAAAAGAAGAGAGAATGTCACCAAAAAAAATACAGAACTTCAGGTGTTATCGTTCAGTTTTGCTGAATTAGAGATCCCTTAGATAGTATAAGGGCAGAAGAGGGAAAAAGACCTTTGGAAACTTATTCCATTTAATTTCTTTTTATTTTCTTGTAGTTACTACTTGCTTTAAAAAAAGAAAACCAAACAAAAAACACCACCCTTTTTTCCTCATTTGAATAATAGTGTATTTAAAAGCACAACTCTAAATTATTTATTAACATGTAAGCAAAGATGATTGCAAAGCAGACAAAATAAGGAAAAAAATATTCTCGACAAACACATCAGTATGTTGCTTGGTGATGACCACTCTCCAATGACGCTGTTATTTTCAAGTTGTTTTTGTTTTCCTTGACATTTTGAAAAACTAGAGTTCTGAAACACAATGATAAAAATTCCATAAAGAATTTGAAGAATAGCTTTACTTTTTTTCTATTCTTGCCTTGCCTACATAGGCAGTTGTGTGTTATTTTTGTGTATTTATATTTCTATTGATAAATATTTAAGTTTGTAATAGTTAAATGAAAGACTGTAGAGTTTAGTAAAGGTATCTGTTTTCAAAATGAAGTACTTATGTTTTAGTAATTTGCACCTTTCTTAGGCTTTCAAGAGCTATAGTGGAAACATATATGGAAGGAATCTCTTTGTGAAAATAATCTCAGTTTGCAGCGTCATTCCTGTGATTTCCAAAAAATAAACCCAAGTCCTACTTGCTAGAAGAAAACTTTACTACCACTTGGCCTTGAAAAGCAATGCTGTGAGAAAGTGTCAAATTATTCTGAATGTCTTTACACTTTCATATGGAAAACAGCAGTGCTGAATAAGAAAAATAAATGCCTTAAAGATACAAGTAGTTGGTAATCCATGAGTCTGACTCCTTAGCTGCCAAATGTTCCCTCTGAGTTCAGAGGGAATTGATCATAGCCTGTCGCTGCAGAACAGAACACAGATCACTCTGTTATACCGTGATAGGTCCAGATAGAAAAGAGCTGTAGGAGACTGGATTGGGTCCAGAGTTCCCTAGAGCTGGGGTATGTCAAGCCTGTGTAGCTGGGCTGCTTCATTTTTTTTTCCACAGATAGAGTCCCTGAGTTTCATAAGATTTAATAGAGTAGAATGGCTGTTTTAGTATATTGTTTGGTATAAGAGCCAGGAAAGCCTCTTGGAGAGAAAAAATATCTTCTTGAGGTTTGTTAGTTCTTCCTCTGTGGGAGAGCCTTTGTCCTCTTTTGAACACACTAGCAGAGTTGATAAAATGGGCCTTATCAGTTGAAGTGTGATTTGGGTTAGTCCTTTGGGTAGCAGAGAGCCCTGTGTTGAAGGGACCTGAGGTGTCATGTCTTGTGAAATCATTCTGTAACAGTGTAACTCCCTGCTTATCCAGGTAAGTCTTGTCCTATCCTAAACAGCAAAACCATTGTAAGGAGTTTGAATTGGGAACTTTTCCAAATTATGAAAAAGTTGAGATCCAAACTCGAATACTGGTGTTGGCACTCCCTTGGCCTTTATGGCGTCTCTGCTTCTCCGTGAAATTTCTTCAGGAACTCTGAAATGAACGCGTTTTCTCTTGTTAAAATAGAAGCATCCAAATATCAAGTGACAGCAAATTAAGGACAGTTATTGACACCTGAACTAGTCTTTGTAGACTGTGTTTATAGTCTGTGGAGAGGAATGAGGAGTCTGGGTGCAGTGCATCTGACCTCTTTGGATATGCCCATTGGGACAGGATGGTTTACATTCTATCCACTGCTGACTCAACTAGATATCCTCTAACTGTAAAATTAATTGTATTAACTAGATTTTTACAGCAACTTAGCTAACTAGCTTGAGGTAAGACAGAGTAATTTTCTGCTAATGAAGATGAGCTTAAACATCCATGCACAGATTTTGACTATATTTATTAACATTCATCTAATAGACTCTATCTGCTATAAACTTTTATCCCTTTGCACATGCAAAAGGTTTATGCATTTGTGAGCCTAATGAGGATCCGATCATGAACAAAAATAACTGAGGGTGACAGTTGCTCGTTCAAATTTGTGTATAGATAACTTTTATAGCCCGATCTGGGTGCTTTTGAATGCCAAATCCATGAAAAAGATAATATACATACACTTGGTGGACAAAGGTGGTGTTTAGTATTTTATTTATAATAAAATAGCATAAAATTATATTCATTTGTATTATGGCTACAGTTCTCATTTTTTGTAGCTGCCTTACATCCAGTGCAAAACAAATGGTTTTGCTCTGTTATTTATGTGGAAGAAGCTTGTTTGACTGGTTTGCACAGCAATGGTCTTATTCGTTGCACTGTTAAGCAGCAAAGTAGATCGATAAGTGTGTGACACACTGAGAATAACAATTGGTTACATGAATAGGAATGAAAAAGATTATTCAAAAGAGGAGTAACTTTCTCAAGTTTCCCCTTATTGTCTTGTGTAATTTGAGTAGGTCCTAGAAGTTCATTTCCAAAGGGCTATATGCAGCAATTAACCTCTAATTAAACAAATGAACAAACAAAAAACACACTTGTGACCCCCAAACAGATTTGTTTAAACCAAGTCACTTAATATTTGTAATTCTGTGAACCTGTCTTCCTCTTACCCCTTGCTGTATTTGAAATATTCCCACTTGTCTGCCACTTCTGTTATTAGACCAGATAGCAAGCTGTCCAGATCAGAGAGTATCTGCTTTGTATTGCTTTCGTATTAATTTACAAGCTTCATGATTTTACAAGTGTGTGTGTGAAAAAGAGAGCATGTGTATATGTCTAAATATGTATATACTTATACATTTGTTTATAGTGACATGGTTGATGACTCCAGCAGTTTTCTGTGAAGTGTTGACAGTGAGCGGACCTTCGTTTATTTGCAGAGAAAAAAATTCCATCATCAGTACATTGCAGGGACCTGGCATTCATAATCCCCTATCAGCTTTATGCATTACTGACCTCCACAGGCATTTTAGGGGAAGACACAGTAGGAAGAGATGAAGGTCAGTACAGAAAGTGTTATTGCTTTTGCAGGCATGTAATGTGTATTTAATCATTGTCTTACACCATTTTGCATATAACACTTGGTTGCTCTTCCTGGTAAAATTATCGATCCATAAGAATTTTTTTCCTATTTCAATCTAAGGGTCAGTGATAAGGAGCACTGTCAAGTTCCACTGGCTCCATGTCACACTATACCTCACATACTATACCTCACACTATACATCAAGTGAAGCTGTGATCTTTTCAGAGTTCTCTGGGTGCCACTGCATCCAGATCAAGACACAATTGTATGCAATATTCTTCCTTATTGGCTTGTGCAGAGTAGTTTGTGTATATGAAACCCAGATTTGGAAATGTGATGAAATGCAAGTTGAATCCCTTCTTGTCCCATTCCAATAATCCAGCTGGATTTAATATGCATATTTCCTGTTTGTATAGAATTTATTAATAATTAAGCAAAGTGTTGGGATACTTGCTAACCCATTTGTAGTTACGTTGTTAATAAAAAAAGGCTCTGCCTTATCTAAAGGACATTAACACTTGTAAAAGTAAAGTGAGGGAAGTCAATATGTCCTTCACCATCCAGATTCAGACTATAGGAACAACAGGAAAGCAGAGGGGAATGTTTGAGTTTGAATAGACGTCCAGGAAATGTTTGAAGGTGTAAAATTCTTTGATTATCTGAAAATATAAATGTATTAACTAGATAATAGAAAATATGGAATGGATCCAAAATCTTAGTGAGTTTTGTTATACTTCTCTAACAGCAAATACACTACTTAATGAATTTTAAAGATTTTTCTGATGCTTGGTGTAATTTCTTGGTGACTGAGGGCCATCAGGTTCCCAGGTTCCCATGACAATGGGCACTGGGCAGCAATTCTCTTGAGTCGAAGGCAGTAGTATTGGCCAAAGGCACCTTAGTATAAGGTGCCTCAGTAGGACCCCAGAGACGTAGTTCGGCCTTTGAAGGATGCCCACAAGTTTTAAATGTATGATTTGAACTGTAGCTCATTTACACTGATACTGATTCAGAGCGCAAAAATCTTGGCGGGGAAACACAGACAAATCTTTAAAATTCAATCTTCAGGGCAGAATTGCCACTTCTAATTGGACAAAATGAGGAAATCAAGTTAAGGGTCTGACTATGCTCTTCATCTTGCATCTCAAATAAATAAATACAATCCATGCCTGTATGATTGCACGAACCGAGTTAAGCAAGCTTTAGGTGAGGTCCTAGGTGTTTATAGCACTAAAGCCAGAGAAACACGACTCGTCAGCAACAAACTAATACAGACATAAGCTGTGATTAAAAAGAAAAAAGAGGAAAAAGTGTAGATTGAGTATTGTGCAGTAGGAAAACAAGGCTTTAAGTGACTGGAGAGTATTCAGTTCTTGAATGGTCAGGATCAAGAAACACCACAGAGGTATGGGGATATGAAATAAATAGAAGAATCTGTGGGTATGCCTCATGATTAGCACATGTAAATAGAACAAATATTTGAGGAAGGAACTTTGAAATAATGCTGTTTGGGTTTTTGCTCAAGTTTTCTGAACCTATGAACTCTATTCTCGAGTTGTTTATGAAACAATCTGAAATTATTCTGTCTGTGAACTGTACAATATTACAAACTTAAGACTTAGTTTAACTCACCTTGCAAAAAAAAGCGCTGGTAGTTCTTTATCATAACCCTCCTTGCATGGAAGTGCATTAGTGGTGTCTGCACAAATAAGCAATGAAGAGTAGTGAGAAGAAAAAGCCTCACACAGTACTATGTGCACCCACAGTGTCATACTGTCTGCCTCAATTTGTACCTTTTCAGTATTTGACAGTGAATGAGAACATTATTGCAATGGTATTTACAAGCACTGCCGGAGTACGGGGTCTGTCATTTTTTTCTATTCCGAATTGTTGTGCATGGCTTTAAAAAGTACCTGAGGCTGAAATGTGTTTCAGAGGTCGTCAAGGAAGAAACAAAGTGGTTTTTTCACTACTTTTTATGAAATTCGGCAAATCATTTTGAAGTTGGAGGAGTTCCAAACCTAAATGCACGTTATTATGGATTCAGATGGATAAGATGGTTCCTGGTGGGGTTAAGTTTGTCATAGTGTCTTTCAGGAAATTATACAACTGTCTTTCGTTTTCCTCTGTATTTCTTTAGCCTAAAGAAAGGAGGTTTCAAAATGGCCATTTAATAATCCCCTAGAAGAATAACCTTTGCAGCAGTCCTATTTTATAACATAAGAACTATGAAAACCTGGCCTTGGATGGATTATAACAGAATCCTGTCTATTGACTTATAGTTTATGATTAAGTCACTAATCTGGCTTCCAGCTTTACTTGTATTTGTTCAGAATGACAGGAGTCCCTTTCAGTGGTCATCACAGATTTCTCTTTTCATCAGCTTTTCCTCAGAGGTAATTGCAGCTGTACACAAGCCATTCAGTCTCCAGAAGAGGACAAAATTTATTTTAATGTCCATGAGTGCACAGTTACCTCAGAGATGAAGTTATTGTTGTAGAAGAATAGCAAAAGCTCCTTCTACTCTGATGAAAGAGTGCCTGACGAGATTAGGAAGCAAGAAATCTTCCTGGTATTTATTTATTTATTTATTTTTACATAAGTAAGCCATGGTTCAGTTTTTTAAATATAAGTTGATTTAAGCTTCAACTCATTTTATCAACAGGACCCAAATCTTTCATAAAGCCTCTTTATAAATACATTCTGTTGGTTTTAGTATCTTTTACCATAATGATTTTGCCATTGCAACAGAATTGCATTAACTGTCCATGAGAATGTTACAGCTAATTGGTTTTGGTTAATGAGAATTTTTGATATTTGTGATTTAATTGAAATTTTGAATTCAATGACTCCTTAGTCCCAAAGCAAAACCATATGTTTCTGCATGTTAGGTGGACTTTTTTTACATTCTAATCCACTGATTTAGATGTAGGAGATACCTACAATTGTGGTTATACATCTCTGCAGGTGTCCATAGTGGAGTCATTTCTCGGGAATAAAGTCACTTTATACTGGTGTAGAGCACCCACACAGTGAGTTACTCAGCATAGCAGTACTGCAACATTGTTTACTGGACACATATTGCTGGTGATTTTTTCCAGAGAAGATGTTCAAGAGAGAACTTTTGCAATTTTTTTTGTTAATATTACGAGATAAGCAATTCCATTAAAAGATCCAGATTTATTTGGAATGATTGCTTATACTAAAGCAGGTAAATAATGTATACTTTTGCTTTCAGTTTCCCTGAGTATCAAACATTTACCTTAATTGAATTTTCTTTGAGATTCTTGAGACAAATTCAACCATGAATAAAGCAAGAATACATTTTATGACTGTAGGAGAGATACACCTACTTATCTCAGGTTTGAAATTTAATTTTTTCTTCTTTGTTACTTGCACACCTCTCATCAATTAATGCTGCAGAAAAGTCATTGTATAAGAAGTGAAGTGATTCCCAGTTCTGGAATGTTAATACTTTAGAAATGTGTTTTAAACTTTGAAAACAAACAAAAAACCCAAACCCATGAAGTTAAGGATTCTGTCCCTATAACAAACAGAATTCTAGCATAAAGAATAAAAATCCTTAGATTAATTTTCAGCATCAGTAGGTTTTAAATGTTGAAACTGATATTCTTGCATTTGTATACCATACATATTCATAAATATTCACCTGCTGATGAGTTGGAAACCTTCTTTCCATTTTCTCTTGCCTCGGGCATTGCTTAGAATGTAGTAGGAGCTGTTTGTTTATTTTTTTAAATTTTATAGACAAGTATTAAAGATTGGATGAAAACTCCATGGAAACAAATAAATGATGAACACATGGAGATGGAGCTGAGAAGATTTGCAAATGTGATCATTTCCCTAATGAACGGTGTTTTGCTACTTGAAATAATCTCTCCTGTTCTGAGTACTCTGCATTATGTAGGAGCCTGTAGCTTGTTAAATTCCCTTCATTAGAGGGCTTTTGAACTCAAAGGATTTAAAAAATTGGGGAAACAAGTATTACAGCACTGAACTCCCAGATCTCAAAGTACTTCTGAAAATATCCTTCTGAGTTTATTTTTTCCTTCGATAACCAGCAAATTACACAGCTGGCTTTCATATAAGATTCGGAAGTCATATTCCAAGATGCAGTCGCTGCCATGCTTACTTCTTTATTGCTTCTGTCTTTTTTTTCACGACTGTTTGCTGCATTAGAAACGAAGACCTGTCAAAGCACTATGGACATGGGGTATGTGCTTCTGAATCAATGGTTAAGCATCTGAAAAGAGATGAAGTTTAAGAAAATAAACCTTCCTGTAATTCAGAACCCAGCAATTATGACCACGATAGTCTTTATGTTCTGGATTTGTAGAATTTTGGATAACTTTATTCCTGACTTGTTTGTGCCTTTTTTCTAAGGCAAAATTTGTCAGGTGAATAACACATGGAGAACTTTTTTATTCTTCAGCTGCGCAGACGAGCTGCGAGATAAACGGATGTGTAGCTAAAGCAGTAGGAGAAATGGCAGTAGAAAAAGATAGATGCAGACAATGGTGACTGTAAACTAACGTCCTAAGGACGGTTTATAGGAATTAGAGATGATCTGGGTCCATGTCAATAACCCAGAATCTGCTAGATGTCTCTCTATTCATACCCTATTTTAAAAACTGAACTGTTAAATAAAGTCCCAGTGTTTTGGGAATATGAATGATTGGGAGGTGAAAGAACTGCTAAACGTAGAAGAAACAAGCATAGGAGGTAGTAATTATCATTCTTTCCTATCTTAAAAATTTCTGCATGTACTGGGGACTTATATTAACTTCAAGATATCATTGGGCAGTTCTCCAAATGTTGAGAAGTAGTCTATATAGATGAAAATTTCACTTTGATTTGGGGCAGAAGGATGAGGTCACTGAGAATTTAAATATCTTATACGGTGTGGGGTAACATCAAAGTAGAATTGAAGAATGTCTCGGTAGTTGGGGCACTTTCTAAAGGCTGATGAGACAATGGCCGAGATCTGCTTAGGGGAGAAAACTGAATGGGAGTCTATCATATGATTTTGTTTGAATGTAAGTCTTTGAGTCCCAAGTGTTTGAACAGAAACTTTCTATTGAATTTTACACAAACTTTTTATAGGTTTTAGTTTTCACAGGAAAAGCTTTCCTACTGTATATCTTAGTATCTCCTAATATTTCTCAGTATAAGAAGTATATTTACTTACCCTCCTATGAGCTTCTGTGGATAGGAAAGTGCTATTTATCCCTGTTTTACAGCTGAGAACTTCAATATTCTGTGATTTATCAAAGGTCACCTTCAGAACTTTTGTGAGAGCAAACCTTCTAAGTTCTGGTCAGAGCTCTTAATGTTGGACTAGCCTTTCTTGAAAACAAACACTCCATTTCTATTTACAAATCTGCTGTCACCAGTGCAATGAGTTAATTTCAAATTCTGTAGATAACCTTAATATCTTATCAAGATGTAATGTTCAAGTAACTTCTTATTTAGGAATTGACAGACAAAAAATGTTTTCCATAAATGAGTTGGCAAATACTGTGATTAAAATAATATCAATCAGGCCGGAAGAAAAGATGTTCTTGCTGGTGAATAGTTTACCAACAGAATGATTTTGTTATGTGCATGCTTCAGATGTGCATAACAGACAGAAGCAACTGTTCCTTATTTTGAAGACTAGCTGTGCCTATGTGCTCAAATGGTGTCACTTGTATTTCAGCAAAACGGGAATTGTTCTGGTACACAGAGCTGTTTTTCAGATTAGCACTTAAGGATTACGATGCTTTGGAAACACAGATGATGTTAAAACAATGGAAATACTTTCATTTTTACAGCATCTTTTTGCTGGTGGTCTCAAACACCTGTTAAGACAGTAACATTATATAGAAAGACTGCAATATAGAAAGTAGAAGAATGACTTGACTCTGTTTGGCTCCATTAATTTTGTTCTTTTTTGGTTTCATTTGTTATTGCTTTTGGACTGATTTAATTCCTTCAATAACAACTAATATTTCTAACACACCTACTGCGGTAGTTCTAAAAATATTTCTAAAAAGTGTTATTACCAGAAGGATTCTCTGATACCTGTGGAAGATGTGAGTGTCACTTCTCCATTATGCCACTTCCTCTCTGCAGTTGTTTTACTGAAAATAATTTCTGAGGGAAACCGTTAAAAGCAGGGAAACTTTCATCCTAGATTAATATGTTCTTTAATCACTGTTCTTAGCCAAATGAAAATTATTCTAACTGTAGATTTCTTCAACATCTGTCAACAGATTGCAAAGTACTGAAGTTATTTCACAGTGTTACCTAAAATTTGACAAGAGTAAGAATCTTGCAGTACCAACAGCAGTTATATATACTATTTTCAATGCCCTGTGTTTTTTGAAGAACATACCAGATTACTGAGCAGTGTATTTCCTTGCCTGATGTTCTGCTGGATTAGAAAGATATGACACAAGTTATTCTAGAAACCTTAGGCTCCCTGTCTGGACCACATTATCTGCCACATCTAATAGGAGAAGCTCCATCGATCCTGAGGTCACAGCCAATTAGACAACATTGTCTCAAGGGAAAATGTGTATCTTTGTTGTCCATTCTCTTATCCTGGAATGATTTGCTAATTGTACAAACCATGAGTCTTGTCTGTATTCTTTTCTCTCTCCCCTCGAGGTTCACTGAAGTATAATTGTATGCAAAGTGATGGAAAGATTGTTTGTTGAAGCCGTGTTTGTAATCTCAGAATGTAAAGACTTACCTTTCAAGTTAAAAGTGTCCTTACATACTGGAAATGAAATAACTTAGTTTGAGAAGCTAGTGTAACCAAATCCACCTGGTTTAGGAGCCAGAACAAGTGTGTACTGATGTTTGGGTAGAATCACCTGACAGGCAGCCTAGGCTCCTCAGAGGAGCAGGAAGAGTTTGGACAATCAAAAAGAATTTTTTTTCCACCCCCCCCCCAAAAAAAAAACCCCACCCACCCAAGCCAAAAAGCAACCAACAAACAAACCAACTACCCACCCAGCCCCACATCACCCTCCAAAAAAAACCCCCCAAAACCAAAAGACATTAACATTTTCTGTGTGAAAATGATGCTTTGGGTAAACTTCCCATCAGGAAAAGTAAATCAAGCCATAATATGTCAATCAAAAATAGCAGCTGCTTTTGACTGAGTCATTGACTCAGTGGCATGAGGCAGAAGTCACAGTGATCAGTTCATGCTGTTGATTCTCTTGGGCCTATGCTGGAAACTGTAGTTAGTAATTTTTATTTCCCACTCTTCCCCAATGGAACTTGAGTCTCTGCTGGATTGTATATCCCATTACATACCATGCTATGTTTCTGTAGTTGAGTGTGTTTCTGTGTCACACAGTCACAGAGTCACACAGTAATGTGCAATCTGAAATGCAGGCTGCCTGCAGAATGTAGGCTATGGAGGATCAGAAGTTAGGATTGTGCAGATGGATGCAGAGATTAATACTGACTCAAAAGTTGGAGATTAATATTGGCTCAAAATTGGAAAGATTTTGTCTTTTGGGATGATTATTTAAAAACCAAAGTTTTGTTCTGCAGAAAGTTTGCTAGTATAACTATTAATTGCCATTCTGAAAAAAACCCAGTATCAGACTATACTACCACAAGGAGATTTCATATTTGATTAAATCAAATTGGAGATAGAAAAGGAAAGAAAATTAATAAAAAGAAAACTCTTCTTCCTTCAGAAAGATAAATTTGTATTCTCTTGAGAGACCCTAGTTTCTCTTTAGCTCTTGCTAACCTCCTTTCTTCTCTATTCTCTTGTCTTGCCAGTGCACTCAGGTGCCTGATCTATAGGCTAGTTTAAGAAATTTCAACGGGAAACGAAGAAAAGTCTCACCTTATTTTCCTCCTGAACTTTTCATTCCTGCCTCAGCAACTTCAGTCACTCACTTATAGCACCTGTGCTTTTGTCTGAACCCAAGGAGCAAAGGGGGCAGGGGGAAGGTAGATAGGTTGGATTTTACCTTTTTTCCACAGAGATTTTCATTTTTTTCTACAGTAAGTGGCTAATTTAATGTTTTGGGTAAAATTCAGGTTGTCTGAGAGAATAATAAAGTCTTATCCATATGCAACTGCAGGTCAGTCAGCTACAGTGTCATCTTTCCCATGCTGCTCAGCTAGTGATTTTGACCTTGGTGTGAATGGATCATTCACTCAAGTGATGAGAGTTAATTTAGTCTTCGTAATAGCCCAGAGCTCAACCTTTTCAGAGCTGCGATTGTTTCAGTGATGCCAAATTATATGCAATCACTGAGTAATATGAACAGTGATCCACTGCTGTGTCTTTGGATGTAGGCCACCAAAATCACTCTTCTCATACTGATAGGAGGCAGGCTACAAATCCACTCAGTGCAGTACATTGCAGAGTGTACAAGCCATTTACTGCATAAATAGTATACTGAGAGAAAGTGAAGTTTTGGGATTTTTAGCCCATTTTTTTGTTCTATAGCTCTTTTCTCCTTTGAGGCAACACCTTGGGTTCCATCTAAGTGGAGCCATTAATCTCCATTAAATTCTTTCTCTTGGGTTCATAAACTTTTATACGTCTATTGTTAGAGCTTCGGGAGAGAGGCACAATTCAAGACAAGCATACAAAAAAATGAGTTATTTTCATCCATCTCGGCAAATTCACACAAGGCGTGAAGTAGGACTTTTTAGTCAAAGGAGACTGGGTGAAAAGAGAAGAATACCAAGGTTTTAATTCATAACAAACCTGTGTTCTGAGCAGGCAGCGTATTTTACAGACTGAGATATTTCGCAGTCGTGTAGCTCAGAGCCTGGGGTTAGGATAGAGGTAGTTCTGTCCTCCAGGGTGCTGAAGTGCAGTCATCTGGCCTGCCCAGGTTCCAGGTCTATATGTTTTGTGTTTTGCCAGGAAGCAGGCAAGCTTTAGCAAGACAGATCTTCAGAAGCAAAACGACAAAGTGTGTGATGTTATTACCACTTCGTAATGATTTTCATATAAATTGCTTCCATAAGATAGTATAGCATTATATATTAGGTAAATAGTATTTGCATTAGGTAGAATATTGGTGTACTTAGAAGAAACTCTGCAACTTTTTTTCAGAAGAAAATCATTGGAATTGCAACAGCATGTGAGAATAAACTACAAAATCAGTCAACACAAATGATTTGATGGATATTGAGACCGTGCTGAGGATGTTGAAATCTTTGAGAATCTAGAAGAATGGTTGGAAATCAACTGAAAGTCTGCAACCACAAGTAGGCACGTGAACCTGTTGTGGCCAAAATGCATCAAAATAGTAATTTTAAACAAAGACATAAGTCTTATGGGGTAAGTAAAATCTGTGAATTTATAAAATTCAAATATAAAATCTAGTGATCTCTAGAGGACATTACACTACTTGCCACTGTATCAGTCTACTGAAGATGTTTGTGTTTAAAATCCTATTTCTTTCATCAGTGCAAACATTCCCCTGTTGGCAAAGGTGCGATTCTGCATGAATTAGCTTAGTATTTTTGGCAGTCTCTGTCAGAAAGATTTGTCTTGCAACCATTTAAAAAGCAGATTTGTGCTTATTATTATTTAACAGCTAGTATAATTTAGAAAGACTGTTCCAGTGTCCCCATCCTCTTCCCTCCCTCCCACCCCCACAAAAAAATCCAAAATTACTTTATTGGTTTTGTTCAGAAGCATCACTTAAAAAAAAAATCTCCAGATGCCTGGGAATAAACCTAATTCTTAGTGACTGCCAGTGGCTTCTAGGGCCATGAAGGCAGGCACTCTGGGCCACCTTTTCAGTGTCACCATTCCCATCAGGATAGGGAATTACATAGCAGTCTGATGAAGGAGGCTGTTCAAGGATCCTGCTTTTCATGTTCCTCTGACACAAAAACGTCTCGTGATCAAGCTGTCAGTCCCCAAAGAGTTGTTGTTTCCCTCCCCTCCCCAGCCCCCGCATTTCCTGTAGTAAACGTGAAGTATATTGTGACTGTTTTGGAAGCAGAATTTAAAAGTATATTTGTGGTACTTTAAACATCTAGTAGCTTTATCACGTGTGCCGTTTCAGACTAGCATTCCAAGTGCAGTATCAGACTAGTGTTTATCTGTTCTGAAATTAAGTTCAGAACCAGCTGAAAAGTGTATTTTTGTTATTAAGGAATAAAATTAAAATTGTAAGAAAACAACACCATTATTAGTTTGCGAAAGTTATTTGCTTTGATTAAAAGCACCAATAAATGTGTCTTGGTTCTATAACTGCTCCATTTAGCACTTGACATATAATAGGTTTTTTTCCCCACAGTGTAATATCTCCATTGAAATATAATTATTTTGCAGATTGCTCAGCTGAATGCCCTTATAAACATGCTGTTAGGGGAACTCACCCCTGGTGATCATCAGAACATCATGACAATGTGCACAATTGATGTACATACAAGGGATGTTGTAGCCATGCTTATAGCACAGAAGGTAATTTGTTGCACAGCAATTACACTAATGCATTTTTAAAAGCATAAAATAAAGAATAATTTCATTTGTTGAAAAGATATTCTGGTGATTTATGTATGGCAATGACAGAATATTTTGATTAAATGCATTTTTTTCCTTTTATATTTTTTGCTTTAGAGTTAGATAATTACATTTACTAGTTAAAGAATTACCATTAAAAAATATATAGATATTTTGTCCAAATATTTAAAGACTTCTGTTAAAAATGTACTCTCTAATGTGACAGCAGGTTTCTCATTAATTTGCCACCAATTACTGATCTGTTCAAAATTAATATAAAACCTCACACTAACTGCAGATAGCTTGAAAGTTTAATATATACAAAATATAAAACAGCAATTGTGTTGTGTTTCCAGATAGCTTTTGGATTTTTTCTATAAATAGGTTTTATTCCTCTATCAATTTCTGAGGTGGAGTCTGTACTGCTAACTCTTTCCATGCCTGACTTCTGCACTGCAAGGGCCTATTTATAGTAATTTGCTGCTCCATCTCCAGACCGTGAGCACTCAGACAGGAAGGAGGTGGTGAGAGACACCATGCAATGTCTGCTTCCTTATGCATGGTTAAGCAGGTGAGAGATAGCTGTTGTATCTTCCATTCCTCCTGCCTGCAACCAGCTGACCTCCAAAAGGGGCACAGAGCCCCCAGTTTGAATGAGCAGCTTCATTCCAGAGTCAGACACCTAGAGCTTTTCTGTTTATTCATGAGGAAGGGAGAAGAGAAAAACTGCGTAGGTATGAAGTGTGTGTGCGTGTAGTGCATATCTATTCATCTGCTCTCTATAGCCTGTCATCCTTCTATGCGTTTGTTGCATTTTAACATGTTTACTCACAGTAAAGTCAACCTTTTGGCAACACATAGCTGCCAAGAGCAAGGATTATCCTGTTTCTCTGCATTTTCAAACACCCTCCCATCACCGGGAGTGACTTATTATGTCATGCTTTTGCTGCAGACCAGACACACCGTATTGAGGTTTCTCAGAAATCCAGTCTTTAAATGACTAAATGGCCTAAATGTATAATTCAAGATGAAGTCCACAATGAATTCATGAAAGTAAAAATTGTTTTACTTGAAAGAGTGAAATAGAAAAAATTCACAGTAAGTTACCATAGTGTGCTGTGAAACCTTCTTGTCCAGGACAAAATGGTCTCTTAGCCATGTTAACTGGTACTCTGTAAAACTGAGGAATAAAAAGCAAAACCAAAAGCGACTCCAACAACAAAAAAATTGCTCAACACTCTTACAGTTGCTGAACAAAATCCATTATACTGAGCGTAATCACTTTGTTGTGGTGTGATGCATAATAGCAGTTGCATCGAAAATTTGCAGCAATTTAAAATATTCTTTTCACTGAAATTGTTTATCCACATTGCCAAAGCCTTTAAGGAAGTACTGATGTTTTTCATATTGTCAGGAGCAGCTGTTTCTATCTGCTGTGGCTGTCTAAGCGCTAACTAGGCAGATGGCACACAGTAGCTGAGGTGTGTCTGTTGTATACAGGACCAACTTTTCTGGCTTATAGGAAGCACAGCTGCCATGCTATTATGATGATGATGATCCTTATGTATTTCAGACATTGGAGGCCTTACATAGAGCTGCATGCTTTGAAGGGGTGATTAGGGTCTTTAATACACTGAATAAGTACTTAAGTAATCAAACTGACAAGCTGTGTGGAAATATGGAATCCCTATTAATGAGAATTTTGGGTAGGGATCCTGAGAGAGGGGGCTCTGTAAAACCCAAATAATATTATTTGTCACAGATACAATCATCTCAATATGGTATAGCATGTAAATATCAGTGCAAAGTACTTTAACAACTACTAGATACAAATATGTTTATGAATGAAGAAGTATGTTTTATGTCATTATCTTTGGTCAGTTATTTAAAGAACATACTGTAGAAAATATTGGACAGTTAATACAAGAGAAGGCCCAAGATTTTTGCCTCAATTGGCAGAAACATGATTCGTAGAATACTGGAATCAGCAACACTTCTTTTCATGTGTCTCACGTATAGTAATTGATATATTAATATCTACTTTTTTCTTCTAAGTAACTCTTTCCTTAACATTCTTGTGTTCTGAGATATAGCATAAGAGAGCTGGAAGGGGTAGTAAGGCATGCTT
Source organism: Lepidothrix coronata (assembly GCF_001604755.1). Lineage (NCBI taxonomy): Eukaryota > Metazoa > Chordata > Aves > Passeriformes > Pipridae > Lepidothrix > Lepidothrix coronata. The sequence continues at coordinate 9,160,192 of NW_016690187.1, forward strand.
GGGACTTAGGGAAGCCATGAAATGTTGACCAGATGCTGTATTTCCTGTTGATTTAAGGCATTAGTTCATTAGGCCACTAATCAAAACCATGTGCTCTGCTAACAGACCATTTCATCACCTGAGAGCTGGAGCACGCACATACTGTTCCCAGTTAACTGGGACCTGATCCAAGTCAATGAAGAGTTTCTTGTTGGCATTCAGGGACTGTAGAAGAGGTTGTCTGTGCATGGTTGTCCTTGTTTGTGTTTTCACATGGCTCAGCTAGATATATTTTAGCCAGAAACGTAGACTAAGTGTATCTTCACTCTATCTTGTTAGTGGAGTTTATGTTCCATAAACTATCACAGTTGTTACAGAGTTAAAAAAAATAAAAAAAATTGTAACTAAGGCTGCACCAGGTTGATGTGCATAGGTGTTTGTGTTTCAGAAGCCCCATCGCTAGCCTTTATTTTCTAAAGAAAGGGTTCAAAGCAGACATTGAGCAGACATGGAGAATGATTCATCGCTTTAGCCCTGAGTTGAGAGTTGAGATTACTTGAAATACAGACTGGGCAATATTACCTCAATAGTGCTTATGTTGAAACATGACTGTATGTATAGCAAAATTGTCCAATTTCAAAGCTTACAGCAAGGATTATTCTCCTTGCTCTACATGGCAGTAGAAATGATTTAATAAAATCATATTCTGCAGTACTTTCTAAATAGCTACAGCCCTAAAAACATAAACAAATATAACATGAAATTAGAATTGCAATTGTGAAACTAACTTCTGCTTAATGCAATGCTATCACTCCTAAATATAGTTTTGTAATTTTTGGAAATAGTTCTAAGAACAGTAACTTCCTTGCACATGATAAAAACAGCTGATGAGAAAAGACAGGGAAATTTGATCACTTAGATTTCACCAAATGGAAAGATGGAGATATGATCAATTATCTCTTAGTAAAGCTGTGAGATCAATGTGAGGGAGAGGTGTACAAGAACAAAAAAAGGAGGATGACTTACGGAGTGGAAGGTGGAAAGACAGAGCATCTTGATCAGGAAAGGACAAAAGAAATAGTCCGATTCCTCAGAAGCCAATGGAGGCAGACCTGCAAGCAAAGTACAAGGTGAGCAGTTTACAGCAATAACAAGAAATACTGCAGGGTTAGAGGATCATGCAGAGATGGTCACAGAAGAAAGCAGAAGTACTGCAGTGCTAAGGGAAAAGGTTTTCAGAAAGTCACAGATATCAGAAAGCACGTGGAAGACAATCACAAAGGTGAAGAAGATGAAGATCAAGGGCGGAGAACAGGACTAATGAGCCTGGGAGATTTAGCGCAAGCAAGGAGAAGCACTGGTGCCTGCTAGCACGGGAGATAAAAGAAGAGAGATTGATAAATAGGAGAACAGATTTCTTCAAGCAGGTGAAAAATATCACTGGGTAGGAAGTAATGAAATCTGCTTTGATTGAGGCCAGAAAAATCTGCTGGGGCAAAATGAAAACAGAGAAATAGGTGAGAGTTCTTCAAGAGCATTTACATATGGTAAGAAGACAGAAGAAATTCCTGCTTTATTATATTTGGAGGGAGTGCTGGCATATGCTGTTCCTGGGTAAGATGGCTTTGTGGTTGGAGAGTTGGGGAAGCAGCACTAGGGGTGGAATTATGGAAACACGTAATGAAAGAAGAGGTACACATGATGGAATTTGTTCATGGAGCATCACAATCAAAATTATACTGTTCTGTTTGCCTGTGTTCGGTGTTACACACCTGACTGGGAAACAACAACTTCTGGTAAAATCAAACCAACCAACCAACCAACAAAACCCTTGCAAATTCAACCAGAGTAATTTACCATTTTTTTGAGGAAACTATGTATTGTGACATGAAACATGCTCTGGGCGTGGCTGCTGTTCTTTCTTTGGGTTCAAACTAACAGTGTCTTAGGCTTTTCTCTTTTTTACTGTGTTTCTCAAGCTAAGCAACCAGAAGACTGAGGCAGAAGCACGTAGAATCCATGTGCTATGTATGAATTTTCTCTTTTCTCTTGATTCTGTTTATTCAGTGTAACAAGAAATATGAAGCCAATGACAGCAGTGTTCAGGAAACGCAATTGGTATCCTTTGATAAAATCAGACTGTAGAAATGCACTTTACTCCATAAACCTGTCTTTTGAGATGGAAGAGTGCCATTCCACAGTCATGAAACGTTCTACACTTCCAAGTTACACTGTGTTCTAAAATTTGGTCAAAATGAAAGGTAAGATGACCATAACAGATAGATATTTTCTTTCTTCATATGCATTATTTTGTGTAACAGACCCACCTCAAGTTTAGTAAGCTAAACTCACAGGTATGCATTTTTCAAGAGCTGGGCATTAGCTAGCATTCCTTGACTTCTATAAATCAACTGGAGAAAGAAGAACTTTCATCTGAGGGGCAAGGTATAGTTATGGCCGAGATAACTATTACTGAAAATTTTGTCTTGACCGTAACAGACAAAAGTTCAACAGCCAGTCAAAGCTGGTAGAAGCAGAATGTTCCTGCTTGTGGTTAAAGTCCCTGTCTTTGCAATCAGTCACATTACAATTAGATTGACAGTAGGCACAGACTTGAGATCAAAGCAATTGCAAACACCTAAGAGACTTAATGTCGGTGGCTATGACCAGTTCTTCTATAATATTATGGATATATTTCCTTTTGATATAGTTGCTATGCTTTCAGTGATGATTTTTGTATACTCCTAGCGCTATAAATTTTATCATGTAAGTATTCACTCTAATTTTTATGACGTTCTTTTTTTTGACATGTTCTTTGCTTAAACTAGCTCTGCATTTTTATTTAATGGATGCGAGACTTCATATTTTGCAACTTAAAATGGTTATTTCCTCTGCTAAGAAAAACACATAATAGTCCATCAAGAGGGTTGTTTAATTTTGTTCAAGAATTTTTGAAATGAAAACAGTTAGTAAAAGAAGGTAAATCATCACCTATCAAAGCGGTTCTAATGTTGTCATGACTTACATCAAGCCTGGTAAAATAAGGAAATCAATTATTGCATTGTCTTAAATTCAGAAGTAATACAACTCCCTTCTTACAGTAATACAACACACATAATCTCATGAGGAACACTGGATATATAAATTAAGAGTATACAATTAATCAGACTATTTCCAAATTAATTATGTAAAGAAAAATCTGTAGACAAGGGAAGATTGTATATAACACTACACTTCTCTTTCTGCTAATGATGCACTTTACGTAATTCAGTCTGATTTTAATTTTAAAACAAGGCAAGCTGTCTCCCTAGGGCAGGTTTAGTGATTAATTTTACCAGTATTTTTGGTATCTGAATTATTTTTGTTTATATAAGGCATCACTCTTGTGGCCTGTTTCTCCTGTTGTGTGTATCATGGCGCTCTGCTGTGATCAGTTCCACTTATCTAGCATATTTCAATATATTATATGTAATAGTCTTTAAGGGTCTTTTCCAACCCAAATGCTTCTATGAGTCTATGCTTGTGTGGATATCTGGGGGTTATCCTTCTCATAAAGGCAGTCTACTTTCAAATATCTGTAGAATACTGTGTTTCCAAAGTCAATAAGTCCCTAAAAAGACACAATGGAGCCCTTTTTAGAAAGGTACAGTTCTCACTTAACACCTCACAGTGAATAAATATGTATCCCTTTGTCTATCATCAATCAGAAAGGATGTGATGTGCCATTGGAGTTTTTCTGCTGACAGGGTTGTCCTTCTAACATATATAGCAGCAAAGATACCTGTAATACTTCTTGAAATCTTTGTGAATCAAATTAACTATGTTTAGAACACTCCACAGAAAAGTCTATCTTGGTGTTCTGGGCCCTCATCACTGCAGCTGTCCCTTTTTCTCTTTTACTGTTGCTAGTTTGAAGTATCTGTACAGCTTTGTGCCAAACTGGAGTGTAGGAATGTTTTTATGAACTCAGTTGCATCTCTTTAGATTTGCTTTCTGTTGTGGTACTTTAAGACACTGCAGGATGGGGTTTGGCCAAAGAATAAAGTTAAATTAGAAATAAAGTGATTTTTCAGGCTTATTTTTGTGTTATCCTGTGGCACAGTAACCTCTTTCTGATTTTTTTAAGTGAGATTATTGAATTGGAAATGGTAGATTTTCATAATAGCAAATCCCGGGGAAAAAAAAAAAAAAAGAGATCTTCCAGAAAATATCAAAGCTATTTTGTGATGGATATAAAAAACCCTCTTCTTTCCTCCTGCCACCGCCCACCCCATCCCCCCCTTTTTTATCCCTGGATTATAGCACTAGGTCTTGAAGTAGCTACCACTTATAAAAAATAGACAAAGACTAGAGCTGAAGGTCAAGAAACTGATATGAGGACAGATTGGTAGAAAGATCTGAAACAATTAAAACTATAAGGTATAATGGCATATTCCGTTGCAAAACAGATTACAGAAGACTATGAGGGAGCTAAGAGTATTAAGAATTTGAGCTATATGATACTGTGTGGCAGAGACAAAACTTTTCTTTAACTTAAAAATAATCTGAAAATGTCTTCCCCCTTAAATGTCTGAAATACAAAGGTAAAGGATGGGATAAGATACTGAAACGTTACTGGTTTATTAGAAGATATTTTCTGACTATTGCAGGAGAGATTTACCACACATTTTCCTGTGTGTATATGCTAATTCAGGTTTTAATGCCTTTCTCATTTTATCAAATCATCATTCTAGAAAAGCACATGGGCCTTCTTTTTTAAAAAAAATTGCCTTAGTATAAAATTAGTCTTTTGTGCTTATCAAATTCCAAAACAGTTATGGTCTTTTAATCTCAGACAAGAAAATGTTTATTGATCTGTGAACCAGTAGTGAGGTTTTCTTAATCTTGTCTTGTTTATTGCTAGTATTAACAATTTGTTTCCTGTCATTTGTTTCCTGCATTTTTAAGTCTGAAAATGTCCAAGTTCAAAGGTTACTATAAAACATCCCTATTGCTCATAGATGTCTTACTAATTAATTTGTTGTCACTGATACTTTTGACTGATCTATGGATTAGGCACAAATTCTCATAATCAACAATATAGTGAGAGGATGGTGGCAGTACAGCTCTGTCTCCCATGTTCATGTTTTCTTTCCCCCCTGCGGAGCTTATACAATGGTGATTTCAGACTACTGTGTGAAGTAGCATTGACATCAGAAGAGCTGCAAATTCAAGGAGACTTGTGAGAAAGTTAATCTATCTCTTCACATTGTGTTGTATCTAAATGGGTGCTGGAGGAAAAAAATTAAACTTCCTGGTAATGCTGCTGCTAGGTGAGCATACTGAAGAATTTGGGGGGCAGGGCAGTATCCATTAGAAATGGGCTATAGAGGATTCCCAGCATATTCAGTAGCAAGAATGTGAGAAATACTCTTGGCATTGTACTCGAATGCCAGCAGCAGTAAGAGAGAAAGCAGGCAAGTCATTAGTGTACACTCCTGTATAAGCTCAGGTCTTGATTATCTCTTTCCAGTACCTTCAGAGAGCAGAGGAAAGAAGGCTGCTAAAAGACCTGTCCTTTCTGAGAAAGCTGGGGTGCATAATTATATAGGTTTACCTGGCCTTTTCCAAAGGGACAAATGGCACCACTTCCCCGATCCCTCTCCTTACTAGTCTTTCTGTTCTTCTCTTTTTCCTTAGCTCTCAATTTTTGTAAGTGCAATACTTTTAAAGTCCTTCCTGGTGCAGAGAGTTAAGCATGTCTGGTTGTGTGAGGGGACTGGGTCCCCCTTGCTTCCTGACACTGATAACTTCCTGACATAACTGCAGACAGTGAGAAGATTTTTCTCAGTTTCTTCCTTCTGCACAAAGATTCTTCTAGTCTCAGTGAAATGCAGTGTTCAGTCCTACCAAGCTGTAGTGCCATGTTTTTAGTCTGAGTGCTCAGGGCCAAATTCAAAACAAATATAGTGTATTTGCATTACATTAAGTGCTTATGTTAAGTAATGCAGTAAGATGCATCTCCTTACTAAATAAAGCTGTCCTGCACTCTGTAAGTTTGATTTTGATGAGGCCATTGGCTTTATGACTGCATGAATGCAAGTTTCCTATGCATGTGGCATTTCCTGATGCTCAGATGAGAACATCATGTCAGACATGTTTAATCATAACAGTGTTTATTCCTTTTACTCAGAATGTACCCTCTTCATGACAAATGTATGTAAATGCTGAGATAAAAATAGCATTTGACAAGATAGTTGGGTATGTTTCATTTTATTAACGCATTAGACAACTTATTCTGCTCAAAGTAATGTGTGAATAGTAGATACATATAAGATTAGCATAATTTTTTCAGTCAACATTTGTTCTGTGAGGTTTTTGATTACATTATTTTAATTAAGCAATAAGTCATGACAAGCACAGGATTTCATGGTGAGTATAGCGCTTCTAACAAGGTATTATAAAGCATGTGGGTGAAAGCTGAATGATTGTAACCATTCAAAATGTGCATTAATAATTCCACTAGACTGGCTAGAGTTCCCTTTGGTTTCTTTAATGAAGTATTTATTATTGAATAAGGGAAGCATTTACTGGTCACAGTCATCAGGGCCAAGACTCTGCTCTCAGACAGTGAGAAAGCTTCTTTTGTGTTCTGAAGCCTCCTGTGCTGTCTCTGGGATTAGTTTGCTCATGAAAGCACAGCATAACTCTTAAATAGATTCAGAGCACTCCATAATGTCTGTGAAGGAAGCCAAATGTCCTCCCTAGAATCACATGATGTAGTAGATGTCCTAAGTCAGAAATACTGAAGATAAATGAGATTATGGACCCAAAGGAAGTACATATTTTTTTAAATAATGCCTACCAGTTAGAGATTGGGAAAGTGAAAATGTTTCATTTCTTTGTACCTGTCCACTGGAGGAAAACAAAGGAGAACCCCAAACCAGAAATGCTTTGTATGTAATGCTGGGGATAACAAGTGTCTGTTTATTTCAAACAGTCATTACATATTTCTTTTGCACTTTCACTTAAAGATGCAAAGTAACTTAGATTTCTATAACTAGAGTCTCAAAGTAATTAAATATCTTTGTTGTGATTGTGCTCCTGAAATAAAAGGACTGAAGTAAACCTGGAGCTTATAGAGCTGTTTTGGGTTTTGATATTACTTTCTGATACTTAAACAGGAAAGAACAGATGATAATTTCCTATGAGCATGTCAGTGTCTTAGGTGCACTAAATCCTCACATTGTTGTTCATGGTGTGGTTTACTAGTCCTACCTATGTTTAATATTTTTCATAACCATTTAGTTTCCTTGAGTGCCAGTGGTTATTCAGCATTAAAGTTGCAACAAATGACCAGAATGCCATCTGCCATCGATATCCTCTCCTCCCTCCAAAACCAGTCCTCTGATAGGTACGTGATTCTGTGATACAAGAATATCCTCAATCTTTCCTCATTCTAGCAGGTTGGTCTGAATAACGAGTTGAAATAAATCTTGAGATAGTTCTGAGGTACCTATTGGTCTTCTTTCATGTAACAAGTCCCTTTTTGTAATGTGTATATGTTATTAATTTCATTGTTCGTGTTTTTTAAAATCACGTCTGTTCAGAGAACAAGAACAGTGATGAATTATATTGTTGTATTGCCCAACTGATTTGCTTATAATGGATATAAACCATTTTAGGAGAATCTTCTAGATGTTCTAGGAGAACAGGTTGGACCCCAGAACTTCGTATGAGGAAGGACCAGGTATTAGCTTGAAATTACTTACAGAGTCTACACAGGACTAAAATATTAGAGTTGGATTGGTCTGGGTTTTTTTTCTTTTGTGGTTTTTTTTTTGTTGTTTGTTTGTTTGTTTGTTTGTTTGTTTTTTGAGATTGCAGCATCCCACATCATTGAATTATATAATGTCACCACGTGTGACATGCTATATATGACAAAAGAGGGGACTGAACCAGAATCTCAGTGCCAAGTCCTCTGACAGATTGAAATCTGTCTGAATGTAGGTGCAATGGAAGGGAGAAAGTAGTTGTTCTCAGAATCCGAACGCGTGTGCTTTAAGTGATAAAAAACCCTCCAGAATTACTGATTTAATCAGTCTTGTACCATTCATTGACATCTAAATCCTAAGAGTCCTGTTTGTAGAAAACCAGTCTTTGAACCCAGTTTGTTTCTTGTATTAACTGTAGTAATGAGTGTGAAGGTGATTCACTGTTTCTACATACCTGAAGGTAATACAAATGCGATGAAATAGGGTTAAAAAGTATCCTGAGATTTGGTAAGCATTCATGCATTTTATCTGACTTGGGGCATTGAATCCATGGAAACATTGGCTTTTACACATCATTTTCTCATTCACAAAATTAAGTAATTACATCCTGGGAGAAATGCACTGGCATTGAATATACAGTATCCAGACTATGTCACTACAGGTAGCAGATTGAGTTTAACTAGCCATATGGATTGTAATTGTCTAAGTATGATTAATTCATAATGTTTGTTAATTTTATGCCTTATATTATGGTTTGTTACTATAATGTCAGTCTTTTCTCTCCTTTTTTGTTTCTTTTTAATCTAGGTTTTGATGAGAGCCCTCAAGGGATTTTAATCTTATTATGATACTCACTAATGATGTCCTTATATTCCTGGGTCTCATCAATAGCTTGTTCCCCTTGCTGGAAGTTTCACGGAAAAGGGTTCTGAAGTTAGAACAGATGGTGCATCAGTCCATTGCAGAATTCTGTTTTCAGACAGAGGAAAACTTTATATTGAAGGTGGAAATAATGGTTTTCTGCTTAGCTTATTGTAAATTCTAAATGGGGTGATTGAAGACTATAATGATCACTGTTGTTTGATGCCTGTGAGTTTCAACATCTGGCTAATGCCTTTACTAGCTGTAACAATCAGAAAAGGCACTGTAGGCTTTTCTGCTTCTTTCTCTTAAATAGATTATACCTTGTGTCTATATGTTTGTACATATACACACGCATACCTAAGTTTGATGTATGCATATGAAAGTGTGTGTATATACATATACTTTATATATGTAAATCATTGTCTGTATTAATATCTGATTTGCACAATACTGAATTGGAGTATTGCATAATAACACTTAGATGCCAACACCAGGCTTTCTGGTTTTATTACCTGAATTTCATTTTTACTTTAACAATTGGAATTACTTTAAATCCCCTCTTTATCTACTCTTGCCCACAGATTCAAGCCATTAACCCAAAGTAAATTAGCAAATATGGCTTTGCTTCTCATGTAGGGTCCAAGAAAAAGCACTAGTGAGACTGACAAATATGGCCTCTGTAAAGGAAGCTGAAGACCACTTTCTTGGACCTCATTGCCCCAACTTGTGTCATACTTGACTTTTCAGCAGGTAACTCACTAAATCACCAAAGTCACTAGTCTGTTCTGTCATTACATTATAATTGACTTGGTGGAATATTCTTAACAGGAATCATGATTGAGAAATAATGTTTTCACAGAGAAGTTAAAAAGTGATTTCTCTCTTTATGTTTTTTCTCTGCTTGGTTTTACTTCAATCTAGATAATGAAAACAGTTTATGAAGTTTCAGTTTAGAAATGCAGATGGTATTGTCTTAACATTAATCAGCTTGGCCCGTATTCTTGAAACAAATTGACGAAATGTCTAACAGCATTGTACTTTTGTTGTTTTGTTGGGGTTTTTTTAACAGTCTAGCTACATTCAAAAAACCCCTATGGAAACACTGAACTTCAGGCACATGCTGTGAATGCTTTGATTTCAGTGGAACCTTAATCACAGGCTTAAAATGTTATGCTGAATTTGGATTGAAACGCCTAAAAAAACCACTCAAACAACATCCTGCAGTCTGGTCAGTATTTATCTTTGTCATGAGTTTTTGCCCCTGAAGATGTGATGCTTTGTAGGTTTATGCCGCACTGGTCTAGACAATGAACTATTCAGACCAGGCTTCTAAAGTACCTGTTGATAAAAAGAGTGGTCAAAGCATTAAGCTTCTGATTAAAGCTATCAGAATCTGACACATTATTTATCCTTAGAGCCTCTATCATCTTCCTTGAAGAAAAGTTTGTAAAGCATATGCTGCTTATATAGGGAATTTGCAATTAGTTTTTAACTAATGACAAGTTTCAGTTCTGTAGTTGCATGACATTAAAACCTTCATTATTCTTTTTCTGTAGCTTTGTAATTTCAGAATTATCTTATAGTAGGACAAATGTGTACTTACGCAGAGTTTTATTTGTAATACAAATCTGAAGAGAATGGCTGTGATGTGTAGAAAAGGAAAGACAATCATAGAAAGCATTTGAAATAACTATATGGGAAGTTAAAATTATTATTCTATATTTCTTCATTCTTTTCAAATTGGCAGTGTATTTGTAACTAATACTGCCTAATGTCAGCCACAAGAGGGTATAAGGATATATGCAAGGGATTCATTTACATGATCAGCTGGAATAGGAGGATGCTGGCAGTAGCTTGGTGATCAAAGGACAATGCTGTTGACAAAATAAAAAATCAGTGATCACAGACAGGACTGTGATTCCTATTAGGTGGGGGGTTTTTATATTGTAAGTTGCAAGACATTTTGCTCTACACATCAATTTGTGGATTTAATTTCTGTATAATCAAGTTTTATATTGGACTGACACTTTTCTTTCTCTTATTTTCCTCACAGATGTAGTGAATTTCATAGCAACACCTACAAAATAAGGTTTGATGCATTAATTTCCTTTGCAGAGAAACAGTGATAGTGGCATCAAATGCCATTCATCAATAAAATAAAAACACTCTACTGATTCCAACATGGTAAGGTCCCTAAATGGACTTTCATGTGAGATATATGTGTTCCTGTAGTGATCACCAAGACATATAAAATATAAATTAGTGCACAGTAAAGCATCTGTGACTTGGTAAGTGGTCTTTCTGTTCTACGCTCCTCTACAGTGCTGGTTAGTTATGCCTTTGTGCCTTCCTCAGGCATCACTGGTTTTTCTCACATGGTGACTACAGTGACTGAGATAATTAACAGTTGCTAATGTTTCAAATTAAATTATATCAATTTCAGGGAATCCAAATTGGACTTGGAGCTTCTCAATGGGATGAAAAGTAATCAAAGAAGAAGAGTGTCAAAAGTACTGGAGGGATGACCAATGCTACAAAGAGGAATGATACAGCAGCCAGTGCTGTTGTGAGTAGCTAGACCAGCTGAATTTGTTACACAATTCTCAAAAGTGGGTTGAAATCCAGGGACATGCTGGACACATCCTGTTATCTGATGATCTAGTAACAGACCAGATGGGGAAAGAGAACAAGATATCAATTTGCAGCATGGTAGGGCCCTTAATAGGTCAAAGAGTATGAACACCTACTAACTGTTTCCCCTACCTCTTTCTTTACTTTTTTTTGCCACTGCTTCGTGACTAACACCTGAAAGGCTTATTGAGCCTTCTCCCCACCAGGCATACAACCCCCCTTCTGTCTGCAATCCTGGCTTGCTTATTTATGCTTCCAGTTATGGAAACTAAGCTATTTTATATTTTGCAGATACTTCCTGGAAAAAAAAAGAAAAAAAAAAAAGAGGTGCACGTAGTGAGTGTTTCTGTGGATTTTCGTTTGACCTACGATGAGAGAGCTCTAAGAATCAATTGAGGTCTGAGAGAAGCTGATCTCCATAGGACGTTCATCAATTCTGCTAAGCCACATCTTGCAATATGAGTGCAGAGACTCTCTGGTGGAAAGGTTTACTATATTGAGTCCTATTAACATGCATGGCAGTACTATATCTTAAGATCATAGCATTTTATTGAAATTGCAGTAGGGGTGTCTGCCTTATGTCAGGAAGATATAAGCATCAGGGTACATCAGTTCTGCCTTTCTTTCTCTGTATTTAAAACACATCTAGATCCTTTTTAGCTCAGCTCTTGGATAAATCCCAAGTGATATTTATAAAAAGAGAGTTCCTGCAAAGAGCAGGGCTGGGCAGTAACTGCTTTCAGGGGACTGTGTACACTACATGATAATATAAGTTAGGAACATCTGAAAACATTGTGTCAACTCTAGCCCAACCTTGTCTAGAGAAATAAAGCAATTGTTTGAGAATTTCCATTTCTATATATCACCTCTTTCTGAAGTAGCTTAGTTTAAAATTCACAAGAAGACAATCCTTCTTTGTGCGTATTCCTTCTCCTTCCCTTAAATAAATGTTCCAGGATTGTTATTGGGGGTGGGGAATTCTTAATACAAATAGTGGTTCTTTTTACAGTTTTTAGTGCTATTGGGATGTTTGTAAAATATATCTGTCTGTGTCAGGTTATCAGTTATCTTTAATTTTAAAATCTTATGACTGTTAGTTCTCACAACTAGAAACACTTCTGACTATGACACTATCTTTGTGGTTGGAAATGCTGGAATGATCAGGTAAAATAAATTATATTTTCAAATACAATCTAGAACCACTTACTTTCCTTGCTTGGGCTTTTTAAAGGACATATTTCGGTAAAATAGTGTGTGTTGCAAGTTCAATACTTCGAAAGCATCAGCAGCATAACCTCAGAGGAGAACAACAGATTCTATGAATCACAGTGTGAACTCTAGGTAAGTTAAATAAAATTGGTGCATTATGCAAATGCCTTTGGTTTTTTTTTGGTTTTGGTTTGTTTTAGTTTTAGTGTTCGGTTTGTTTTTATTTTTGTTTGGGGTTTTTGTTTGGTTGGTTGGGATTTTTTAGTAGATTAGGTAAGTAAGGTGTAATGTTACCTGTAGTTTAATGTCTTATTTTATAGTTTATTTTTAGGGGATATCTTTTCGTTCTTTTTGTCTATGCATTTTCTTTGCATTTCATGTAGGCATCAATCCATGCTTTTTTGAATTTATTGTTCTTTTTATTGTTTCTTTTTTGTTTATTAAGGCAAACCCTCTTAAACAAATACCAGCAACAGAGAAATTCTGTTAGAATATATTTCAGGTATTGCAAGTTCAATGCTAACCTTCTAAATTAAATTTTTTAATGCTTCTTTTTCTACTTATATTTTCTGCACATGGAGTGATCACAAATCATGAACTTACTTGCAATTTATAGCCAGATAAAGAGAAAATGTAGCTATGGTCTGGCATTGTTCTTGTCATTAGGGGCTAAAGCTGCAGCATAAAAGCTATACCAACTTGAATTTAATGTCCTTATGAAGTGACATTAACTTTAAGAATGTGAATACAAGTGAACATTTGAGGTTTCTTCATCCTTCAGTGGAGGAGCTGGAAGTCTCTAAGATATCTTCAAGTAAAATAGGATAAATGAATGACTAACATATTACATGTCTATGGCTAAAGGGAATCAGTTTCCAAACTTCAGCTGAAAGGTTTGTTTTCAATAAGTGTAAAAAAACCCAAGTCTGCCACAATCCATGATATCCTGCAATAGATGGTGCTTGATGGAGATATTGACCACGGTCAACTGAATCAGTGAACTGTCGTGGATGATAGTGAGGTCAGTGAATTGTATTACTAGTACTTCTATGCAGTGCACACTTTACATCAGTTTCACAAATACCTTTAATAATATTGGCGTAATCAAAATAAATGTAATCATGGTCAGACTTTAATACATATACAAAACCGATACATATCATTCTATATAAGCAATTGTCCAATACATAGAGCAATCAAATTCATAGCTCAAAAATCTTCACTTTTATGGTGGATCTCAAAATGGGAATTCTTCTCTCTCTACATGTATGTTTGGTGTTTTCTGTGAGGTGCCTGTCATTTTAACAAAAGTGACATGCAGAGTAAAGTGGAAAGGTCCTGTTTCAACCTGGGAAGAGGGTGGGGCAGACAGATGAATTGTTCCGTATTTTCTATGAAATCTTAATTGATTAGACGATCACCTTTATTCACCATAGAAAGACTGTCTTTCTTTATGATGGATACAACAGCAGGAGAGCAAACTGTTGGAATTGATATACTTTGTTGCTTATCTGAAAGGAGATTTTTTGCCCTAATTTTGCACAATAGTAGAAACTTCCTTTAAATCCCATTTTCCTAACCAGCGCCTAGAATAGCTCTTGTTGTTAGATTCTAAGGACTCTATTGTGGCTTTTAAGCCAGAGCCCGCAGTAGGGGTTGTGGAAGGATGCACCGCCCCCAAGAAACTCCTAGAGGGTTTGTACTTGAGGACAAATCCGATGATAGAATTTAAAAATGGAACAGACCATTGTAGATCACCCAGTCCTCCTATCTGCCAGTGCAGGATTTTCCCTCCCAGATATTCTTAATGCATTGTTTGATGTAAAAGTCTAAACTCTGGGAGTTTCCAAAGCTTTGCTTGGAAAATTTTTGCCTCCTTTTTTCCCTCAGAAGTAGGAGGACACAGCAGCAGCCATGACCATGTCTTTTAATATATATCTGTGTGTACTTTGGACTGGCTTCTGCCTGCTGGCTGGTGTGAATAGGGGGCAGATGGATACGACATTTTGCTTTACAGTCTTCATATGACTTAAACATACCACGTGATCCCTGTGCCCTAGGAAGAGATTTGGAACTACCTTAAATCATCACCTGTCCTTTAATAAATGTCTCAGATTTTGTAAAGTGTGATCTAAAGTGTAATTGCTCAGTTCTGTAATGCAGTACAGTTAATTTGTGGTTCAGTCAGAAAATTTTGTCCTAATTTTCTGGGTGTTGATTACTCTCCCAACCAGTGAAATTGGCTTGAATGTTCCAGTGCATTTTGTTTACTGTTGAAAGGCTGATAAAACTCTCATGTATTACTTCTTTTTTTTGGAGAATAATAGAAGTGCATTCTTCAATCTTGGTAACTATTAATATATCAGTCTTCCAGAAGTATTTTGAAAGATTTCAATTATCAGATATTTCACAGCACTATTGTAGGTGCCATTGGAAAGCAGACACTGAGTTTTCAGAAGTAATTCAAGTCTGCAGTGTAGATGAAACCCCAGTCTGGCAGAAATTACCTTGGGTTTAACACTGTTACACATAAGCAATTCTATCAGATTTATAAATATCAACTCAGAGCTTGATGAATCCATGGGATAAACACGTTAACACTGAAGTATGTTGGCATTTGCATTTCAGGCAGTATCTATCAAGTCTCCAGTGTCTTTGGATTAATGTTATGAGTAGTGTAAATGGGACTCTGTTCCGTAAGGAGAAGTATGGGAAGTCAGTGTCAACAAAGTCTGCCGGTAGTGACTTTAATAGTCATAGAAAAACCCGAAGGTGCCATGAAGATTAAATTTCCATTGGTGTATTTGCCAGTGGTCTTTGAGAATCAGTATATGAAACAGTACGAAGTCTTTAATCCAAGTGATTGGAGCTTGATGTTCAGCAAATACAATTTAAAGGGGTTTTTTTTCCAGTTTCAAAGGGTGTTAAGCCCTACTTGTCTACATGTTCTTAAGTGGGGAAAATTTCTCTAACATGGAACTAGCAAAGAGAACTATGTAAGTAGAAGTGGTAGAAGCAGATGAAAATCCACTTAAAATGGAAAATGGGCCATTTCCTTGATCCCATGATATGCACTACACCTGAGAAATCATCAAGATGTTTTCATTGAGTGTGTATTTTGCAAGATATGCAGGACATAATTGTTCAGTTGATAAACCACTGTAGTGTTTTGTAGGAAAAAAATTGGTTTTACTTGGATTCTCTATGAGCCTTGTTCAAACAAACATTGCAGCTACTTAAGAACATACAGGTGACCATGGCGATGAGGTCTTGCTTGTTTTAGTGAAGTTCTGTCAGCACCAAGTAATGAAGGTATTTCAGTAAGACTTCCAGGAATTGAAATTAGCCATTTTTGAGCAGTATCTTTATCTACAGTATCCAGAGGTGACACTGTCTGTGTGAATACACTTGACTCAGACTGGAGCTAATAGATAAAATTACCAGATTAATCAAAGCATCAGGCTAGCTTGCTGCAAAAGCAATGTTTAATTTTAGATGCAAAGGTATTTTGTATTTTAAAGCTATAGACAGACTTAAGGTACGAAGGCCAGATCTCAATATCTGTAGTTCTTTGTCAGTTTAATTAGCTGTTGTCTGTCTTCCTAATAGTTTCAGAGTCTGATTTCATGTATTCCAGGTTGATTGCTTTGGCTCCTGAGAAGAACCACAGAAGAGTATCTCCACCAAAAGTCAAGTAAATTTTAGAGCTGTTCCCAACAGGCATTTTCTGTCCACATCATTGTCCTCCTTCATTTTGTGCCACTTTCATTTTCCAGGTAGAAAAAGTACATGGAGCATTGCATAATTCCTGAACACAATTTCTTTCCAAAACCTCTTTCAGACTGTGTGCCTCTCTGCTTCCTGTTAAGTGGCAAAGACTTAATGGTTGTCATGGTCTGGGAGTGAAGATATAGGTGCCTTTCTATTTCTGTGAAATGGCAGCACAGACAGGATGATTCTTTATCTGTATATTCTGCAGTTTACTTATCATTTGTTTACTGTTTGCAAAGTATTTTGAAAACTGTATATACCTACATTTCCCAGCAGTTCCTTTACTACGTTTTGCACACTTCTACTCACCCCTGCAGTGACCTCATGGGCTTTCTGCCATCTGTCATTGTTCCTTTATTCTAATGTATGGTGCAGACTCTTGTAATTTATGACTTTCCCTGATATTTATTAGATAGACAGGATTATTGCCCACAGATGGCTGTGGTTCACAGCCAGAGGCATCTTCACAGAACTAGTGGGAAGAGATTTATTCATGTTGCCATGTGACTTCTACTGTAAGCTAATTTTAGCTCTGAGTTTCTCTTGATAAGTTAAAATGAAACAAGAACTCTGGGTCAAATTTATTCTTACATCAAGTGATGCAGTTCCATTGACTTCTGTTGAGTCATACCTGTATGTCAGGTGGGAAATTAGCCCTCCATTTTTTTCCTTAGGAAAATAAAATATATGAGAGTACATTTTAACTACAATGCACGTGTGCGGTTACAAATATTTCTGCACCTTTTGAGCAGAAACAACAGAAGAGATTTATAAAGTCATACAGTTGTTGCCGGTAGATGACATTGTCTGCCAGCTTTCCATTTTCTCTGCTTCTTTTTATGGGCCACTGGAGTCATATATTCTGTCGTTCACAGTGTGAGACTCGGAACATTTCTTTGGCAAAGTCAGGGAGACTGGCGTGTTGAAAGTGAGCCAACACAGTCAGGTGGTTTCATTTGTACTTGATTTTGAGACTAGTTCTTGCAGCAGATAGGACATGAAAATTGTGTTGTATCTCTTTGGTGTGTTTGTTTCATTGCTAGTGAAGTAGTCGCTTCTGGGAAATTTAAGCGATCTCTTTGATAATAAATACACTGAGTGAATCAGCGGCTTTTCTAATATTTACATATTCTATTCAGTATAGTGCACCCTTAAGAGGGTCTCTGTTATAACACTACAACTACCAATACACAAATTAAAGTGCCTGCCGATTTCCTTGCTGTAGACTGAAGTAGAAATTTTCAGCCTCCAGATTGTAATCTATAGGGAGTTTATTAGCAGTTGGGCTTGGGAGGAATGGCACTTGAAACAAAAGCCATCTGGAATACACATTAGGAGCTTCTGCTACAGGAGAGCTAGGAACAGAAACAGGCATAGGAAAATGCTGCATTTTCACCCTGCAAAGTGCTAGGTGTCTTTTTCATTGCACTGGGAAGTCAATGGGAATTAGGAACACTCTGCACTTTTAGCTTTATGCTGTAATTCAGGAATGCCATACGTAGTTAAATATGTTAGACTAAAGGATCGTGTAAGTAAATGTGCTAGGTGAAGTTCTGCCAGCAGAGTTGTAGCATTGATATAAATTCCCACTGTTTGTCATTACTACTTTCATTACAACAGAGATGATGTTAGTAGTATTTTTAATGTTTTGCATTTCTGCATTGAAGCAAATCTGGACTGACCCTTTTGAAGTGCAAATCTGGTCATACTTTCTGATGTGTATGTCCCCTATATTTTGATAGTGCAACTTTAAAACCATTACTCTCATTCCTTAAAATGGCACAGTGTGGGTAACAGTAAGAATCTAATTTCCATTCTACTCCTTATTGTTCCAACCTGTTTTTCAAAGGTGCTTTTTATAGATGAGAGAACGAAAAGGTAAAGAGAGCATACTTGCATGTGAAGGGTTTGCAGTTGTTTGCTTTTCCAGTATAAACTCAACACCATTTTGTCCTTCTGTGGCCGCTAAAGTTGAACCGGCATAGAAAAGAATGCAATGTATGCCTCGCTGAAGGCTATAAAGCCTGTGTAGATGGGTCAGTGCATCTGTGTACAAGTTCACTGTTTCAGGTGCAATGCCTGCAGGATTTGACCCTACAGAAAGGCATTTCCTCACCTTTTACTACAGACATTTCTAGAAGGCACAGGCTAATTTCAGATTTGACATGTCAAGGCACGGAGAAGAGTCATTGACATAGCAGGTGCACTTAAATATAACTGCCTAATTATACAGTGATGCAAGTTTGCTCCCAAGAAACTAAATGTACAGTGCCGTGGAAAACATGGTATCTGCCTGTCATGCTGTTAAATAGAAAAGCAGTCTTCAGCAGTCAGGCACGTTTCATGTATGAAATCATAAAAATCATGGTGTGATAAACATCTGCATCATACCCATTCTTAATTGAGTACGTACACTTATTTCCCTTCTGCAGACTTGGGGGATTGTAACATGTATGCAGGTTGTTCCAGAGTAACATAACTTCTGAAACTTGACTAGGTATGTTAAGGTCTGATTTCAAGCTTATTTGTATAGTTTTGATTAGAAAGTTCTGCAGTAGAATTTCTGAATTAGTTAAAAATTGTCAGTGAGAGTGGAGGATAACAGCAATGTTGTTCTGCAGCTACTGTTAGTCTAATTCTGGCACACAGGAAAGTTCATTGTTGACTAAATCTAAGCAGAGCCTGGAGTGTGGTGGCTTGCAAGGGGTGTGAAGCAGATAGTTTACTAACATGGTCCTGGCTCGAGGGCATGTTCCAGTAGCAGAAGTGTTTTCTTGCCCTTCCCACATGCCCTATAGCCAAGTTCTTTTTTTTCCATTGGCAATTCTGTCCTAGACTAATAATGCTGTATCTTAGCTGTTAAAGTCTCGGCAAGCAAGCAAATGTAGAGAAATGGGAAATGTAATAAAATATCATCTCAACTGATAATCAGAGAACAGTTGTTACCTATGGAGAAAATCTGAGTAGTAAATAATAGCTATTGCATCTGAAATAGATGGTGTTATTTATTAATTTACTTGCACAGTGAAGTACAGGCATTCATAATCCTGCCTTACATGCCAAATGCTACAGAGTAAGATTGCAGTAGGTCTGTCCTTTCCATCTTTTGCCAAGTGTCCAGTTCAATATTGGTCACATTTACCAATTTTTACTGTACAGTCAGCCTTCTAGGGTTTTTCACCTGCTTTTGCCATGCTTTCTTCTTTACACTGACCAAAATTGTATTTAGCTAGTAGGGTTGACTCTGCAATGTTAACATCGTTCGGAATTGCAATAATTGAACCCAATAATCAATAAATATTTTGAGATAATAAATATTGCCCAAACAGCCATTACAAAATTCAGTGAATTTGCTTAGTGCTCTCTGAAGTACCCCTGCTGAAAAGTAAAATGTTCCTATAATATACACATTCAGTCTAAGATTACCTAATTAATGACTAACTTTAAATTTAAATGTCATTTTCTCTTAGCCATGATGGAGAAAGGTGTTTGTTCTGGATTGCTTTGACTATTTGTTTTGTCATTCAGTAACTTTCCTTTTCTGCTCAAAACAAAGACAGTGAACAACATCTAACAAAGAAGATGAACATTCATAGTGTATCTTTTTAATATCTGAGTTTGAGAACTATCTTCAGTGAGATACTTCGGTGTTCTCATATCAATCAACCAGACAAATATTGCAAAGTGAAGGGAGTGACTCATGTGCTCACTTTTGGTATATTCAGCCAAAATTACAGAGCTGAGCAGATCTCATCATTTCTTGCTTTCCAACACTGTCTCTGGCTCCCAGCATCACTTCACCATCATCACCCTGCCAAGAATTGCTACATTCATCAGTCGCTAAAATGTCATACATGCAGAAACCATTCATCAACCCCAAACTTACCTTATATAGGCTTTTTTTTTAAGGCAAACATCAATCCCATCTCATTTCTGTTGCCCATATCCCTTTATATACTCACTCTGTAAGATTCTGCTGCCATCTGTAGCCAGTGCTTAAGCCACAAATTAATTTGAGTCAAGATACTTCCTTTGGAAGAGAAAAAAGATTTTGTCTGTTTTTTTTCATGTTAGTCATAACCTGAAGAGTCTGTCCTGGAAAATCTACAGAACTGTGAAAATGGACTCCTTTATGAGCAAGAAATACAGCAGATGATTATTGTGTGACCTGGTATAATTTCTGGGCCAGGGATTTATATTTATGTCTTTATTCTTGTGTATTTTTCTACTTTATATTCAGTGTTGTTTTCCCTCCATTAATTATTGCTATCTCTGACATCAGTTCTTTAAAATTATGTTTTAATTTGTCAGGATTTTATTGCAGATTGCTACAGTTCCTCCCCAAATTTGACTAAAATATTGCTGTGCCTAGTTTTTCAGATTCTCCAAAGAATTTTGCTAATTAATTTGTTGCTTACCAAATGTTGATTTGCAGGTCACATTAGAAACACCTTTTTTATTCATCTTGTAGCTATTTAGAAAATAGCTATATACAAAAGTATTTTGTTGTTTACTACTGTTTGGTGGGACTGTGTATGTCCATACTGTAGACATCTTGCTGAGCACAGTTTTGTGCAAGGCTGAATCCTTTTAAAGACCAAGGAAAACTTTGGGGAATCCTGTCTTTTCTGGAAGAGAGCAGTTTGCTGCTCTTCACAAGACTGCTGATTCTGGTCATAGCCATAGAAGGCGTAATCACAGCCTTTACTGGAAACCCTGTGGTTTCCTGGGCACCACTGCTGCCACACAGTGAATACTTTTCTTGCTGCACAATGGATCTGTCCTTTTCATTGCTTGACAGTCTTCCTCCTCACACCTTCAAACAAATACCATTGTTTCCTGGAGAAAGAACATTAAAAGGGTGAGGTAGCATTCACTTTTCCAAATGACAGAGATGTCTCCATAGAGCTCTGTCATGCTAGAGGGCTCATTCTACTATACGAGCACTTCCTCCTAACGTAATCAGGAAAGGGCAGCTACACGTAATTTCATGTTTTAAGTTGTGAGATGGTTCTTGGCTCTTTAGAAGCTCAGTTCATTCCAAAGAAAACAGCAATTTGTTCCTGATGTTGAGACTACACTATCTTCCTCTACCCCCCCCTCCTATTTTTAAAGGGAAGGGCAGAGGTGAATTCTCAAGACAATTACTGATTATTAAGTTTTCATTGAACTAAGAAAACTCTGCAGGTGTTTAAAGCAATTTGCTCGCACTGTTCAAAAGTGGGGAAGGTTTCAGTTGATCAGATCCAACCTGATCAGAAAAGCTAATGGAAAATGGTAGGAATTACAATCTAGAAAGGTTCTGGAACATATCAGTAATTAGACCAAAACTGCCATCATTTTTAAGTCAGAATTTTTTTGCAAAGTTTCTGCTTTTGTACTTTGTAGTGAGTTTCAGAGCAACTCACTTGAGTTTTTTGAAAACTTTTTGGATCAAATTGTTCAGCTGTGAAGAAGAGAAGGCAGGAGTAAAACCAAAGCTTTTGAACAGTGTACAAGACATGGCCTTTAGCTGAAAATTCAGATCTGGGTCCAGCTTTTGAAATCCTGAAAGTTGTTTTCTCTTTGAATCCAGGCTTTTTGTTTAGGTGCACAAAGTAGTTCTAGCAGCTTTTATGCAGGCCTTATTAGAAGCATAATTTTTTTATGAAAGAGGAATATGAAATGGATTCTTTCTCCATTTATTTTATAAGAAAATCCTATGTCCTATGGGGCAAACGAAAACTAAGTTTAGATGCTGTGTCTACACCAATGGACAAGTGTAATCACCACTATTCAGACAGTAAAGGCCACATCCAGATTAAGTACTTTCGTGGCACATAGGGAGAGCACGTGCACACAGCCATTATTCTGTTTTGGTGTCCAGACCTAGGAAGGATGGATATCTGGGGATCAGGGCTAGGGATTTACTCACATAATAAATGGAAGGCCTTTTTTTTTTTTTTTGTCTACAGTGAACTTGTGTGTAGTCGCGCTACGAGAAGTGACTAAATCAAAGACTATGTCTCCTAATCCTTGGCTACACACATCCCAGCTCTGAGTTTGGAAACATGACCTTTTTCCATTGATCACTTGGTAAATATCTTGCCTGACCTCAGACAGTAAAATTTATTACTTGTGAAAGTTTAAGAATGGGACTACAGTGCTGGATGTTTATTGTATTATTGTTACTAACATGTTCATAAGGTCTTCATTAAAGCTTCTCTGTTATTGTTGTTTTCCTGTTCAAGGCTTCCCGTTCATTACAGGATTGCCTGCCAATGCCAGTCTTCTCAGTTCTGTGAAGTATATTTAATTTGCAAATGGAAGTGTCTGGGTTTTAAACATGTTAACAGGAAGCATATCATATAATGGGTATTGTATGAAGAAAAGTTCCTCATTT
This sequence comes from Lepidothrix coronata, assembly GCF_001604755.1. Taxonomy (NCBI): domain Eukaryota; kingdom Metazoa; phylum Chordata; class Aves; order Passeriformes; family Pipridae; genus Lepidothrix; species Lepidothrix coronata. Next base: position 9,182,782 of record NW_016690187.1, read on the forward strand.
GTGTTTTTCCACATGAAGAAAGAGTGGTGGTGTATTATGTTTAAGTTCAGTTGAGTTATCCATATAGTAAATTCCATCTGATTAAATTAAGAACCTGGAAATGGTTAATGGGTTCCCATTTGCCATGCCTTCTCCTACTAGCAGAATGTCCTAGGCCCTGCAGTTTATTCTTCCTTCAGGAACACCATCTTTGACAACACCTTTTGCACTGTATTTCCCCATACTTTACACACATTATGGCCACCTCACAGTTCTCCATTGTTAAAAGTTTTTGGTCTCCACAAGCCATACTATTTCTAGGATACTCAAGACTCCTGAGCAGAAGTTTTGTTCGACCTAGAACAGTGTTGTTTCTAGACAATTCTTACTATCCCTGCCCCCCCCCCCCTTTTCCTTTTTTATTTATTTCCTCCATGGAGCCCAAATATTAGGTGCAAGATGTTTTTGAGAGTTTAGTTAGAGGCATTATCAATCTCCCTATTTCCTCCAATTATTTTTTACTTAGTTTGGTCCAAAGTAGCATGGGAAGCATCACTGATCTGGATTCAGTTATCATTCACAATCAAAAACTAGAAGATTTTACGAGCAAACGCTATTTCTCCTTCAGGTTTGTGCTTATTCATATTTGGAATTTGGCATTTTGGTTAATAAATGCTTTTCATTTTTCACTTGAAATAGGACATGAAATGAAAGAAACTATGATCATGGAAATTTCTGCCCGCAGCAAAACCAGTATGTCTAGGGGTTTCAGACATGCCCATCTTCCCTTCAATAAAAAAAAACAAAATTCAGACCAAAGCAAGTAAGAGATTTTTGAGGTAAGTCTGACAATAGTACTTAAACTTCTGGATATGAGTCTGACCCTATGGCCCTTTCAGATTTGGTCATTTCTATCGCTATGGGCCAAAAATATTTATTGAAAGTAACATGTTTTTTGTGTTCAGCTTTGTTCTGTTTTCTAGCTAGTTGATTATCTCATGGGATTTAGTAACCAATTGATCAAAGAAAAAAGAGCAATACAATTTCCTTCATGTTTACTTCCTTGAGCTAATACAAGTTTACTGTTTGGTCTGAAAAAGTTCCAGGTGCTAAAAGGGAAGTGGATACTCCTTTCCAGATATGAACTAGTTTCATACAGTAAGAGGAGAAGCAGCAACATGTTTTGGACAGGTACTGCATGATTCAGGGAGGTTTGCAAGTTGTAATATTGAAGTCCAAGTGACAGTAATCAACAAAGCAGTAGGAATCCAAAGCCCATAGATGGTACAAGCACAATACAGAATCCACAAAACAGTGTTGCTTCTTTGGCATAACTGAGTTGTGAATCTGATTGTAAATAATCTAAATTGAACTTACAAAATACTTTGTATTTGTGCGTGGCTTTACATGGAAGGATTCTGTTGGGCATTGGCTCAGTTGTTATTGAAATGCATTTCTCTTTGGGCTAGAAAGCAATAGCTGTTCTGATGAAAAGTATTGTGGAGATGTTTGCTGCTGGCACTGGGGAAATGGTGACACAGCAAACAGCTGTTCATTTCTCAGTATGGGCCACATCAATCCCAGCAGTGAGTACTCATTTCCTTAGTGAAAAATGGCGGCCTGGGAACACAGTGCATTTAGCATATGGGGGATGTAAGTAAAACATTAAGTCACCAGCATTGCTATCTATAGTTTGCCAGAATTTATGACATATTTTTGTTATAAATTCGGGGGACTGGGGAGAGTTATACCTCTGTGAAGTGTGGTGCCAAATAACCTTTCTACCTGAAATAGTATTGTCTGTTATGGTATGATATTGTACTGAAAAAGTAATGTAGTGCTACCGGTAAGTTGTGCAAGAAGTAATAGAGTTAAGTTTTGAATTGGAGTTTTGCAATTATTATTTTTCGTTTCCTTAAGGATTATGTTCTTCTTGACTCTTGAGTTGGTGGGTTGAAGTGAAAGTATAAAACCAGTTGCAAAATTTATATCTGGCAAAGTTTTTCTATAAGGAGAAAATGGGAGATAACTGTACTCATGAGCTGGTAAAGCTCATGGAGGAAATGAAAGAAAAGTTACTGCTGAGTAGGAACATGCTGGTCAGATAAGGATGATCCCACCCCTCAGTTCTAACTCCTGCTTCTGCAAACTCTTCAGACCACCCTTTTAGTTGATGTGATTTACATGATGAAATATAGCTAGGATTGGGCTTGAGAGACAACTGAGTACCTCTAGGCAACTTCTGAATATGTGAATAGAGCCTAGGCTAGGAGCCCTAGTTTCCCCTTTCCCCTGAGGTTGAATTGTTTGCCAGAGACTCGCCTCACCTGCTTCACCCTTGTTTTCCATCCCAGCCTCCTCCTTACACAGGTGGGAGGGGAATAAACAGCCACTGCCAGGAGCTCAAAGAGCTTGCTCCTGGAAGTGGTCCCAATGTGGAATTGCTCCTGGAGATGAAATTCCCCATTCCACACCCTGCACACCTGCAGAGGCCTGCCTGCCTTGCCAGCTCTCGCCTTCGATGTGTCCTCAGTTCTGTTTCCTTCATCTCCCAATCCCCTCTCCTTTATCCAGCACAGCTGCAGTGGGTAGCCATGGGGTCTGCCTCCTGCTAGCTCCCTGGAAGGGGAAAATTCCTTTGTTCCACTTTTGCCTTATGGAAGCTGAGGTATAGGGACCTCAGATGGGCAGGGTGGGAAGCCTGGACAGAGGTGAGTCACTGCGTCTCAGCGCTGTCTGCTCTGTTTCTGTTCCTCCCAGTGGCAAATAGCTAAATAGCCTAATAAATAGCTAAATAGAGAGGGGAGTTTGGTAAGCAATATGCCAGAAAGCTGATTTCAGCCTCTGAATCCTATAAATTGTGTACCCAATGATGTCTTTCTGAGCTAGCAGTGAGGGCAACTTTGTAGTCCGTGCAGGAGGCAATTGGAGGACGCGGGGTGGGGCAGGGAGCTGTGCAGCCAGGAGCACATTCCCTGTCAGGCAGGGGCTCCTTTGCTGGGAATGGAAATGGTGGAAGAATGTTCTGTTCGTGCTGTTGTAAGGTTTTCACCTTGAAGGCAGTGAGCCTGTAGAGGACCAACCCGCTTTCCCTGGAGCAGCAGGGAGACATACCTCAGTCTGAGAGGGGACTATGAGCTCTGTCCAGGCACCCAGAAAGCTGGGGCATGTGGAGCAGCAGCAGCCAGCACCTGACGTTTGCCCTTGACCAGACAGTGCTTTCATGGGGCAACCCACAACAGCATCATCAAACTCCCCCTTCTCTAGCAGTACCCTGGAAATCCAGGTCACACCCTGTGCTTTCTTCCAAAACATATTTTCCAGGTCTGCTTTAACATCCTTGCAGTTCCTTGGGAGCTTCCGTTTCTATGTGCATGTATTGTTCCCACCCATTCGTAAAGACTTCCACTTTGGTGAATGTTCCTTTTCATTTCTGATGGACACACAGTTCCCTGAAGAACCTACCTGTGATGTTCAAGAGAGAATCTTGCAGGCATATTAAGGGATCTGTCTTTTCACTAGTGAAGTAAAGTAAAAATGTGCTATCACTAGTATGCTGATTTTATTTGTATTATAGCACCTCAGCCTTGTAATTAGGTAAATTGTGCTGAATTCATTGGAGTTATTTAAACCTAAACGTTTATTCAGTAGCTTTGATTTAACCTTTTCATCATTCACTTGTTTGCAAGAGTTATCTGTTCTGCATCCACCTGGAGCTTTCATTTTATTATACTTCGTGATCTAAAATTTGGCTAAAAGAAAAACCCTCAAGGTTGACAAGGACTAGGATTGACAGAACTATGGCTCTTTGAAATCCCTGTTGTCCATTTAAATTTTAATGTTTCTATCATTTGTTCCTCAGTGTAAATTAACAGCCATGGCAGTGTGTTGGGTTTCTTTTCTGAAGTCAAGACTTTAAATTTAATTCAATAGCCTAGATTTACAGCTATTCTATATTTCACAAGGCAGAATCAATAATGTGACTGAAGTGAAGAAGATAAAAATTTATGGTATCTTGCAATTTAATGGTTGAAAAGATGCAATTGGAGAGATCATAAATTGTGAAGGAGTTTATGCTTCATTGCTCCTGATTCAGTGCTTGCTGTTAGAACTTGATTTGTGACTATTCACAAGGTGTGATTAATGGTGTGATCGATGCTTGCTTCAGTGCAGTAAAGCAGTTGTAATGCTCTTCATTAGAATAAATAAAATAAATTGACTGAAGCTTTATAAAAACTGTGTAACATTTAAAATCTAAAATGTCAATTTTTTTTTCCTGTTACAATTTAGGTTTCTTCAGGCAGTTTCCACCTACATCACATCACTCATTGTCATTCTTTTTGGATATTATAGAAATCCATGTGGGTTTGGGTTAGCTTTATGCAAAGCTCAGTGAAGAGGAAAAAAAAAAAAAGAGTTGAATAGGTCTGACTAGAGACTAAGATTTTCTGGCGGCTGTGTTTTGCCATCCTTTAGCAGATACATGTTCCAAGAAATCAAGGCAGAAAATGACTCTTCCATACACAACTCTACTGAAACCAATAAAATTTAATAATTTTCATTGGTTTTAAATGAAATGGATGTATGAGTGGTGCCCTAGCAGAGACAATGAAGATAAAGAGGCCTTTTTGATTGGTGTTTTTTTGGTTTAAGGATGTTCCTTACATAATCCAATGCTATCTCACAGTATGCTCTAAAACGGACAGGGGAATATGAGAAAACTGCAACAGCCATGAAAGACAGTAAAATGTAATGATTTTGATGTTGTCATTTGAAGAATTGGGCTCCAGGAGACACAGAAAAGAAATAGGGTAGAAAATGCCCTAGGATGCCTTGTGCATGCCATTTAAGTCCCCTGCAGTATATGGATCATATTGAAGTTTTCAAAGTAAAACATGCTGTGTAAAACCTGGGGAGTGAAGAAATTGTACTGTGAAACTTAGGGAAGTAAAATTCTACTGTGGTTTAATCTAGACCTCTTTAATTTGCTTTTGTTTGCCTTATTGAGAGATAAGCCTGAAATTAGGCAGAAAAGTTTATCAGATTTCAACTGTGCTCCCTTGCTCTGATTTTCTTTAGTGTCCTTTGTCATGATGCATGTAGAGATTTCAGATTTGTGTTTGATTTTAAGAAAAACTGTAGGTAAATCTAAAGCTACTAAACAACAAAGCACCATTTTAACAATGGCAGTGAACTAAATTATTTCCTATAATTTTTGTATCTTAATATATGCTGTAGCAACTCTAGGCATCAATGATCATTCATTTGCTGATTGGAATTGCAAAGAGAATGAAAAATGTAAGAATCTAAAAATGTTTTTAAAACATACAGCTATGTCAAATTAATGTTTCTATTACTGCACACAGTATTTACAGACTAGCAGTTGTCACTTCACCAAAAAAAAATAAAATCTTAAGATAGATCATATTCTGTCTGTCAGCAGTCTGGCAGAGATTCAGATATTAACTACAACATGTTCTGACAGTAAACACGTAAAATGTGTGAGACTATAATGCAAGTAGATAAGCTTTTTTTTGTAGATGATTTTTGCTCCCTCACTGTCAGCTGAAAAGCCAGTAATTCACACACACATGCGAGTTTCTGTGAGTCATGAAAACTGGGTTTAGTAAGAACAGACACAATGTAGCTGCAGCCACAGACCCCAGAGCATTGTAGCTAAAAGATCCCAAGAGCCACAGTGCTGTAGTGGGCATAGAGGCATAGTTATATGCAGCAGTCATGGTTACTTGATCAGCTGAATTTGCCTCTATCCAGCCACTATCCAAAAAGGTAGGGCTGTAAGATGTGAAGCTCTAGTTGTGCTTAACAAAACAGAAGGTTAACTCAACCTAAAACTCTACCTATTGTGTGTCAGGAAGAATACCTATGTCCCCACTTGTTTAGTTTGACTGTGGGGTTTTTTTCCACCCAAGGAATTGATGACCTATCCAACCTATTATGCTAATTTGAGAAGTAGCTATAGCACGGAGACCTTAGGACATCTTGTTTTACTTTATCATTACCGAAATGTGTCATCAGTCTTGTTTTATAGGAAAGAAGACTGAAGCATTGAACAATTTCTCCAAAATCATAGGCCAAATTTGCTGCAGTGTCCTTTCCACCATCTCTTTGGACCTGCATCATATTCATAGAATCATAGAATAAGCTGAGTTGGAAGGGATCTGCCTGTATCATCAAGTCCAATTACTGGCTCTGCTCAGGACACCCCAAGAATCTCGCCATGTGCCTGAGAGCACTTTTGTGTCCCTCTTGTCAATGGAGAAAGCCACATCCATTTATAAGGAGTGCCAGAAAGGATGCCATGATAGGATTTTGTTTGGGACTTTTTGCTTACTTTCAACTATTAAAAAAATTAATTTCTGTTAAATGAGTATGCTTTCCATTACTTAGGCAGTTTGCAGGTATATTCAACCTGAAACACATGGGCAGTATGTAAACAGAAGATTTTGTTATTAGGCTGATGAAAGATCATGTCACTGTGAGGGCAGACCCTATTTCTTCAAATGTGATATATGGTAAGAGAATGGATCAGATTAGGCTGGGTACCAAAGGCAATATGACAATACTGAAGAAACAGAATATTATCGTGTAAGGGTTTTGGGAGGGCTGAGCCATTGCACCTTAACTGCTTGTCTTATCTAATCTGACTTCAGAAATAGCTGGACTGTGCTGTGCATGAACATCCTCAGCTGGCTCCACCAACACTGAGGGTTTCACCTGGCAGAGGATGCTTTTGTGGAAGAGGAGAGGATTTAAATTGAAATAGCTCTTCTACACTGCCTTTCACAATGGACTTTTCTTTTTTTCTTTTTTTTCTTTTCTTTTTTTTTCCCGATGAATGCCTTTCTGCAGTCTAACTTAGTTCACTTCAAAGTGGACTAAACAAAAAGAGATTGTTCACATAGGAAACTATTACAGAATAGCTATTCCTGGCTTTTTCTGAATGAAAAAAAATAGCCATTGGACCCTCAGAAACTTGACTGCTTGGAATATGAAAAGGATGAATTTACTAGTGCTGGTTCATCACCACATAAAGCCCATTCTCCAGCTTTATATGTCCATGATATACCATGTAAACATCCAATTTGTGCTTTCTATTCATTTTTCCTCCAGAGGGAAAGTTGATATTTCCTTCTCTTTTGGGTATCATCTGCAATGTTGGCTTCCGTCTCGCATCAAATGTTTTCTTCTCTATTTTCCCTTTCTTTGTAACAGTGTCAGTGGTGAAGATTTAACAGCACCTTAAGATGCTGAGGGCTTTCAGTTGAGGTTCTTGAACAATTTCAAGTTACAGGCAGAAAGACTGAGACATGTCATGATTTACCCAAAACTATACTCCTATTTCCTTAAGCTTAATCCTGCATCCTGTCCAGTGGACTATTCCCAGCATGGGGACAATCATGCCTCTCTACCCAGTAGTATCTTCTTGATTTTTGAAGGAGATGCTGGCTCTCCTTGTAGTAACTGGCAGATGCTGCTGCAGAGCATCAGTACTAAACCTACTCTCACTACTTCTGTGGTCACCGTTAGTGCTGAAAGGCATACTATTTATTCCTATTTAGTCTTTGCAAATGTAAGGTGGGCTGACAGGGTCTATTACTTTTTTTCATAGGAGAGAGAACTCTGTCTTCCCATTGCTATTGCCATTGCTTTCTAGTTATGAGTCTCTCTGTCCAGTGTCTATCAGTTTCTTATAGATCCCTCGCAGTTCATAAGGAGGTTGCTCAATTTATTAGGAACCAATCATGCATTCATGCCCTCTTCCATCTGAAGTGCACTTTTAAATGTTAGACTACACACTAATCAAGTTGAACATAATAATGAGAGCACGTTCACATTGTTAAAGTAAATGACCCAATGCATTCATTGTGAAGACATATTTGAACTACAGTTTGTGCTTTTCTTTGCAATATTGAACATTCGGGACAACTATGAATTGTGGTGGTTTGTGGCAGCCTTGCAAATATGTGATTATTATTACATTGCTGACAGAACTCTGGACATTGCAGCTTTGTGATAAATTTCCAAGTGCAATTAACTGGAGAGGATTTTATTATGTAAATATCTTCCTATAAATTAGAATAGTAATACATGAATGGAACATACACCTGTACATGATATGCATCTTTACTCTTACAGTAGTGAATGATGTATCAGGCTGAGCTTGATACTGTCCACCTCTTCTCAGGGAAAGCAGTAGGTATTTATTAGCAACTTCAGTGCAATTAACACAGCATCTGAAGTTGGTGAATGGAGCTAAAGAAAAAAGTAAATGAATATTTTGGAGGCAAGAAGATGGGAGGTAGTAAATGCACAAAAACTTCCTGTTCTTCATGCTTTAATGGGGCACATTTTTGGATTTAGACATTTTACTTTTTTCCATTCCTCAGAAGGGGAAAATAATTGTTTGATGTAGTTTTTTTAATTCTGTAGGAGAACCTAAATGCTGTTTGTGCTGTGTGAGGCATTCTGTTCCAGGACTTCTGTGTGTGAAAAGAAAAAGACACTTTTACACAAGTAAATTGGTCTGATTATATTCCTACAGAGCAGGCAGGATTAGGCTTTAGCTTTGTAAAAGGATGCCCAGTCTCCTGGGGCTAAATGCACAGCTAAATGATGGTGAAACATGTGCAAGGTAATCTAGTGAACATGGGTAGCAATAGCAGTGACTATTAGCAGACATCAGTGACCATAATATGTTCCCAAGGTCTCAGTGTTGTTTGGCTTCTGGACCCAGCATGCACAGGCTGCTCGGTGCAGGTGAAGCAGAGCTCACTGTTCTTGCTATGCCTTCCTTCAAGGCAGTGAAGTTCTTTGTCCTGTTGCTTCTTCATAACACAAGTTATGACTGCAAATTTTCTCCTGAGAATACTTAAATTGGAATTCATTGCCTAATTCATTGACTTACCTGTACCTCTAGGAAATGACACGCCAGGATGCAAGTGAGGTGATGCTCACCTGTCTTTCCTCTTAAGGAGGAATAGCAATTCCTTCTAAGTGGTGTAGGCCAGATTTTTCCACATTCCAAAGTAAAAGTTTCCACAACAGTTACTTTAATGTAGGTACCACTCCCAGAGATATATCTGTAGCAGAAATCTTTCATTGCTGTTACTATGACTTTTTATGCATTGGTTAAGTGTCTCAGCATGAGGCTCAGCTGTGCTTCTAGTCATTGTTCCCATTTCCAAAGCTGTATTTTCATTTCTGTATATAAAATTCTAGACTAATCATATCTCCTCTAAAGTCACATGGACAATTGCACATTAAAGACAAAATTTGTTCTAAGCTTTGCTAGCTTTTTTTCAGGCCAGGGAGAATGATGAAAAAACAGGGTACAAATCGTGGAACAATCCAAGCCCTGTGCCCAAAGTCTCTAAACCATACTTCTCAGGGCAAGAGTGTATCCTCCTGCTTTGGTCTCCACATCTTTCACCTCAGGATGTCTGGAAAGCAGGACTATACTACCTAAGACATTAGCAGTATTATAAGAAAATTTTTACTCTAAAATCATGTTTAGATTTAAATACAGTATAGAGTGCAGTGACCAAAATATTTACAGTAGGTTGGTTGTGTCTTACCACTTCTTATTTTATTACATTTTACTGTATCATTTTATTTTTCTATGTACTATAATTTACAAGAAAATATCATTGGTTTTCATTATTTTGGCCGTACCACTTGTGTTCCTAACATAAAATAAGCAGTGAAAAATGGGCACTGTGCCTAAACTCTTAAAGTTATTTATATGTCTCTAAAATTCAAACTGGAGGAGGCAAATGGAAAATTTGCATTTTTTGCAATTGAGACAAGCTTAACATCTTGCTGAGAATGTCAGAAAGCCAAGCCCAAATTGCAGTTAGCAGAACAGGGAGGGGCACATGGAAACTCAGCTGTGAATCCCATACATTAGTAAATATTTTTTTACTCAACTGAGATGAAACGATCTGTGCAGCAAAGGAAAATAATTTAATTTGTGATATTTTTCCAAGAGAAAGGCAGAATGCATTGCCTGGCTATACTTCGTCTTCCTTTTACAGATAAGTCAGTGTCATGCACTGTGTGAGCCCCTGCAGAGCTGTCCATGAGCCGCATGTTCATGTGGTTTTTGTAGACTGACTGAGACTGAAGGGTGATTTCAAATATTAGACTGCACTGCTTTTGCTTAATGCATCTGATCTCTTTGGTCAGAGAAAATCCTAATTAGAGAAGAGCTACTTCTGATGACCATGTGACGTTGTTATGGTAGGATAGGTACTTTTTCTAGTGCTTCTAGTTTTAAGTAAGAGAACAGTAAGTTTCACTGTTTTACTTAAGATAATACTGCACAGTCTGATGCATCTCTTTTCTCTGGTATTTTGTCTGTGTTTTCCTTTCTAATGTTCTGCTCAGTGCTGTTGGCAGTTTTCTCACTGTTAGTATTCTAGTAAAATTACAGTTGCTTTTAAAAAAAAGCAAAGTGATCAGTGAACCAATAGAATGAGAAAAGTTCAACGAACATCTAAGCTTTAATGTAAAATCTCAAACATATGTTGAGAATTTCAACCTTCAGAGCCCTATTTAATTTAAATATGGCAAGTGCTAAGACCAAGATTTTCTTACACACCTTTTGGTGAAAAATTCTTTTCTGACTGAAGAAACCATTTCAAAGGTTCCGCAACAGTTTTGACTTTGATTAAAAATTAAAAAAAAAAAACTAAACCCCCAAACCAACAAAAAACCAAAGTAACACCATCCTAAATACTTTGGTAGAAAACTGGGATGTTTACATTTGAAATCATTACCAGCATAGTTGTAGCTGGGTTGCCTTTTTCTCTTTAGTGGTTCCTTGCTAATTTCTACCATGTGCTGTAATGCCACATTCACTCCAATGGAAGATGAAATCCAAGCAGAGACTGTGGTTTGGGGGAAGAATCATCATGAGATGAAACTTCAGACCAGTGATATTCTGGCTCTACGGCAACATTTTGAAAATACAATGTATGCTCAAGTCTAACCTTATATTTCTTGTCTCCATCGTGGGGCCCTTCTGTTGTAACTACTTTGCATGTTACTCCTTTTCACTACATCTGCTTTTTCTTAGACTGTAATGGCTTGCATTTTTCTAAATGGTGTTGATTTTTTTGAATTTATGTTTATTAGTGGAAATGAACTTTATGTAGCATTTGAATTTCAGTGTGGTTTTCTGTCATTATGCCATCCTCTGGTGTTGGGAGCCCACCCAATGCAAATTAAGCTGCACTTCCCTGACATTGCTGCAGAGTCTCTAAGGACTCTTATAAACTGCAAAGTGTGAGGCGATTTCTTGGCAGGATCTGTTTTGGCATGTACTCGAACAACCACAGCACTCACAGAGGTCCCAATGATGTTCTGTATTCTTGCTGTCCTCAAGTCTGTCTGTGAGATCAGGTTGTCATCAATGTGAAAAATGTCACAGGATCCCTCTCTAAGATCACAAGGAACCATTTAAAATTCGAGGGTTACAGGAGGAATAATGTCTACCAGGTGATAGAGGACCTTTAGCCATCCCAGCATTAATCTCTGCAATAGCCCTGGCACAATTTGCATCTGCAAATGAAAACCTGTTCCCAAACCAGGGAAATCAGTACCTCTTAGGCACCTCGTAACTTAGATTTGTGTTTCTGGATTTCTCTTCAGTCACCAAACCTTTCCTCTTAACCCTCTTAAACAAGAAATCTCTGCCTTTATTCCTAGTATCATTTTGCTGACTGGCCAAAGCAGTGAGCATTTACTCCGTCTTTTCGAGACTGAACACTTTCTAGATTGTCAGCAAAGTGCACTTTTGTGGAAAAACTTTCTGCCTCTTGGGCACTGTAATAGTGAGCTACAACAAGGATCAGACTCAGTTGGCACTGGAAGATGGCTGCTTCCTTTTTTTCTTTCCCCCTGCACGCCCAGGGGAAAAATAAAGAGTAAACAGGAAATACCCGTTCCTTACAGGTTTGCATGTGAGAAGCAGAAGGTGGAGTGTGGGCAAGCTGCCCACACATGGAGTATGTTTGTTCCCACATCCTGCTCCACTCTGCTTTTCTTGACCGTTCTTGTCCCCAGACATGCACTGTACTTGCCAAATGTGGCCTAAAAGTGAGTGGGAATCAACCAGCTGAATTATTTGCACAGCAAATCCAAAGGCTGTCTGCAGAATGCTGTCCAATGTGACCTAGTTAGAGCCTTTGCCATTGATGTGTCCTTCTTGTGTCATTCCCAAAGCTACATTCTTTGTGCTGAGAGGCTACGAGACTCCAAGAGATAACTGAAATTTCCCATACTTGGGGCCAGTGAATCAAAATTCTGTGTGTACAAAGTCCAGGACCAAATGAGCTGAGTGACAGGTGTTGCAGATAACTGGGTGTGTGATGCAAACAGATGTGTGCCACTGGACATACATATAGTGTTTTCCATGAAGTCTAATTCCTTTAAATAGTCTGTAAATACTAGAGGCCTTGCTGAGCAGGTGTGCTGTGCTGCCAGACCTACGCTTGTAATGAGAAAACTGCTGGTGTAGCACCAAAGCAGAGGCAAGAGAGCGGTCCCGCCCTTTCCCCTTCACTTTGCCGCTTTCTCTCTTCTTGCAATACACATCTAGGCACTGCTGCACTCACCTGTGAACATGTGATAGTGTTAGGCTGCAACCTAGACTCATGTCTTACAGCCAAGGCCAGATGATAAACTTTGATGCCTCTTCAGAGTGGTGTTTCATGTTATCTTTACTACTAAAGGGGTCCCACCAGAAGCAGGCTAACTTGTAGCAGCAACAAAGATTAATTCACATTGGATGTTTGGTTTTTTTAAATAAAATACTTGCTCATGACTGTATGTCTCCCTTTATCTATTTCTTCTCTCATTTTGATTTTACTCCAATTACTTTTTCCTCAGGGTTTCTGTCTCCTGCAGTTTCTTTCATTCTTTCATTTTATTCTTTCCCAAGAAATAATTTTTCCTGAACAGATGGAGCTGAAAGACTTCTTTGTGAACAACTTTGCGGTTTAGAGTTTAAGCCCATGTTTACCAATGCTGTACTTGGAAATGACCTTGCAGGCCTCTCATCAGCACATTCTTAGGTTCTGTAGAGAAGGGAGTAAGTAAGAATTCATTTACTTTCCTTTTAAACATAACACGGACTTCTCCAGTCCCCTACCTTGTTTCTCCCTTCATTTTCACTTCAGGCAGCTTTCCTGCATGGTCTAGTTGCTGGACCTGACAGCTCCAGTGAAGGAGGATGACGGTACTGTGGGGTGTGATAGGTGCAAAGTTCTTTGGCACAGAAAATCAGGCTGTAATGTTACATTTGTCTCTTTACTTGATGAATGGGATACACTTGTCGCTGAATAAGCACTTTTTTCGGAAAGATCCAGCTGGCCCCTGGCCTGCATTTATATAACTCATATGGTAAATAACTAAGCATTTTTAATGCTTAATAAAAATGTTTATTATATGGGCTGTATAAGATTGATGATACTCATACTTTTTCTGATGCTGCTGTACTACTACAGTTTTTCATGTGAGGTACTGTCACCTTTCACTTGCTTTGGTTTAATAACTGGGTATTTGTAAGCATCTTTCAGATATTTTCTTTTTGGTGATATCAAAGAGTGATTTCCTTATCATCTAAGAGGACAATTTCCCCCTCTAAGATCTGCAAGGAGATCATGGTAGAGAGTGTCTGGCAAATTGTCTTTTTGTATTTCTATGTTGTCTCATCTGGAAAGTGAGTGTCTACGTTTTGTAGCTTTCAGTAGAAAAAAAATTCAATAAATTTCTTTCACTTTCAGAAGTAGACTGGTGATTTGAAGGTTTGCTTCTAGTATTTGCCAGACTGATTCGCACAGGGCAAGCCAAAATCGTGGTACGTAGCTTGATTCCTCAAGGTATGAAACAGCAAATCCTTAGAGTGCCTAGTGATTCTTCAGAACAATGCTGTGAAGGCTGGATAACTAGACAGGTTGGCTAGGTTGTTCTAGTACTGTAATCAGCTTAGCTGGTGTTAATTCTGTAGTCTCAGCATCCTGCTCAATTGTATGTTATAAGCATATCCTCTAGGACTTTACTTTCATCCTCATTTTTCTTCCTTTGCATCTATTTTTGTCAATAAAATTGACAATGTTTCATGAATTCAGGAAAAAAAACAACAGCAATTTTTGAGCCAGACCACTTACCAACCCAGAACTATAAAGAAAAATAATTTACAAGAGGAAGCTAGTTGTAGTCTAGGCTCAAAGGTGCTGCCATCTGACAAAATGAAGTAGTTGTGTTTGTGTAGAACCTTATACCTTAGAACCTCAATGTTAAGACTGTTAAAACACGTAACATCCCAGTGAGGGACCTAATAATAGCATATCTGTTATACAGATGGAGGAGATAAAACTGAGTTAAATGACTTGCCCAAGAAAACACTATCTGCTACTGGCAAGAAAAAGAATTGAACTAATTGACCCCATCTTTCAGAGCCTGTTCTAATCCTGAGACAATTCTACTTGCTCATCCACAACTATTTCACTCACAGCTTATCTTAACATGTTTTATATAAACAGCCAGATAATTGTAATGTTTCTGAACTATGTGAAGTGTTTTCCTCCAGTTCATGGGTTTATGTCAATGATAAGGCATTATGAAGGCCTATATTTTATTTTTCATTTGGAGATTTATAGAGTTCAGTTTTTTTTCATTCCTCACCACTTCAGCATATTATGAATTTATCCACTACACAAGCGAACTTCATACCTCATTTCTGCCATTGATATGGCTATTTTCTACAACATGACTGAAGTACCTGGTGCGATAAATATTGAAGTGGATCTGCAGTTTTCATTTTCACATACAATTGATACTTTTCAAAGAATAAAATCATTGCTGCAGTATTTACTAAGTGTCCCTATTTTAATTCTGATCTTCTTGAATAGTATTTCAATACAGCAAGCAATTCAACATCATTTCTCTTCATTTATGTCCATGTTATATTATTTCAACATAATCGTGTAGTAGTAGAATGAATTACGTTTATGACATACCATTCATATTGGAAAATGTGCATATAGATACCAGAATAATTCTAATATTACATTTCACTACCTTTTCAGTGATAGGAGAATGCAGTATTCTACTACACTGAGTTACAAATGTTATATAATGTAATCCCGCTGAAATACCTGTTTGCATTTTAGTTTTGCAGTGTTAATAACCCTTCTGTATTACCAAAATTTTCAGATCAAGATCAAGTCTGTGTATACTTAAGTGCTGTATATTCCACTCTTTTATTTTGTGTATTAATTGACTTTCCGTCACATTAACTTAGTATATTAAAAAAATACAACGGTAGTGATTTTTATCAGTGTTTCAACTATCCTAACAGTTTAACATAGTATTTCTTTTGCTACTAATGTAGAGGTATTTCTACATCTTGTATTTGCAAATAGGTTGTCTTCATTCTTACTGTCAAGGCAGTGTGCTTGCAATATTTTTAGCTGTCTTTCTGAAGAAAGGGGAACTGATTATGTTGGTTATAAAGGCTAAAGTTGGGAAATAGGCCTGTCTGTCTGCCAAGGTTATCAAACCATCAGAAAACTATGCAATGATCCAAGTCCCTCGCAGTTACTACACAGTATCTGCTGTGCTTCACTTTCTGTAACTGTATCGCTCCCTGTGTTCAATGGGCCTGATTCTCTGGCAGAACTTTTTTTTTTCACTCCTTCAGCTGTAGTAGAATCAGTGGAGTCTTTTTTGAGTACTACTGGTGGAAAAAAAGAAAGGATTAAAATCCTTATAACACATGCACAGCCTCTGAGTAACTCAATTAGCTCAATCAATGATGAATGGTAACTTTTCAATAGAAATCCTGTCAATTCTGATAGAATTTTTGTTATCCTTTTTACCTATTCTTGATAAAATTGAGACTTTTTCAGAAGAACAAATCACTTATTTAATGCAGCATAACTACCACTCATTGTCATAAATGTGAAAAGTTAAATGACTATTTTTCTGGTATAAACTATTAGTTCTGTAACCTACATTTCAAGAGGAAGGGAGAGATAATTGCAGTTACAGGGATTTTAGTGCACTGGTTATTCAATTTTGAACTGTTGGACATGAACAGGGAAAACTCTGATATACAGGTTTAATTTTGCCATCTTTATGCTAAAGACAACATTTAAAATAATAGCTATTATTTGTGTACATCCTGCAGTTCTGTAGTGCCATGGTTGAGCCAGGTAAAATTGATTTCAGAGGTTCCTGCACAGGATTAGCTGAAGAAAAACATTAACCGAAAATAAGTGGAAAAGTAGTGGGCAAGGAGAATAAGTGTCAGTGGCAAAAAATATGTAACTCTCAGAATCTTCAGGTCATGGCTTGGCATCCTTTCTGTTACCAGTGAAAAATGAGTTGAAGACCTCTCTTAACTTTACGAGGTTTGGAGGACCTTCAGCATCTGCAGAGCAAATGTGGCAGAAAAGGCAAAAAGTTACAGGATATTTTCTGGATGGAGTTAAACTTTCAACCCCTCTGCTTCCACATCATAGTGGTGAAACTTATTCTCCCACTTCTTGTACTGCACAGTTCAGCACTGTGAAAAACGTAAAAGGAGATCTGCTTTCTCAACGTTGTAGTCTGGCATCTCTTCTTTAAATGTACTTAAAGGCAAAGCAATAAAGGGAGGTCGTGGCAAACATACACAGGAGTATTTGTTTTTTCCAAGGTTTGAAACAATGCAAACTATAAATATGCTAAAAGCTGTAGAAGTGTTTAAAGTTATGTTTGTGATAACCTCTTCTGATTATTAACCAGAAGATATTAACCAGATGACTAATGAGTAACACCATATACAATTTCATCTGTAATTGTATCTGTAATTCATCATGTTAATCTTGGCCTGGTTGAGGAGAAGCAATTAGTTCAAATTAACACTTAAAAATTTAGGCTCTGAAGCAGTTGGCATTGGAGCAGTTCGGGTAGGTAGATCCCATGGGTTGTCTCCTCTGAAGCACCTGCTTGTATACTTACAGGCATGAGGCTTGGCCTTAACATTTACTGTAACAGCATCTACTCTGTTGACAGGTGTTCTCAAAAACACTTGGAAGAGAAAACCGAGAGAAATAGGATCCTTTGAGTTGTTAATGGTAATAATTTCATTGATGATCTCGATATTACTGATACTAATGCTTGTTCTTCCATTTAGCTTCATGCTCTAATCAAGCAAAGCCTTCACTATGGCTATCAGTAAAAGTTTTAATTGTTTTCAGTTGATGATACTTATTTTAGATGATTGTATTATAGTGTTTGGCTCCACTTTTGTTATTTGCTTTGAATTTTTAGTGCTGAAAGAATCAGACTTTGAATCAATCTGCAGCATTCATTGAAACACTGAATACCTGAAATTTCAGAGAAAGGGAATCATGCCCTGGACTGCAGAGTGGGAGAAGAAATAAAAGAAACTTCAGTGTAAAAGCCACTGATTCCTTGTAAGTTGGAGGTAGACTGTGGGAGCTTTAGCTTGTGCACTAGTTCTGAGGCTTCTAGTTTCTAACCTGCTATCTGCCTGTTGGAATTTTTTTGCAAGGGAACTTCATGGGGAAATTTCAGCATAAAAGAAGCATGTGGGAAAACTAGTACAATCTTAGAGCTTAGTAGGGTTCCTGTTGCTACCTGTGGAATTTCTGTTATGGTCTTTCTTAAGAGTTCCCACTTGACAGTCAGAAAGCCGTGAAAGCAGTTGATGTTTATCCTTTGAAAGAGGAAAACCTATGTGCTAAAAGAGAATCTCCACAAGGGTACAAGAGAGATATTTTGATACTTGCCATAGTAAACAAGTGAAATCTTCTAGAGAAATCTTCTCCGGATAGGCACAGAAGTGCTTACACATTTTTGTATGCCCAAATAGTGACCAGCATATCTGAGGAAAAAACTTGTACTGGAGTTTAAATGCACAGACCTAGACACGTGGGCTCAGAAGGAAATATAAGTTCCTAAGCATTTAATCTTATGTTGTAGTTTCCTTTGGCACTACAGAGTAGAGTTGTTGGAAACAAAAACCAAGAAGACCTAAAGTGAACATAACTTAGGCAGACACTGGCACATTAAAAACATACAGAAGAATTGATTAATGATTTGACTTCTTCCTGCAGTTTGGGAAAAATATTCTTTTAACATATAAGTTCTACTTAAAGCTTTGCTTTAGAAAGCCTCCCTGATGTGCTGAAAGGTTCAGAGAAGTGCTAGGTAATAACTATTGCAGCCAAGACAGAAAATTACTGCAGAGTGAGCAAAGGAAGCAAGCCAATGGATGTAGAGCCTCAGGATGGGAAATGTATTTTCAGATATTGTTCCTGATTTTCTATAACCTGCCTATTGTCAAATCAAGGGCAATGTATTTCCAGTATAGTTTGGAGGAAATGGGTACTCTGTTTGTTTAACTGCAGTATAGTATTTTGTTATTTTCTTGTCACAGTTTTGGTTATGACGAATATATTTGAACTGGCTGAATGAACAAGCAAAAAGTTGTTGCTGTTTTTTTCCCCAAAAGCCCAATGATCTACTAAGGTGTAAGAGCTTCTGGAGTTGTTACCTCTTTGCTTAAAAGGCTTTGAAATACAAAATGTCCGGGAACTCCAAATCACCATTGTGTACCCTGTTAAAGTTTCCAAAAAGTTGGGGGATATAGGAGATGGATCAAGGAAGATGCCATTTGTCCTTTGCAGTTATTTCACTTACTATAAAATACATGTATGTATCTGAAGGAAAAGTGGCTAAGACTGGCTAGTTCAGAGTAAATACTTTAGGATTCTTGGATCCAAGTGTTAGTCTGCTGTATACGGCACTCTAATAAATCTAGACCAGGAGTTATTATAATCTAATGGCCTACTTTAGCCATATACATGGAAATTAACCTTTTTTGTATTTCTGCTGGATTGTTACATGAGAAGACAAGCATTCCAACTCTATGAATTTGCATTCTCTTTTTTTTTTTTTAATTAAATAGCTAAGAGATATACAGATTTTTCTAAGTACTTTTTCTATTGTCAAGAATAACCCAACAGCCAGACTTGCAGTCCTGTGCTATTGCAGTTCAAATTTTAATATCTCAAAGTAATTTTTTACAAACATATACATTTACTTCTGGAACACTTTTGGAGTCTCAGTGAAACAAAAACCAACAGATGTTATTTAATTACCTATATTATATATGTATTAAATATCTATCCTTTTTTTTTTTAATCTGCTTTAGCTTCTACAGATTCAGGATTCCTTTGGACAAAGTGAATAACCAGGCTTTTTCATAGATAGGGAAAATTTTACTGACCTAATTTACAGACTAGAAAACAATGATTCAAGAAGTTAAACTAGCTGTCATTGTTAATCCCATGCAACATGATGTGTGACACAAGAGAAGCCAGAAGGTTGAGTCTGTGAGTTTTAAGTGAAGCTTTGGTAGAGAACTCTTGTGGTTGTGATATAATAGAGCTTTCAAGGATGCAGTGGAAAGGTAGAGGTGACAAGCTGAACTAATAAAACCATCTATCCCATAGGTAAATGAGTAAGCAGAGTGTTTTTTCAGCCTAGTACCAACTTAATATGTAGGCCAAAAGATGAGGGATAGTGTAGAACATAAACCTGCATTTTGTGGGACAAAAGAGTAGATTGTTGCTGGCTTATTGGCTAGCCTGCAGTTAGAGAAAGAAGTTAGCCCTTGTCTTAGAAGTGACTGCTGGATTTTTTTCCTATATGGAAGATATTATAAATCTACAAATATACTTTGGTGAGAGGAGGCCAAATTTGGACCTGTCAACTTTGACACATCCCTTGAAAGATTCCAAATGATAGCAATGGTGTGTAAGAGAGTTGTAACAAAGGAGAGATTTTTCAGTTCTTTTAACAGAGAGCTACATAATCACACTTCCTTGTAGAAGCATTCAGTGTGAAGATCTGTCAATAAAAATCTCAAACTGTGAATATACAATTGAGCTTTATTATCCCTTTGTTATTTTGTAACTACATAGGTATGACAGACAGAAACTGATGTTAAAAGAAATCCACAATTGTCAGTGTGTCACATGCATGAATCCCACTGCTGGAAGTTTTTCAGTAAATCAGCATCTTTGGGTTGGTGCACCAAATGCCGTATTTTAAAATATGTTTTTGCTCACAGTAACACTCAAGCTCTAAATTTAAAGAGAATGAACATCCTAACATTTTTTTACAGCAGTGCACAGCAGACAGATGGTGCTCTGTCTCGCACAGAGCAAACAAGGAACTACACAGTTATAAGTACTAGATAAAAGGTGCCGAGGAAGGGACAGGGTACCCAGGGAAACCTTCAGTTAGACCCATTGCCAAGGCAACCCTGGGAGTCCACATAAGCAAATAAATGCACCACTCTGTTGTAAAACAATAACCATGTGACAGACACCCCAGGTTTCCTCAAGAGTCCTTTGACTCTCTAAGGAGTACAGTGAAAGAGTACGCAGAGGCTTCCAAACCTTCACACACCAGCAGGATTCTTTGTCGTTATTATTATATTATTTGTTATTTGTTATTTGTATCTTAAGGATTTATGGTGCTACTGTTCTTGGCAGGGCCTGGAAACCTGCCACACACAATGCAGAGATATAGAAGCTTCTAGTGAACTTCAGAGTTCTGTTTTTCATGAAAGATGAAGAGAAGGGAGCAAAACTCTGTCAGAGGGGGATTTTTTAATAAGAATTAACTTAATTTTCTATTAAAATTGATTTGTGAATAATTTGTTTCAGAGTTTTGGGGAGGATTTGTTGGCTGTGTTTTGTCTGCCAGCTCAAAGGAGCTGTTTGTGGCAGTTGTATAGCATATTTTTCCTGCATTGTGCCAAAACTTGGTTGCCACTGCCTGTACCTGTGCTCAAGCTCAGGGATTTCCATTTTTGAGGTGGTTAGGCTTTGAATTCCAAAGACAGGCAAAATGTGTCTGTTAAGATGTGCATGTAACAAACATTTACTTCAACAGGCACTGCAACCTTGTTTCTCTGCTATATTTATTCAATGCATCGATTCCTAAAGGAAATGACAATTCAGTTCCCTTAATCCCATTTCTGGCAGACCCACGTGCAAATCCTCTGACAGAACCATGCACCTGTGACTGAGATGACTGAGCAGCAAAGCAGAAGCGGGCCCTGAGATCAGCTTCCTAAACAACTAGACCGGACGGAGTGACAGCTTGTTTGTGCACTGAGTGATGAGCAGGATCTGGTGCAGAATCTCACAATGGAATCGCTGCTCTGTGACAGTGACCGTAATGTACTTCAATTCAGTCCCCCAACAGGAGCAACAAAGGCCAAAAAATCCACCACAAGTGTGCTTAACTTCAGAAAGAACAACTCTGGAAACAGGGAAGCCCACTAAAAAGAAGCTAAAATGGGCCACTAAAAGAGTTAAATTCTTCCAGGGAGTTAGAAGATCACTGAGCTAAGGGCACAGCAGCAGAGCATGCCCCATCCTTAAGGAAAGACTTCACAAAGGGTGAAAGGAGACTGGCATGGCTAATCAACAAAGGAAAAAAGCTATTAGAAATAAGAAGGATCGTTCAGAAAACTGAAGTTGTGTCTAAACAAAGTAAGAAGGACTGTAAACTAAAGACTAATAAAATATAAAACTGTAATCAAAGTAGCCAAAAGAGTTTAAGGGCTAACTAATTTCAGGGATCAGAATTTCCCCTAAACTTTTTTTTGATCACTTCAATAGAAACAGATGATGTCCAGAATACAAAATGCCAAAATGGGTACTCATTTTTTGTACTGATGGTTGCTTTAAGTAACCCTGGGGCTATTCCCATATAGAAACTCTTTTGTTTGGTTGGTTTGTTTGTTTGTTTTTGTAAGAAGAGAGTGGGGACATCAGCAAAGGTCTGCCTAAAATTAAAGAAACTCAATAAGGATTAACAGTACCAAAAGGGAGATCCATACTGTTTAAAAATACATGAAAGATACCTGGAAATAGGGATGAACAATGAAGTTTGGTGATGATGTGAAGTTCTTCCAGGTAGTAATGATGAGGACCAGTTGTGAAGAATTGCCAAAGCGGTTGGGTAATAAAATTACCCAGAAGAAATTCAGTGTAGGTAAATGTACATGCACATTGGTAAGAATAAGCCTATTTCATGTAGAAGATGATGGGCTCTGAATTGACAATTACCACTAAAGAGTGAGATGTGGGGTTTATGTTAAATAGTTCCATGAAAAGATCAGCTCAGTGCTTGGCAGTGGTAAAAAAAAAAGCAAAAAAAGGGGGAAAAAAAGCAAATCAATTGTTAGGAGTTGCTAGAGAAGAAACACAGAACAAACAGGAAACATAATTATTCCACTATATAAAGCCATTGACATCATCAAGACATTGAAAATTAGGTATAGTTCTAGACATGTCATTGCAAAAATGGTGTTTAAGAACTGGAAAAGGTGCAGAGAAATGCAACAAAGATGACTAAAACAGTCAACAGTCAACTTCTGTACAGTGCCTGGGACTTGATAGCCTTGAAAGGAGGCAACATGAGCAGCTGTATTATAGGTCTACAAAATCTCAACTGCTAGCAAGGAGGTGGATGCAGACTGACTGTGTGCTGTCTCTTACAGTGCAAGAACATGTGAAGGGAATGGGAGAGAGAGGTTTGAAACAACAAGAGGGAGTTTGTGCAGTAGGTAAAGGACCTTTGCAACTCCTTTCCAAAGACTTTAATGAACAGACGTTTTCGTGCAATCAAGGGGAGACCAGTGCTTACATCTGGAAGGTACTACTTTACATGTACAGACAAAGTACAATGCACTCAGAAAATCTCCTGAGCTGAAAATATTCAGAGACTATGAGAGTATTAGAGGGGAAATATTATATGTACTTGTCTTGGTTTTATTCTCCTCAGGTGGCTGCTGCTGACCACATCCTATTCTGGGTGAATCCTTTCTCTGGCCCAGTATGGCTGGTTGTGTGTGTGATCACAGGTAATTACACACGAAAACCTTTCTTATCTAGACAGTTGTAACATATCATGCTTGCAAATTAAATCATGTTTTTTTGAGAAGATCAAGTACCAAAAATAAGATTATAGTCTTAATATTAAAGTAATACCATAATACTTTATAATTAGTGACTCTTACTATTTTCCTATAAGCTGGCTCCTAATCATGAGATTCAGTGTTGGTTGTGAGAGTCAGGACAGAGTATCCTGACTGTGGGGCAGTGTTTAAATGGGCAGGTTCAGTTGTGCATTTATTGAAGCCATCTTTACCGCTTCTGAGGTGTTGCCTGTATTGCATTTCAACTTGTCAGCAATTAATTTTTTTATAATAGATAGTATTGAGAAACACATCTCAAATAGCTTCTCATGCTGCTTGGTTTCACTGTAAAGAATCAGAATTCTGACACTACATATATTAGTATATTTTATAATTAGGTTCCTTGGGAATGTTCTGCATGATTTCATTTGAAAATGCTGACTGATCAAAAAGTGTAATTTCTACAAAAGTGTGTGGGGTTTACAAACTTTTGTTTAGCTAGGGTTTTTAAAATTTTCTGGTTTACAGGTGGGTTTTTTCTTGCATATAGAAATGTTTTGCAAATGAGGGATTCTGTGATTTGACCAGTCCTATCTGAGCCCCACCAGCAGGAAGGAAACACCCTCAAGTAATTTTTGCAAGTTCTCTGGTTTATAGGTGACTGTTAAAAATACCATAAAGTTGTTATTATTAGAAGTATAGTTGGATTGATCCAAGATAAAGGATCAATATGCTACTCTTCCTAAGAAATTTAACATCTCTATAACAGTTCTTTTTTGCCTGGTACTCCACTAAGGTGCTATCTGCCTTAGTTTAATTTTTTTTTTAAAACAACATTCAGATTCTGAACTATCCCAATTTGATTAAACATGCACACGTTATTAGCCATTCTGGAAAGAAAACATCTGCAAAAGAGCACACTGCCCTGAAGTCAGGCACATTTGGCAGATTTCATATGAACTTAGTAGTAATTATGATCTCCATCGAGTGAGACAGGGAGTGAATAAGATATTTAACACTGTGTGCTTTGGCTGTGAAAACCTTTTCAACTTGTGCTTTCAGTTTCCGGGTTTCAGTG
The DNA here is from genome assembly GCF_001604755.1 of Lepidothrix coronata. Lineage (NCBI taxonomy): Eukaryota > Metazoa > Chordata > Aves > Passeriformes > Pipridae > Lepidothrix > Lepidothrix coronata. The sequence goes on from NW_016690187.1 coordinate 9,206,880, forward strand.
TTATTAAAATATTTATGTGGATATATTTTTAAAAAAATAATTATCCTTTCCTCCCTTTAGTCTCAGGGAATTTTCTCTCTGTTTATTGTCTGCTTCCCAGAGATGGATGCTCTAACCACCACAGAGAGAGCAGAACCATAAATATCCTTTTCTAGCATAGAAGCTGGAGTTACAGTGTAGTGAAATCTATCTCACTCATATAAGATATAATCTGTCTGCATCAGAAAATGACCCAGAACTTTCTACCCATAGTGACTAGATTCAGTTATGTTTTTAATTTAAGTGATGTGACATATATATTCCAGGTAGTACAGGGGTTTTTATGTAGTTCTTGTATGTATAAATTGCTCTTTCTCTTTACTAAATATTATAGATTCTTGTATGATTTATGTAACACTTGGGTTTGTAACATCTCTAGTGTAACTCAGTGGAGAGTTCCCCAAATACACATGTATAGGCTATGTCAATACTCAGAGCAACCACTATGCATGAACATGTTCTAAATTCTGTAATACCATTTTCTCAGGATAGTCCACCAGCCACTAGAAAGGCATTCTCAGGGAGTGAGGATATTAGCCATAAGATATCTAGACTGTTGTAATTATCAGAATAGAAGTCCCTATAAAATCTCAAGGTACAACTCCTACAAACTGGAAAGTTACCTTACAAACTCTGAAGGGTAAGGTAACAAGAGAATAAATTTGACAGTGTTTCATGTGCAGTTGCACTGGATTCAGACAGGTGTGAAACTCCTGGAAAAGTTGTTATTTGTAATTACTATTTTTAAAATTGTAATGCTTTACATAACAGTCATGATCTTATTTCTAGGTTTCTGTTGTAGGAAGCTTATAGCTAGAAGTTTAGTATTTACTAGATACATTTCCTAGATCTACTAGTAGATCTCACATGTCTTGTTTCTTATGCCTTTCCAAGGCACTACTTCTTGGAGAGAAGAGTAGTAGGAATAAGAGGGTAAGACCATTTTTTCAGAATGTTGGAGTAATGTTTCTAGTGCAGCCAAGAATATGAATGAATGCGAACAGTTCCTGCAAATAGTATCTGTCCCAAATGTGTTTATTCTCAGCCTGTCTATACAGCATGCTACTGTGCCATGTGGTGCAAACTTTGAAAAAGCTGATTCAGGTAGCTGTTCACAACCTAAATGTGACAGATCCATGGTCCCTGCACACTTGAAAAAGCCAGGTAAATATGTCTGCAGAGATCTGATTCCCACATAGCTAGGTTGCTTCCCTACTGAAGGCAGCTCACACATAAAGCTTACATGGTGTCTCTCCACTCTGCTACAGTCTATGAAGGAGATATCTAATACATGGAGTCTGACATAGCAAAGGACTAGGTGCTTCTTTCTTTTATTTCCGGTTGGTTGGTTGGTTGGTTTTTGGTGTTTGTGTGTTATTTTAGCCAACAAACTTAGGTACAACCACCCTTGAGATGTCCTCTCCTCCCTCTCAGTTTTGTGATTACCGTGTGCTTATTTGCAGAGCAGACTGCAGGAAGGGAAGAGCATGCAGGGTGCTGAGGAGTCCAGGTGGCTCCCATTGGAGAAGATGGCTCTCCGCTTCCTTCCTCACCCTTTTCAAGTCCACATTGAACTGTTACCATGACAATTGTTTTTTCAAATATGAATGGTCCTCCCATTTCCTTCTGCTTCCTCATGCCCACAGTGTGGCAGGATCTTTCCTGAAAAAGCACTCTCATCACAATTCCTGTAATGCTTGTTGTGTGCTGTGGGCAGAAAGTGAGGAGGATGGAAGAAAGAAACAAGGGGAAGCAAAACACATCTAATAATTCTGAACATATTTTTCTAAAAAAAAATTATTGTAAAAATACTGCAAAATTTGGCAACTCAATGAACCTAGCATTAATTTCCTATCTGGGTTAGCTTTTAACAAATTCAGCTGTCACTTTCTGTATGAGTGAGAACATTTTTAGTACTGTGGATCGAGCTGGCAACAAGTAAGCAGTAGTGTGAGACCATCAGCGGGTGCGTGGGAGACAGCAGCAATTTGGGAAGCCTAAAAGAGTGCCTGTGAGGTTGGCAAAGGGAAATCGGTGTTATAAAAAGCATAGTAAAAATCCTTCTGGTGGTAAGAGGTATTGCTGGAACAACTGTGCTGCTGAGAGCATAATTTGTTTTTCTATTCTTCAGCAGTTTCTGATCTTTCTATGTTATCTCTAGGATTTAAAGACAATTTCCTTTTTTTCAATGCATTTGGAAATATTAATCTTGTATTGAGATAGGAATTTTACCCATAGTTCCTGAGTTCCTGTTATTTAACATCTGTTTAGAAACGAGGAGAGCAGGATGCCAGTTTTTGGAATCTCATAATATTGCTGGATCAAAAGGTCACTGCAGAAAGGAGTATTTTAACAAGAAATACCCCAATCATGGAAAATTTCCAAATAAATTTCCCAATGATTGTATGTACTAGACATAAAAATAGATTGATGATATTGAATCAGTTTGTACATAAATACAAAGAGATTAGGGGAAGTATGGTCACATGAGCCACCTGCACATCAAATACTTTATTAACGTGCTTGCTGAATTTAGTCTTAAGTATCAGGGTGACTCCATGTTGCAAAAGCCCCAGTGAAAGCATTTGTATTAGCACCTTGTGGCACAGAGACTTTAATCTCACTATTCCTAAAAATGAATGCGACATTCCTGAGGAAACCATGCCACAACTGGCACTCTGAGTGAAATCCTGAAGTCAAGAAGAACATTTTCGCTGCCTTTAGTAAGGCCAAACTTTTGTTGACTGCTAACAACCAATGACAGAATGGAGAGTTGGAGTAACAAAGTGATAGTTAATGAAGGGTACCGTGGAGGGTTGAGCTGAACAACACATCAGAAACAAGGGGAAGTGTCTTAGTCTCAAGTCTGATGTGCTGTTCATAATGCTGGTGTAGTCCTTTGGTACTCAGTGTGTCAGGATAATCTATACTGGGAGTGAAGTTAGGAAGAATACAGAACAAAAAAAGCAATCTAGAAAAAAGGAGTTTAAACAGAAGCTGTGACTCCAGGAAGATACAGTCAGGCTTTCCTAAAGGGAAAGAGGTGTGCCAGAGATAAATAAAATGGGATTATAACAAAGATGAAAGTCATAGAAAAGAGAAGTAGGGAGAAGGGTTCACTGTTTCCAAGGCAAACACACAACCTCATTATATAACTCCTTTTACAACAGGACATTGATTGCCCATTAAACATATGTACTCTGGAAAGTAAATATTCATCTTTTGGTGACCCAAGAATGCATATCACTGACTGAAATATTTTAGTTTCTAATGAGGGATTGACAGTATCCTGTATAAGGAAAAAAAGGTGTTTGAATTAAAATGTTTTTACAGGGAACACTTTCACCACTCCAGTGAGACACAGTTTCCTGTTTCCTTCCTCCTTTTATGGCTCCATGAAATCAGCCTATAAATGTTAGTTAAATGTACGGAGGAAAAAGATACTGAACATTTTAATGAAATTTTCATCCATGCTGCAGAAGGTAGCTGGAGGTGTGATTCTTAACCTGAGGTAAGACATATCTGTATCTGCCCTGTTTCATGTCATGTTATACTCTAAGTACTAGGAAGATGAAAAGGATTATACTGGAAGTATATAATTTACAGATAGATTGTTTATTATAGAATTTTTTTTTTGGTTCCCTTCCTGATCTGAATGAACATAACATCAGTATAATAGAAAAGATAATAAGAGCAAAATCACTGCAGTCATAAGTAATCTGTCCTTTGTTTTACTTGAAGAAGCATACTTATTGAAGTTTCTTCTTTGTAATGAGATTGTTTACCTTTTTTCCGTTCAGATGCTACCACCTTATGGTTGCATGCTGTGGTAAAGACTAGGAGAATATTCAGAATCAGTGGAGAATACGTAGAAGTAGAGTGTACTCCAAGGAAATGAAAGTATATATAAATAGTATAAAGTGCCTGGGAAAAATAGTCCTGTAATTTTTTGGTGAACTTGTTCTCTTCCAGAAAAGGAGCTGAAATGAAAATCTATCACCAAAATCTGCATTACGTTTGTTACCTTTTTCAGTTGTCTTCAGGGAGAAGACACAGTCCAGGAGATCTTGAAGCCAGACTCTAGAAATGGCATGCTGCCAGAGTCTGACAGAAAAAAATTAAAATACTATCTACTGGTTCTATAGCTAGCAGGGTCGTTCCCAGACTTCATAAGTGCACATACATGAAGGAGAAAATAGTGATAAAGGGTTAATATGCTGGGTGAATACTTGTTTATATCTCTATATTGTTATCACCAGGGTGTTGATGAGCCCATATTTATCCATAAGCCACTAATTTACTGCCACTTTGCCCATGGTGTTGAAGAACCTCGTTACTTTCTAGTATCTGATTGGGAGAAGCTGACCAGAATTTTAACAGAATCATTAGAGCATTACAATGAGCTGCATGCTGCAATGAACCATGTTCCGTCTGAGGGGGCCATACAGCACACGTAAAGTTTCCTTACTCTTGATACGTGTAATATGTGCCCTGGCAAAGTTAGTCACTGATGTGCAAATTCATTTAGAGGTGACCTGCAGGATTATTAAATAACCTCCCAGTTTTCGGGATATTCTGAGTGCCCCAAATGACCAGACAAAGCCAGGCACTGAGGACAGTTTTAATATGAACTATAACCATTTTTACTTCTAATGCTTCACCCACTGTGAATTGTTGGCTCATTTCTCAGGATGACCCACGGACCTGCTACTGGTCATGTCAAATCCACTGTAGGCAGACTGTGGTTTGACCCACTGAGGTATTTTAAAACTCCTTATTACAATGTTACAGTGGTTTCAAATGTTTTACATTTTATATGGATAGAAAATCAAGAATATTAAAAAAAACCTAAAAAAACCACAAAACCAAACTCTGCATGTTAGAAACCTACACAGAGCTTTAGGAAAGAGATTTATTTAATGCTATGAACCTAGCCCCATATTTTGCAAAGGGATCATGTGATGGACCAGTTATCCTCTGCTTAATATATTCCAAGGTGTTACCTCATACAGGAGCAGTTACTACTATGCAGTTAGAATTCAGAGGGTTTTGAAAACAAAATTAAGGAGGCAGACAGGTAGAGAGAATAGGGTTTACCTGTAAATTTGCTAAAACTTCTTTTGGAAGTGTTTCTGTGGCATACCTTCCATGTTTCTAAATCCAACAAGTACTTGAAAAAGTGGTTTGACTGCACATTCTTACAGATTTTATTTTTGTGCTGAAGTGCCAGCTTCAGTACCAATTCAGTTCTAATTATTGCTTTTGCTGGGTATTCGCTAATTGCATTCCACATAATTTGAACAGTAAAATGGCCTTGGTCAGATTCATTTTGTGTGTGTTGCTTCACCCTCTGTTTCTCATACAAATTTAAATTGGTATCAGCTTTGAATTGCTGGCAAGTGTTAACTCAAAATCTGCACCTCTCCCATTTCACAGGAAGGTAAAATAAAAAAATATTTCTGTTCATATTGGCTCCTTCCTTGCAGCTCCTCAAGCCTAAACTGACTTTAGTATAAATTTAAATAATGTATCTTATTACAAAAACCTGGGTGCATCCAAAAATTACCTGTTTATAGCATTCTGAGGAAAGTCATTGGATTTATCTCAGTACTAAATGATGAAGAACTCCCAAGAAATATGTACAGGCTTCATCCACGGGGGACCCAAAGCAGAAAGCAAATTAGCTCTTTATCTTGTTTAAATTGTTGTTAATCAAGAAAAATTCACTTAATTACTGTGACAGGAAGCAGTGCATGTAGAAACTGCACTGAGCCTGGGGCCAGATGTCATGCAGACTGAGATAGCTGAAGTTTGTTGTGCTGCTTCTCTGTCAATAGAAGAGAACCTCCTCAGTCATAGCTAGAACTTGTTACTTTATTCAAAAAGGAATTTCAGTAAGTCACATAAGAAAAATGTAAGTTTTCATGGCTATAAATGTTTGTGTTAGCAACCTATAACAATTTTTTTCATCTCAAAAGCTACAGTAGCAGAGAATTAGGCAGCAGAACTGCACCTCTTGTTGAGATTCAGACAACCCTGCTGCTACCCAGAAACTGCCATCATCCTCTAACTGTACTAGAAAGTAGTCTTAGATATGTGTATCAGGAATAAAAGCAGAACAGCTCTGTTGCTTATTAACAGAGAAAGCTAGAAGCTAAGTGGGTTAGCCTAGAGGCAGAATGCTGCTGACAAGTATCTTACTTTAGGTTAGTGTTAAGGTAGAAAGCAAACCTTTGTGATGTTGCTTACAGTTCCACAGTTCTGGTATTTCATGTATTCTCTGTGAATAAATTACAAGAGTAATTCTTCCTTCACAGCATTTTGACAAGGATTGTCGCTGAGGGAAAAAAACCCAAACAAACCAAAAATTAGTTCTATGAGCAGGAGAGCAAAGCTAGATTTTCTGTCGATTTATGTTGCAGGGCTGGACTCCCATCTGGGTTCCAGGATATATAATTTCACACTGTGGTCTTCCCTGTATCTGGACATTGTCTTTTTTTTTTTTTTTTTTTTTTAATGGCTGTGTGGGATTTGGGGTTGTTCTGAAATCTGGATGAGCTTAACATCTCTGTGACCTTCCAGCCGCTCAGTTTGTGTTGCAGCTGGCTAGTGAAAATCGCCGGCTTTGAATCAACAGGCAAGTATGAAGTATGACTGAATGAGAATGGAAATAAAGCAAATTAGTTTCCCCAAAGAAACTACATTTAGAAAAGTTGAATTAACACAAAATGTAGAGCAGGACAGTCAAAACTTGCATTTAATTCCCTCTGGCTGCTCTTGGAAACACAGATATTCAGATCAGTAGTTTGCGGCTTGGATCAGTCTGTGAAGATTTTACTACTATTTCCTAGCCCATCACTTTTGATAGTTCAAATCTTAAGTATGCCTGCTCTCAAGCAAAATAAATACTCTTAGTCCTATATTTATAATTATCTAATCAGCTGAATTCTTGAGACTTTCTTGGCAATGCTTTCTTAATTGGAGTTAGAAGTAGTATCAAGCAAAGTCTGTAGTGTTTAGCAGTCTTTCACATCTCAGTGGAAGTTCATGAAGTCTCCAGACTTAAGCAGATGGTCAGCGTATGGATTATGTTGCAACAGTTCATGTGGCATTGCTGACTCCCAAATGCCAGCAAGGGGGGAGTGTTTGATTTTTACAAAGAATTACTCCTGTCAGGTTATGTGTTAGCAGTGGGGTTAAAGTTCAACAGCAGATTATAGAGTTTCTTTCTGTATTAATGATTGGAATTGATAGTCTTGGAGCTCTTTTCCGATCTTAGTGATTCTATGATTCTTCTCCCCATCATTGCAAGTTGCAAGTTTTGACCCTGAAATACTGCTCTGTGAATTGTCTGGTTTCATATGTAGGCTGTTCTTTTAAGGGCATTGCATTGATAAGCAATGCCAGAAAATACATGAAGAAGGCTTTTCACCATATATGTGCATAGTTTCTCATCTGCTGTTTTCTTTTTTTGTTTTTCTCAGTCTTTATAAGGAATGCCAATTTAACTTCCATGTCTGTGTTTTTTGGGCACCTATCCCAAAATCAGACCAGCATTAGTAACCTATTGCACAAGTTCCCAATACAGGGCAGAGATCCATGACAAATGGTGTGCAGCTCAGGTAGGAGGTGAAGGCTGTGGTGTTGAGAGAAGCACTGTGAGAGGCAGCAGATTCCAGTTCTTGGCTCTGTAATACTCAGCACAACCTGGGAAGCCTCCACCTCACAGACAGGTGATATGGTAGCAGACAACTGATGAGGTGAAACCTAAATGCCTGTCTCTTGGCTCCTACTGAGTTCCTACTGGCACAGTTTATCTGTAATTTAGGAAAGAAACATATAATCTTACCAATTGCCCTGTAAAAGTTGTTAGCTCCTTGTTTACACTGTTTCATGAAATAGATAATATTTCAAGGTTACTTGTGACTAGCTTTTGTTTGGCAGTGATAGGGAATGTTGCTTCTAATTAATTCATCATCTTCATAAAAATTAAATTCTTCAAGTCCATGGGACCTGCATTACAGAGAAATTAACTTCGAGTGTGATGTAGTAAAAGGAAGCTAACGTGATTTAATCTGTTGGAAATTCATTGAAAATTATGTGGAATTTACCATATTTTGACTGACAAAGTAAAAATTTTACAACTTTCTCAAAATATATGGTCAGTAAAACCATAGTGGTGTTAATTTCTAAATTATTATTTTTACATTGATAGAAAGGTTTCAAAGATAGATCTTTTCCTAGGAATGTGTCCAGAATTATAGAAAGTAAAATGCCTAGAATTATAGAAAATAAAATAAGTATTTTATATTTACAGTGCACAATAAAATGTAGTCAGTGATGAAAGAATACTGTGTAATGGAGTCCAGAATATCAGAAATAAAAGCTGCAAAGATTTTATGCTTTTCTTATCAAAAAAATTCTGCAATCAACAAGTTTACTCCTGTATGTCTGATGGGTGATAGTCTCTCTCACAGCACCATGCTGAAGGCAATGCTGGTTGAAGACTGATTCTCCTGTCCTCTTGATGTATTTGTCTGTTTTTTACTTTCATTTTAGAAACAAGTACCATCATAGTGTGTCTGTTGAATCTCTTACAGCTGCTTTGATATGCAGTCATGAAGCAAATTTTCACTCAAAAAACCCAGACTAATGGAACCAAAATGCCTTATGTTTGTTTTGAAAAATTTCTAAAGGCCATAAGCTAAGTTTCCAAGTATTCTGAGCTCTTTGCTCTGGAGCTGGTAATAATTCAGCTTCTTGGCATGATATTATTTTGAAATTTTCAAAATATTTTGATTATCTCAAAACTAATTCCTCTGCTCCTTCTTTAGAAAAGTTTGAAAATGTGTAACTTTTGCTTGTAAGCCATATTTGTTTTTTTGAAGAATAGAATCTCTGATAAAATTGCAACCCTGATTTTTCCATCCTGCTTCAAACCTGGTCTAAATACAAAGTAATACCCTTGTGATAGAGTTCAGCTCTATGAGTTCTCAGACAGTCTGAACATATTGTCAGATCTTCCTGTCTTTAAGCCTTGGATTTGAACTTTGATCACAGACAATTAAAAAAAAAAGTGAAAATCTTAACAGCATAAATTTCAAAATCTGAAGTAGCCTTGCAGAAGTCCTTTAAGGATGCTAGACACTGTGTCCTTTCAAGGGACTGTAAGATTCTTATTCGCAACCACAATGGGCCAGAAGACTTGATCTGAGGAGACTGGATTGTCTGTGTGTTGTAAGCAAAACAGTGCTCCCCCCCTTTTTTTTTATTTCCTGCTGAATTGTGTAATGGACATCCTCAAAGAAAGAACAGGAACAGACTCTGTTGTGATAATAATTTATATTTATCCTTCTGTCTCTGAAATTTTAACACGTGCCTGCAAAACTGATGGTTTATGTGAAGTTTCACAAAGTGGCTTTAATATGGCAACTTTCGTGGCAGGATAGCACTTTGTGTGGAACCTCATGCTTAGAGGACAGAATTGGAAGATTGTGGCTGGAACTATTAGAGAAAGGCATGAGTCCTAAATGAAAACAAACTAATGGCAGAGAAAAGATAAAATCTTGCCCAGCAGCAGTCATTTCCATATTTGCTTTCTGCTTCCAAAATAGGGTTTAGTATAAAAAAAGACATTATCACTTTTAACTCAGGATCAGGAAGAGCAACTGGAAGTTAATATGAAAGGTTCATATTTGTGCTGTTCCTGTGTATATTGCTACTTGATATGGATAGACAAAATTCCTGTGATATCTACATTCTCAAGGAAAGAAATCATCCTCCCTTGCAGACATACACACAATATAGAGGCACCCATTAAAATTGCTCACTTATAAGGTGGCCGTATTCTGGCACCTACCTTATTCAAAATGTGAAATCACAGCTTTACTGACTGGCAGTCCTGTACAGAACAGGTACACTCTCATTATTCTTCGAACCTGTTCTGATCATGAGCTCCGACTTTAAAACTGAAGAATAAAGGCACTTCTTTATCTGATAATTTCAGCAGGCAGACATGTAAGTATTGCATTATTTTAATCTAGAAACAAAAATAGAAATTTGACTCGTTAACGCTATTGTATGAAAAATCATTCAATCTGGAAGCTGAATTGGAAAAAATCTTATCATATCAAGGATTAAATTTATTTTATAAACTCAATAGCAGCTCTCTCTTTTTTTAAAATTATATACAAATAATTACATATATATATATAAAGTCGAATTATACTTTACCTTTATAATCAAGATGATTTTTACACTTATTTAATCTTCTTTCTACCTTCCCCCTCCCCCAAACAGGAGTATTTTACTGCTTTTCTTCTATCTGCTTTATACATGCATTCTGCAATCCTAGTGGAAAATATTTGTGATAGAAAGTAGTTCATTATTATATAAGGGCAAACACTATGGTTTATAGTGTAATCAGCAAGCTTCTGTGAAAACAAAATGCTTGCTCACGTTTTTTGGGTAGCAGTCCCTGTCTTTGTGACGATGGCTGCATCTTCCAATTGTTAATTACGCACTGCCCCCTAGGGACTCCTGCCGCGCCGGGGCCACCTGCGGGCAGCTCCTGCGGCTCTGGGGGATGGTACCGACTGGATTTCGCGTAGGCAACTCTTACTTCACTCCCCTTCGCCTTTTTTGACCTTGATAATAACTTTTAATGTCATCCTATTCCAGCCATAATGATATGACTTGATTTTTAACTCCTTGCAGGTTTGGGATTCTTTTTTGTATTATTTTTTTTTTTTAAGTTGACTGTTAATATCTGTGGTTTACAGCATTTTGTGTATTTTCAGTGTGCACATATTTGGTTTTATATATGAAGATTTCTATACATTATTTAAATGGGATGGTAGCATTTTTAAACATTCTTTTTTCTTTTGGTATTTCCAGGAGATAGGTTTTCTTTTCAATTTTTTGTTAAAAAGGAGCTGGGTGAATTTCCTTCTCAGAGCCACAATTTGCTTCAGTGCTGAAAGATAGAAGCTGGAAACTGCAGTACTTTGCACAGATGTCAGATACATCATGAGTGATTTCTTACTGATGATGTGGTGATTTCAGGCAAATAATAATAATAATGAGAACAGTGATGAGGACACAGTTCATTTTACATCACTCCCATAGATGAGATGAGATGTCCACAGAAAAGTTGTTCAAAGAAAAGAAGAATTTTGCCAAAAGTATTTGTGATCAAAACAGTTTGGAAATAAAATATGGTAAAATGGGCAAAGGGCAGTATGTTTTGAATAGACTTCATCAGCAGAGGGGAGAGGTCATCTGGGAAGATTAGTTATAGGATCTATTAAATCACCTCTGTGACACTGTTAGAAGAAGCTGTTTAACATAATCATGTGCAATCAGTAAAAATGTTTATTACAGAGCAATTTTGATTGTCATATTTGATATTATTATGTAAGGTGGCATAATGTAAAGCCATACACATTTCCCCAGATACAAATTATCTGCATTTATGATTTATGGTGTTTTTCTGACAACTTTCAAAGTAAAAAATTATTGGGAAATACCTCTCCAAACCTATTTTCACTAATACATTTAAAGACTTGCATACAAGCTTTTTTTATATTGTAGTTGTAGACACAACTGATACAGAGTTTATATATCAACTAGTCCTGTCTCCTGTACTTCTGTTTAAGTTTGATTATCCTTCTTAATGACACAATGCCAACCATCTCTTTGAAGTGCTTATCATTTAGTGATAAAAATCTACAAAAAAAGGATTGTCTGCTAATGTGGTCTTTCCAGTTTGGAATTAGATTTCTCTATGCATATTGTCTTTATTATGTAAAGTGGAGAACTGTATCATCACTTCTGTTTCTCATATACTTATTTCTGTGGATTATCTCAAGATGGACATGGCAAATCAGAATTTTGGATTTGGAACATATCTCAGTTGCAAGATGGGTTAGAAGTTGATTGTCATGTGTCATGAGGACTAGTTAGAAAATTTAAGGGTGATGGAATCTTCGCTGGGGTGTTTCGTTGTGTTTTTTTTTTAATTGTTATTTTATTTTTCATAAGTTTTTTGCACAAATTAGTATCTTGCAAGATACTAGTTTATGATTTTCCCTAAATTTTACTTATTTCCAGGTCATAATCTTGTGAGGATGCATCTTCCTGTACCACAAAGTACAATAAATTTCTAGATAAACTAAGTCAACAAGGGGATGGCAAAGTGCTTTGAAATCAGTAAACTTTACCCAGTCTTAAACATAGTAGTGCTGCTTCCATAATGGTGCATAGTTGTGGGACCAAACTTCTACTAGCAAACAACCAAATTGCAGCAATTTATAGATGTCTTATTTTATTATTTTCTCTAAGTTTACCTTCTCCATACAAAATAATATCATGTCAGGAATATGGAGCCGTATCTTTAAAATTTTACTTCCTTGTTATGTCTTACTTTGGTTTAATTCAGAATATTCCCTGCATATTCTTTTACCTCCTTTTTGGTGATTTATTAGATGGCATTAGCATGTGTTGGCTCTTGCTTTCATTTTCCCTGCTTATCTGGCAGCCAGAAAGAGCTAGAATGAGGTACAAGTGCAAGTACATACTTTTGGAAATCATACTGAAGCATAATATATTGAAATGTTTTATAATGAGTCCTTGTTTGCCAGAAAAATATTCAACCATGCCAGAAAATTATCTGTGAGGAATAAGCACTTTTCTACCCCCTTCTTTCCTCCCCCCGCCCCTTCCCAATTTGTGTTGCTTGGAAGAGGAGACGAAAAATGGCACAGATGCATGCAGTATTGCACAAAGAGTATATATGGACATTTCAGTCACTGATATTTCCCCATTTTCTGATGCTAATGTAAGATATGTTGGTTTTGCATTTGTAATTAAGATGAACAGATGGTGAAGACTTAGTTTAAAGTAATACTGTACATCCATTAAAATAATCTCTGCTGACAGTGATTCTTTACTATAGCAAGACTTAATTGCATATATAACATGTGTACATCAGAAAGAACTCTGTCTTTAGCCATTTGCTCCATTAGGACAATAGTAAGACAGACGTCACCAAAACAGAATTTGTCCTGGAGACTCCTTAGAGTAACAGATGCATCTCTGCTGACAATATTGGCTTGCTTTAATTAATGAACACTTTATGAATAAAAGAAAACATAATTTCAGAAAATATGAAGGATTTCTTTTGAAAAAAGGCACCCATGTTTTGCGGGAGAAATATTCAGGACCATGACAGAGTAAGTTTTTAACAGATAAATTTGATGTTGCTTACACTATTTCTCTCATGGAGTAGTACATGTAATTTGTGGTGTACTTTGGCACGCTCTATAAATGCATCTTTTTGAACTGCATTTGTTTTAAATTAGGTGTATTGTGAAGGGTCTGACTGAAGCAAGTCCTTAAGCTGTTATGAAGCAGAAGCAGACCTCTTCATGTTTTCATTTTTCCATAGAAATTATACAAAATGTCATTTTGCAAACTGTTTATATATGGGTTATACAAAAATATCATTATATGTTTTCACCTAAGATCTATACTTCACAGGAAATGGAACTTCAGATTGTATTTTCAAAGTGGGTATCTATTCTTCACCTGTTGTACAGAACAGCAACAGAGTTGTTGAGCAATAACATTTATTTTTCGCTGAGGAGAACATTTATAGAAGTGGTTGTGTACTTATAACTCACTCTCTTTTCTGTTCACTTCTTGACCTACCTACCATCCCCACATTGGTAACTATTTTCTATGATAATGAAATCTACCAAATTCTAACCTCTGAGGATATAGTTTGGCAGAAATATCTTCCTTCCTTCTCCTAAGCTTCTTTTGTAAGAACACGTATTTTACTATTGTTGTGATTACCAAAATTTAAGTGCAATTAGGGTTTGATTAACATTTTTGAAAATTTTGTTAGACTAAATTACATTTTCTGTCATGCCAGAATTAGCAGCAAAGTTGCTATACAGTGGCTGAACAGGTTTTTGCTGAGAAAAAAAGTTGTCCACACTAGTTTCACAAAATCAGCAAATCCCCATCCTTTGTTGTGTGCTTCATCTGTTGAAGGCCTGGGCTCCATACTCTCTCCTCCTTAGCAGTTGAGAATGCCTTGGAGACTGTGTTATGTCACACTTTGGCTTAAGTTCCTTCATTTTTTTCCTGTTCTGCTTTGTTTAAAAAAATTTAGATATTTATTGAAGCAAAATCTGGAATGCTGAGGCCCCATTTTCCACATGAATACTGCAAACCTCAGGTTATTGAGTCATTTTCACCACACCTCAGAGTACTTAGTGTATTAAACCAAGTGGAATAGCAGCAGCAGGAGAGATTGAGAGAGTTTTTATCCCAAAATATGAAAACTCTGTAATATGGTAGTTAAACATTCTTCTAGGAGATATGGTTCAAAACCCCTCAAACAAAAGAAAGAATTGAACCGATCTTTCTTCTATTAAGATGACCTGTAGGGTAAAGGAGAGAAGTACTGCTTTCTTTTAATCAGTACATTAGTTTTCTTTAAAATGTCTGAAATGAAAATTAAATATTTATCTTCAGTGTATGTACCTCCTTCCCATCCCCAACTAAAACCATTTAAAAATAATTTGGGCAGAAATTTGGAGCTGGGAGAGGATAAGATTTTGCAGCCACACTGACAGTCTTTCATTTGAGTAGATTTCATTCTGGGGACAGAATTAATTAGACCAAATAGTCCTGTAAATATAGCTGAGGTATATGGGTAGTGCTCACTGATAAAGGAAATAAGAAAGAGGAGGAGTGAGACAGGCTGGGAGCCAAGGGACCAAAAAAAAGCTGCAAGTTTTACAAAATATTCATTTGTCTAATTTGCTTAACATAATAAAGAAGAGATGGGTTTATTTGGGGGATTAGCAGAAATAATTGATTAGAGGAGTATTATATTTGCTGGATAGGGGATGAATAATATCTGTGAATGGATATAGAAAATATCTCTCCAAAATTAGAATGATCCATAAGTCATAGGATGCAGAGCACAAAATACCATCACACTAACATACAGAGAAAGGCTTTAAACAATAACTGAGTAAGTCTTGGAAGAGTTCCAAAGAAACAGGGAACAGAAAGGAACTACATGCAGAATAATGGGGTTTAGACAATAGAGATAGTGCAGCAGACATTAGTGAATGGAGTATTAGCTCTTTAATTATAATAATTACCTAAGTTTAAGGTCAAGGCACCTGTGCATTGCTGTCTGCAAGAAACTGATTAAAAAATTAGAAGTAGCATTTAATTTCCGTGATACTATTTCCAAAAATTCTCTTAGAAATTTGGATACTGCCAAGATTATCACTTATGGTTTGTACTGTACTTAGAGACATTGACTGAGATGGGTCCCGTGTTGCCACCCCAAGATCACCGACATCAAGATTGAGTCTCATATGACTTAAAATAAAAATATAAAATGAAGATTCTCCACAGGGAGGAAAACCATGAAAAACGAAGACTATCACATCTTATTTTATTCTGCTTTCTCATTCATACTGATCGTGGAAATGAGAGGCTTCATATTGTTTCCTTGAATAATTCAGACAAGTCTATTCCTGGTCTTGGAAATTAACTTCCGAGCTAATCAGATGGTATAACCTCAGATTTGCTGCAGGGGAACCCTATGTGAGTAGTGAAGGTGCATATCGTCACCCAGATGTGGATGAAGCGCACAGAGTGTTGCAAAGTATCTCTGGCTGGAAGCAACCCTACTCACATCATTCCAGTTATGTCCGTGGCTGTTGGAGGCTCTGTCCTGATTTCTGAGCAGGAGAATGCCCCTGAGTATCTTGTGCTTCTGTCACACCACATCTAGTTGGTGTGTCACACCAGTGTCTGCCCGCAGTGTTTGGTGCCACACATTTTTGCTGTCTGCTGCATTAGACAAGCTTAAATTTGAAAAGGAGTAGGCAGAGATCAGTGAGTTGCATACACAAAGAGAAAGATTTCTTTTCCCTTTTTCCTCCTCCCTCAAGGTATGAGTATTTGGAGTTGGATTGCAGGTGGCAAAGGAAAGCCAGTTCAGGAGGAACAGATATCAGCATTTTCTACTGAGAACATAGAGGAGACTCAAGTGAAGAATGGGTTGAGGGAATTAAGGAATAAACAAAAGAGCAAGGAAGAAGGAATAAAAGAGAAGGAGGAAACATTAAAGGTGATGGAGCCAAGGTATGGAGATGTATTATAGAGAAAGACATTTATGCTATTTCTAAAAAGAAGGGAGGGAGTGAGTAAATGAAAGGAAGTCATAGGAGAGGACAGGAGGAAACCTAGAAATAGAAAAAATGAAAGCTGACAATTTGGAAGTGAATTGCTGTACATTTGTTATAAATATTGCTCTGCAATGTCATTTCTGACAGAAGAATATTTCCATTCTGGTAAAAAATTGAAATTTTTATAGGGTTTTTAAAATGAGTGATTTCTAATACAATATATGGAAATTTTAGTATATATTTTTGTTTTAGAAAGCAGCCCTGATTTCAAAATTTTAGGTTGTGGTTTCTCAACTTTCTCTCTTTTTGCTACTTCCTCTCTTTTTCTTTTCCCTCATTCTAACAACTCAAATCTGCACCATCTTCAAAAAGAAGTGTGTACTGGAAGGAACAATTGAAACTTAATTTTGATAATCTAAAAAATTTCAAAAATGTAGAAACATCTCACAAGTGTGCTTGAAAAGGAGGAAGGAACTGCTTTTGCAAAAAGTCACACAAAAGAATAAAAAATATAGATTAAAATAAACGCAGTAACATTTGCAATTTAAGTGACACGTCCAGAAAAGCTCATTGGGGAAATAAAGATGTTTCCTACTTTGTATTTTTTATATTTCTGGACTAAAAAGGAAGTGTTGGAAGGACATGTTAAAACAAGAGCAACCTTTGGGTCTCTTCCTGACCCTGTAGCAAACGTCAGTTGTGGCTATCATGGCAGAGGGAGATGTTTTCTCTCCAGCTGAGGCCTGTAGTTGATAACCAGAGCTTTTACATTTCAGTTGTACATGTAGAGATAAAAATGTCATGAAAGAAACAGAATTAATGTTTTTTCACCATTGTATGTGCTCACTCCCTCTTGTGCTTTCACTAGTTCAGGAGTCATTGTTTACATTCACATTTGAGGTAAAATGTGCTAGTGGTGATCACTGGAAAAAGAAACTCACAGAAGGTGAATTGAGAAAATGAGGTGCCTGTGGTGAAATTCTGGGTAAAAGCACAAAATTAACTGTCATCCAAGCCAAAGATGAATAACTCCAAGTCAGTACCACCATCACCCTGATTGAAGTAGTGAAAGAACATTGAAAGAGCCTGTTCTAGGTGAGAAGAAGCCTGAAGATGAGGAAAACGATTAGAAGGTGAGAGGATGGAAAGCTTTTAGTGAATCAAAAGCACCTATTAACACTAAATAAATAAATAAAAGTGAAGAAGAGCCCTTCTTCATTTTCTTGAATGTTTTGGAGTCAAATAAAAGAAAGTCTTGCAGTTTTGTTTGACAGTATCTTATGAGAGGAATGGCAATAATGTGAAAATATGGCAGGAAATCAGTAATATTTCACAGTTAGAATATTGTGACAGTGAAAACTGGGACCAGGGCTGATTGTTTTCAATATGATTAAAAACTGAAAGTTTGACTAGAGCAGAAAACTAAAAATAAAGATCACTAGGATTATTTGCTTTATAATAGAATCTGAAAACTTCAGAGAGAAGGTTCTGTGAATTAATATATAAGCATATTTAGAAGCAGATACTGCTTTAAAAAACTTACAATATAGAAACAGAAAGAAGTAAAAGTATGGGAGGAAGAACAGAAAAGGAAGTTAATATACTTTCCAGCAAAAGTTTATCCTGGAAATTATTAAAAAAATATTATAAAAGCAACATGACAGTATCCAAGGCTATCTAGAGACATTGGAAAAGCTTTACTGAAAACTAATTAATGTGTCTTGCATAATACCAGTTTTGATAAAGTGACTGGACTACTTTTTAGATTCCTTCTAGCAGAACATTTTTTGACTTGAGAAGAAAAGAGTGCTGGTCTTCTGATTCCAGGCTAGCCAATATCTTTCTCATTACACCACCCTGGCTTTTTTAGGGGGAAATAATGTAGAATTTTGACTGTCATTGCAGTTGCATTGTGAGCTGCTTATCCACCATAGTATGCAGCTATTTTTTAAAATAGTCCAGTTAATTTAACTGTGTCTATCTGTGCAAATAATTTCTACTGGAAGCAAGAACAGATTCATAATATGACCCTTAATTTTGGAGTTGGGGTGGAGGGGTGTGCTTTCTGCCCTAGATGTTATTTTTTCTTACACCTAAGAATTTAATTTGGAAGGATCTTTTGAGGCAGAATTTACTTGTATTTGTAGAGTGCTCTGAGATTCCAAAGTTAGAAGTGCTAAAGACTTCGAAAGATCTTTTTACTCTTCTCCACTAATTAACATCACTGTGATGGGATGGGAATTTGTAGAGTAGGCTGACAGTTCTGTGTAATGATCTTATATTGTAGATGAGAATACTTTTGCTTTCTGGTGATATTTGCATTGTTTAGCCAAGGCAAAGTAGAGAGCACCTTTCTTTTTATACTGTCATGGAATTACAAGGGTTTGGCAAGGCAGATTTGAGAGAGAGTGGCTGGCAAATTTTTTATTGACAGAATTTGTCAACCATTAAAGATGAGAAAAGATAATAAATGGAAATGATGAGAGCATTTTTTTTTCATTTTAAAATTGACAAATAACTTCTCCAGGCAGAAATATAGCAGAATGAATTGTAATAAAGACAGTGTTTTGGTAAATTATCTTTGTTAGTGAGGAAAAATCAATATATTGATGTATTCTTTTTATGTGCAGAATTCAGTTATGGGATGCCTCATAAAAATCGTCCTTTTAATCCTTTTATAAGAGTAAGTTAGGGAAACTCCACTTTAGATCATAGTGTTTCATTCTCTTTTTGCTTCTGGAGAATAAGTTTGAATGGCAGAAATGGCAAAATCATGTTCTTATTGATTTTGAATGGTACTTAAGAGTAGCTCACTCAGTTTCAAGTTGGGGTGAAAAGAAAAGGTATGTGTGTGATTGAATTTAGCCACTGACTCTCTGCAATAGCTCACTTGAGTAGGCCAGCTAACAGCAAAAAGCTCTGTAGACCTGAGCAAGGCACCCTTCTGCAGGGCAAGGGAAGAGGTTAGATGTTTTTGGAAGCTGAAATTAAACTTTATGTCAGTCATGCCAGAAGGCTACATGAGTTGAGTGCTGTTCTCTGTCTTTTGTATTAATCTTCCTAAAGATACTGGCAAAATTTTATCTTCTTTTTAATCTCCAAGTTCCAACATAACTCTGGTGTTGTTTCCAAAGTAGCATGTCCAGGCACACTCCTTAGCATACCTCTGAAAATTGTAGGAGATAATTTGGCAAATTTATGAATGACAAATTTGACATTTGGGATGAAGTAGAGATAGCTGAATACAACCATCTCTAACTTTGTTTTGTGGGCAGTAATAAAAATATATTTTTATGAAGTGGGCAGATATTTGGGACTAGTTCTACCTTGTCAGTGTAAAGGCACAGGATTAGAGTGACTTTTACAAGTGTAAAGGCAGTATAAAGGAGAAAAATCAATCTAGAGTATTTTGAAAGCCCATACAGTCTCATGGGTTTTATGCTACTGTGTTGCTGAAAGTAATTCAAACACTTTTGGTACGGTATTTTTTGTACCGTTTATTTGTACTGTTTCCTGGACTTTTAGCACAGAGTGAACATACACAGGTTGGGTTTTTTTTCCTGGTGTGGAGGCTCAAACCAAGGAAAAGGAATGTTAGCTTGGTTTGAGGTGGCTCTGTTTTTACCAACCAGATTTATTTTGCCAATTAGAATCATGGTGAGAGTCACTATGAGATGATGCTGAAGAGAGTGTTCAGTGGAAAATGCTTCACCTATTTGTTACAATTCTCCCAGCAGGTGTTTAGTTGTAAAACAGTAATTTAACATATAAAGTAACCTAGAATCTCTGCCAGATGCTTATTCACCTATGCTGTTGGCTTAAGTGAAAATACAGATGACTGGACCAAACTTGACATTTGTAATGTCATTAGTCATGGGAATAAATGGGATTCTTCATGGTTCATTTTCCTTTAAAGATAGGAGGAAATAAAATTCAAATGAGTTAATGTTGCAGGCTTAGGATTTCTTGTATTTTTCTAGAAACAATTTCATGTAAAATTTTTCAGGCTTTTGAGTAACGTGGTCTTTAAAATCCTGACTAATTAAAAAAGAATATAAGTATAGCCTGTTTCGTGTGGTTTTAAGCATAACCCCATGCTCTAACTTTTACAAAATAGTTCCTCAAGACTTCCAGCCTGCTTTAAGCCATTTTTTGTGCATTTGTTTGATTATCTGAACTCTGTAGCTGGACTTTTTCTTTCAAATCAATTCCTTGATTTGTGAGATGTCATCGTGTTAGGTTCCCGCTTGAACCAGAAAGTACAGCATTTATGGCAGTAGGACTCATGGTAGAGCACCCTTGCCTGACAGCCAGTGTCTGATGTACTTCTTTATGCTGTGCTGGGCTGAGTAGAAGTAGCTAGAACCAAAAGTTCACAGCCTCAGTGGTTTTAGCTTAGGTACCAAGGAAAAGGTACATGGCAACAGTTCACAGATAGGGAAAAAGGTTTTGCAAAGTAAAATGAGAAGCATGCCTCAAGGAGTGTGTTTCTTAGTCTTTCAGCAGTTTTTTCTGTAATTCTCATCTCCTTTAGATACATTTTGTATATTCAGGCTCTGACAAATTCTGTTCAATAACTGGTAGAAATCACAGATCTACAACAAACAGGTCCCAGATACTACTGGCTCTTACACTAATGGCTGTGTACGATTTTCCCTATTTTCCTTCTACCTTGTCCTACTTCATATTTTGGCATTCCTGTGGCTCATCTTTTTGATATACAATATATTTCCATGGTGCATTTGTGTGTTTGTCCACTTTGTGAAATTTCATTTCAGCTGTGCTACAATATACATGCTGTGTATATTGTACATTCAGAATCTATTGTCCTGTCTGTCATTTGATCTTGATTCCATTCCTTTCCAATACACTGTAACCTCCATGTTTTGACCTTCCCACTCCCTTTGAACATTTCTCCAGAGAACTGATCAATACCTACTGCTTTCCCTTTATTCAGATGATGGATAGTTTTGGATAACTGTGTAATCTTTGCTGTCCTGTTCACCATCAGATTCTCCAAGCACTGACCTTCATACAGGAATTCTTCAACTGGCATCCAGGAGCCATGCCTGTTTCCAAATACGAAAGGAAGTCCTGGTAGGTTCTCTTGTTATTTATTTAGGTTTCCTGAAATAGAGAAAGCAAAGCATAATAAAAGGGAAACATTTTGAGTTCTGACCTCTTGTAGGGTTCCATAAAGCTTCACCAGCTGAGTGTCATTTGATCCCCTTCTATGTTTCTGTAATCTGTACTTGACCTAGTTTTAAGTGTGACCCAGCACTTTCCAACAAGTTAGTTTCGCGTGACTAAGTATTTAAGTATTTACAGGAGATGCCTGAGAAAATAAGGTATTTACTGCCCAAAGAATATAAGTCTGGTGTTGAAGCTGCTTTCTGGTGTTCTGAAGTGACTCACACAGAGTCAGAGATGACAAAAATCTTCAGAGGAATTTTTCTTAATCCTGCAGAAAGCCTCCTGCTTTTACTCTGAGGAAGCAAGAAAAAGAAAAGCAGATTTGTTCTTGCCACATAGTTAGCCAGAGTCACGACATTGATATTAAAATGAAAGGTAGAATACATCTACTTGTGCTTAAAGTTAGGACCAACAGAATGCTATTTTGAACTAGAGGAAGGAGAAATAATGAGCAATTCTTATTTTGTGAGGGAGTGGGCACTGACCAGATAATGCTAAATCTGAATGCAACAGCATCCAGCAGAGAGGCTGCTGGAATTGCTTAGGCACAGGTTGGTAACCAGGAGGAACTGACAAACCTGAAAAAAGGTGAATGATTTTAAATGAACACCAAACCTCCATAACACCTCTAAGATTATTCTCTAAAAGATCGTTTTTAATTGCCTTTTAAAATGTCTTGTGGGTTTGGGTTTTTGTGTTTTTTCACTCCAGATCTTTGTAACACGCATTAATTTCTAAAGCTGTCCCTTTCTATTGTTTCTCCTTACTCTGTGCACTATGTATATTTGTATCCAGCTGTGACATGCTGGGGTGCATCATGGATTGGTCTGTATAGTAGAGTCATGAAGTATTTATGACTAGATCTTAGTCTCAGATGGATAAAATTGCACCAATATCTCATGATGAACACAAAATAGACAGCATGTCATAAATATGACTGAATTTACTTAAAATAATTGAACTGACAATACACAATAGTACTGGACTCAGTAAGACCTGCTGAAATGATCTTGATTTTTAAGATCATTTAAAAATGATCAGCATAACTTCTTAACATTCATATTAGAAAGCAGCAAATAAAAACAAAAAGCAAGTTTCTGGCGGAGCATGTGTGCTAATTTTTAGCACATTGTCCTGTCAGATTTGTTCAATTTTATTTTTGCTTAGTCTATCTGAAAGGTGCCAAACTAAGAGTAGAAAATAAGGCAAAAATTACACATTATGCACAGTGTGGAAACAAAATGATTCACATGCTGTCCTTTGAACACACACAGATGAATCTGGATTGTTGATTCTCACATCTTTATTGGATTTTGTGATACTGAGATTTGTGGTAGTTATCATCTAGATTCTTCTTAAAGCCTTAATTCTTAAAATCTAGGAGTTGCTTGGAAATTTTGGCATTTTCTCATTCTCTTTCCTTGTTTTTCCTTTTCCTTCCATTGTTTATTTTCTTTCTCTTTTTTTTTCCTTTTTCTAGCTCTCTCTTTTTCTGTCTAGTAATTTTATTGCTTACATGGCTAGAGAAAAGCTTTAAAACATATTCCAAATACATTAAAAAAAGGTATATCTTCATTACTTTAAAGCTAATTCAATTTTTCAGTGGACCATAGAACACATACATAAATGTTAGCAGAATTTTCTGTTTCTTTATCTGTAAGACCTGAGTTGTATACCAATACCAGTACAAGCCAGCCTCCTCAGATGGCACTTGGGTCCTCATAAGCCTGGGGAAAAGCAGAGAAAGGAATATTCTGGAAAGCATCATGGCAAGGGAAAAGGTATTTTGAGCCTCTGGCTGCTGCTGCAAAATGTTCTTCTGCCTGATCTGATTAGATCTTTGCCCTCTGCACAAAAATCAGCACCATATTTAACTGATCTGAAGAGTGTAGTTGGCTGAGATGTCATGAAAGCAGATT
This sequence comes from Lepidothrix coronata, assembly GCF_001604755.1. Classification (NCBI taxonomy): domain Eukaryota; kingdom Metazoa; phylum Chordata; class Aves; order Passeriformes; family Pipridae; genus Lepidothrix; species Lepidothrix coronata. The sequence continues at coordinate 9,230,254 of NW_016690187.1, forward strand.
CTTGCTTCCAGTCCATCGGGAATGGTTGTTTGAATTCAGAGGTCAAGGCTGTATTGTCGGTTTGAAGACTAAGTTGGAAGTCCAACATTTCAGGCAGACATGGAAAGAATTTCACCATGGAGGAGAGGATGTAAACTCTGGAGCAAAAAGTCTTCACATTTTATATCTCTTTAAAAATAAATATACATATGCTCATGAAACAGGTACTAGAGGGTTTGGGGTTTTTTTTCTTCTGACTTTGTAGAACAGTATAAATTTTATATTCACTTGGAAATGACAAGCTGTTTTTAAGTGATGGCTTCATGTCAGTGCTAAATGCTGCAGCTATGATTGCCAGAGGGATGAAATGCCCATTAAAGATGGCAATTTTACTAGCACTATGGGATTTCTAGGTACACAATGAATTTAGCCATGGAAAAAGAATGGGTTTTTTAGCAGAAACATGCACTTTGTCCCAGATTCAGTTTATAAATACCACTCAAAGTATCATTGTCTTTATCTGTGTGTGTAGTGATTACTTTCAAGATGGGAAATGGGTATTTCCACACAGCTTGAAAGCTGTGATCCTTGAAAACCCATCTTTATTCTCTGTCAAGGATGACTGGAGTAGATTACACTAGAATATTAAAAATACTAGACCACAAAAACCTTGAGCCATTACCACAACTAAGCCATCATATTAGTAATTTTTTTTTAATCTAGAATGTGCAATGCATCACCTTTCTTTTTTAAATAAACTGTTGCTTTATCACTATAAGAGAACTTGTTTATTCCTTGCAATCTGCATTTATTAATAACACTGGTGTAAAAATAGTGTAACTATATTTAAATGACAGAGATAAATATTTTGTCAGCAAATGGCATTGTTGCTCATTTCTTGAAGAACAGCATGCTTCATGAAAGCTACTTTTCCAAGTTGTGAAACCCAGCAGGGCCTTTTTGACAGCAAGCTACAACTTTCAAATAAATTACATAATGCAATACATAGAGTTTCTGTATTTCACATGGTTATGTACACATTATGTGTGATTTATTCCCTGCTCAGAAAAGTTCTTTGAGTTAGATCCCACTCCTCTGCATACTAATGCAAATTGTAAAAAAACCCCAAAGAAATTAACAGTTAAGCCATTCACCTACACTCCACTCACTTTGCTACCTCCATTCTACTACTTCCCACACACACATCTCCATCCTGCACCTGAACAACCCACAATTATCTTCATAATAAACCACTGTGTTTGTAATAATGGAGCTGGGAGCATCATCTATCAGTTTAAGGCAAACTTACCATTGTATGACCATTTTTCAGTTATTCATATGAATGAATTTCAGATACCTAATAGAATGTTAGTTACTTATAACCTTTATCAGAATGAATTTTTCCTGGGTGTATACCTCAGTCTAAATTTTGGGAAAACTGCAGCCAAAGCAGTGCAGCTGTTTCCAACAGAAATGCTGAGGTCAGGTGGGTGAATTCATTCAAGATAAAGTACACTGGTGACTTCTTTCAAATATGTAAGAATTTTTAGTAGTTTTAGTATTTTTTTCAGTTTTGATCTGAATTGATCAAGAAGACAAACTTTTTACCAAATCTGTGGAATTCTACCAATCTTTAGCTAAGTTAGAACCACGTAAGCTGTGTATAGTTTTGCCAGACTTTGCAGCTCTGCCTGAAATGAGAAAGGTTCACTCTGAAGCTGTAGGTGATGGACTTTTCATTCAGTAACAACTTTCAGCTGATGTGAGCTTTACACTGTATGAGTCTGGGCCTATTATTAGAAACCAATAATTTATGCTTTCCCTATTATGCTTTCTCTTGTTCATTATTTTTTTGCATCTTTGCAGGACTCACAAAGTTCAAGTTATCAGCTACAACTCCTCAAGTGAGTTGTGAAACAGGGCACACAAAATCTGCATTTCCCTGTAGAGGACTGACACCAATGAGGAAGCCTCCTGTTGTGTTGCTTAGCATTGCCCTGACACACGAACAGCCAGGCTCTTACTGCAGTTTCTGAAGGCAAAGTGAAGATCTGAGAGGGGATTTAAAAAGGCAGAACGTGAAGGCTTTGCAGATACTGATAGACAATTCCTTCCCCAAGTGTGAGTGGCAAAAGAGGAAAGAGCATGGCTGGGCTTGTTTTGAAAGCGTTGGAGTCAGAGGAAGGAACCTTGGCTCATAGACTAATTGGAAGCAAGCACTGACCTTTGATATTGAACATGAGAGGGTCAGTGGTGAGCAGATAGGCCACAAAGGGCTTTGGAAGTCAAGACAAGTCATTTGTGTCTAATTCGACTGAGAAGGCTACAGAGAGCCAGATCTAGGGAGTGGCAAGGGAAGGAGATTTGTGTTGAGCTTGAGAGAGAAAGGGCTGAGACTGGAGGCGGGAGAGGGAGTTGGGAGAGCAGGGGAAGTGACTGGACAATCTGAGATCAGCGATACCAGTGAAACGGGGAGGGAGGACGGGATTTTTGAAGCAAGCTTTGTATGAATGAAAGCTTGACAGAAATGGCAGCAGTTTCTGAATTATTATAATATATTCCAGAGACATGCCAATTCAGGAGTTCACAATGCAGCTGTTGTTTCTGAGGGAATGAGAAATTATTTTACCAATTTATGCAAAGGACTATTAAAAAGGTGGCAGACGAAGAAAAAATATCTGCATAAAAAGGAAAGTTAATTGCTCCATAAAATGACTCACTGAGTGGTTCAAAAATCTTCTCATGCATAAATAGCAAAGTTTTACTGTTTGGGTTTTGTTTTTTCCTTCCTTCATATACTGAAAGTAATTTTCGCAGGGCAGTATCTCTAGAAATAGTGGTAGTTGCATAATTGGATATTATGAAACAAAGCTGATATCTTAGTTTTAGCTTCCTGGAATTGGAAAGTTATAGGAACTCAAAAAAAGATTTTAATTTCTGTTTGCTGAATTTATCCATGGAGATTTGTTGAAAGTACTCTTTATGTGCCCAACCTTAACTTTACCTCTAGGACTATCAGGGACATAACTTCAGCTCAACATGGATCTCTTGTCACAGAAAAAAATAAAAAATTCAAAGTTATTGCCCTTGTAAATTACCAAGCTTAAGTAATAAGTGTAATGAGCACTGGACTTCTGATGAGGTTAAATGCTGTGCTAATAAATGGCCGCTGTAATCCCTGAAAGTTCTTCGTGAAAGTTTTGTGTCAGTCAATTCTGTTTCTCATATGACTATATATGAAGACCACTCTAAAATACTTGTTGCTGCCTCCAAATCATGACTGTGACTGACAGTGTTCTGTAAAATTGTATATACTTTATGATCCCAGGTCTCTCATACTGTTGCACAACATGCTTCTTTAGGTGATGTCCAAAAGTCCAGTGAAACATGGGCTCTATTCTAATGGCTGATGTGCAGATGTGGAACCCAAGTGATGCTGTTTTTGTGGCAGCTGTCTAATTGTTCATTTTAGAATGGAGGCTGATTTCAAACCACTGTTCTGCAAAGAATCCATCACCAACAGAATTTGTGGGGGTGCTTTTTATGCATGTAGGTGGATTGTAGCAAATCACAGACCAGTTCTTTTATTTCAAAAGCAGCAGCAGCTGGATGTTGTAGTTAGGTAGGGGTCCATAAATCCCAGCTCACCTGCTCCAAAAAGGAGAGCAGTTTTCCTTAGGGGGTGTATGAGCTAGCTGCCAGACGAGAGAAACCAGAAGTGGCGACTTGGGTAACCTTAGTCTTTAACATGCATCTTACACACATACAAGAATGTTTGCTTTTGACTTCTAGCTTGGAATTTGGATGGGGATGTTACCCTAGACAGATGGGAAACACAAAAGCTTTATAAATAGCACCAGTACCCCTATATTTATATCTTTATCTGTATCTACTTCCATTTTTTTTGCTTATGGTGGAGTGTGTTTGAGTGGGATGTGCTTCATGAGAAGGTTTGCTTCTGGGCTGGTAATAGAGACAATGATTTTATTTTGATGGCTAATTTATATGTGTTGTGTCATAGCACTTCGTATTTGCAGGGAACTTTATTCCAGCTAAGTTTAAGACAAGATGTAGACTGTGTCATAATACAGGAGTGATTTGGTCAGCATTGCCTTCAAGGTATTGCCCACAAACAAGAGGAGACAAATTCCCTTCTTAAATGAGGTCACGAGCATTATGCCACAAGCATCATGACACTGTTAAAAATCAAGGAAAAATAATGGTTTTCAACTGTCAGAAGTGCCCAGTCCAGTGCAGCTTCCCTTGTGGTCCCTCCAGTGATCCTCCTTCGCTGCCCTGTAGCAAATCAGGATGACTGGCTATTTGACCTAGCTGATTTTTTTTCTTGCTTTCTTGTCCCTTGTCCCTCGTACATGATTTCCCAGGCCCACAATACTAATTTCCTCCTGCTCTCTTCACCTCTCAGGATAATCTGTCTAGTTCTCCTTTACTTCTTTACATCCCACACGGTTATTCACTCAGTTATTCACTCAGTCCATGCAATACCCTATGACTGCCTCATCCCTTTCCATAATCTTACTTTCGTATGCTTCCTTGACTCTTCAGTGATAAGGATTTTAAAAAACCAAACCAAACAATAAAAAAGTCTGTGCAAGATTCTTAATTTCTTCCTACTGTGGTTAGTTTCAGAAACTGGAGCAACTATCAGCTTTCATCTTTGCTCAAGACCAATTTTAATTAAATAGATTTTCTATAGAACCAAACGAACAATTTTTTTCGGATCAACCCTCTTCTCTGTGTTCCATAAGGAATCCTCATGTTTATCCTGCCTTGAGTTGTGCACATGAACATGGAGCTCTTTGTTTTAAAGACATTGTCCTTGATGACCCCACCTATTATTCTGCTTATTCTTGGCTTTTCACACCAAGACTTGGTGCCCCTTTGTATCTAAAAATATATCTTAGTATCTTTTCATGTAATTTTTCTTCTATCAATTTGCCAAACAAGCAGAAACTTCTACAAATAACTACAAAGAACTGACCTTTATAGAGGATGTGAGTGACATCTTTTTGTTGCATCTTATGATATCAGTCAGTTCTGATAAGCATAGCTCAGGAACAGTTTGAGTAATACTGCACACACTTGTAATGTTAATTGTTAATTCAAATAAATTGTAGTTACCAGTCTATCCAAATTCTTTTACATGCATTTTGTAAGGATTGTCTGCCCATTCTCCTCTTATTTTGTGATCTTAACTGATTTTCATGATACTGAAAAATATGTTTCTGATCACTCCTTAACTCTTTACAATAGAATACAATGCTTTTTATGTCACATTTTTAAAAAAGCCCCCCCCCCCAACAATCCCCCTTCTTTAAAAAGGCTTGTAAGGAATTAAAAGGTGGGTTAACTGGGTTTAATTTACAATGGTAGAGCAATTTAATACAAAATGTCCTTCTCCTTAGTAACTTATGATTTGAAATTACAAAATAAAGTGTCCTCAAAGGTGTCTATATACCAGTTCTCAAGGAGAACATACTCTGCTATATAAAGAGATCTCTTATTATAAAAGGACTAAGACTTGGAACATCCGAGCGCTTTTTAATGGTATTTACTCTGTGTTGGCTTGAAGCCAGTGACAGAAATTGTTTAAATACAACAGTGAAGAATTGGGCCCTAAGAGACGTTGTAATAACAAATTACCTCTCTCTTTCCTCCTCAGTTATCTCCATCTGTGAAATGGGAATAGCCTGTTTGTCAGAGCACACTTGTGAGACGTAATTCATTAATGCCTGTGAAATGGTTTGAGATCAACGAATGGAAGTCTCTGTTCAAGTGTCAGGTATTATTAGCTCTGAAACGAAAGCTATTTTATATGGCTGCATCAGAAGCTACTTGGAGACTCTTGTTCCATACAAATAATAAGTGGTACATGAGTGACATTTTGTTTGGCGTGATAGGATAGTCTGTCTGCAGTGCTGAAGGAACAGTTTGTACTGGTGCAGTGGCATTAGGGAGAGCTGATAACACATTGAGCAAAGTCACCCATTCCAGAAATATTTTGATTTGGGGATTCAGAGAACTAGGAGAGAAAGAAGGTAAATTAGAAAAGAGAGGAAGACAAGAAGAGATTGGCTGGGGCAGGAGGTAGGAGAAGGGGCTGGTAGGAGAAGGGAGGATGGCAGGTAGAGTGGGGCAGATAACCTGAAAAGAAAAGAAGATGAGACAAGAAGATGAGGAAAATCAGAAAGAAATGTAAAAACTGACTTTTCAATTAAAATAAAAAGGCAGTTGGATGTGTTTATTGCAAAAAACCACAACTTACAAAAACAAGGCTGTAATGCCATCTTGGGGTTTCTGATGACATCTCAATCCAGCAGAGCTCTGCTCATTTGGTTTGTGAATGTCAACAAAAACCCCTTGATGCTATTGAGGCTCACAGCTGCCTCTCATTGATTCTGTATTATTTCAACAGTGGAAAAATAACACCTTTATTTTCACAGCCAAAGTATCTCACACTGTGATAGAAATGTACATGAGCTTATTGAATCTCATCTCTGTTTATTTCTATCTAGCTTCCCACACCTATGTAGTGTTATCACTATGGGTTTGAAAGATGTGTTCTTTTATGGCTATCACATGAAAGACTACTTATCAAATATACAGTCCTAGTCTTTATTAGGCTAAGGGATATAAATTGTCTAGCTGGCTTCTGCTGTTTATTATTTTAAACTCACCTTGTCATTAGAAATATTACCACAGACAAGCCTCTTATTGATTCTTCTGATGTGTTGTATATGTTTTTCTCATTTTTTCACAGATAGGATAATCAAAACAGAATAAAACCTATTTTGTGAAATGAATGAGAATATGCACCACTTAGTATTGAGTATGTATAAAATATACTGGAGCTTCAAGCCCAACTCTGTAACATGTGGGAAGTCTTTCAATTTTGCTGAAAGAGAAGCAGTTCAAAGGTAACATCTGTGAGCAAGTAGTATGTTGTCTCTTGGTCTCCAAAGAGTTCAGGTGAATAGGATCTGGCTGAGATGGAGCTAATTTTCCTCATAGTACTGTACCTTGCTTTGCATTGGTGGCTAGAAGGGTGTTGATAACACACCAGTGTTTTGGCCACTGCTGAGCAGTGCTCACGCAGCATCAAGGTTATCTCTCCCATGTTTCCCCCTCACCCAGTAGGCTGGGGGTTGGCAAGATCTTGGGAGGAGCTTTAACCAGTACTGCTGACCCAAACTGACCGAAGGGATATTCTATATGATATCTGCTTAGATATAAAAGCTAAGGAGAGTTGAAGGGTGGGAGTGAGGTGAGTATTTGTTAATATGAGGTTTGTCTTCCAGAGTAATTGCTATGAATACTGAAGCCCTACTTCCTGGAAAATGGCTGGACATTGCCTGCTGATGAGAAGTACAGCATAAATCTTTTGTTTTCATTTGCTTCCCTGTTTGCTTTGCTTTTGCTTTACTAAACTGCCTTTATCTTGACCCATGAGTTCTTTTCTATCTTATATTCTCCCTCCCTGTCATGCTGAGGAGGGGAGTGATAGAGCAGCTTGACGGGCACCTGGCATCCAGCCAGGGTCAACCCACAATAATAGGAAACAAATCCACTGTAAAATGTACAGCCTGAGCTATACTATCCTGGGCATGAGTCACAAAAATTCTATTAATTAATTGGAATTGAATAAATTTAATGTCTGTGTTGCCAGTGGAAAAGACCAGTTGTTAAATTATAGAAAATTGAAATGTTATTCTGGATGCTGTTCTGTATAGAATGCTCCTAAAATAGACATTCTTATAATTGAAAAGTATTGAAATAATCACAACTTTTAAGTAGAAGTTTTTTCTTTATAAATGGCAAAATTTTGAAGAATTTTATAAGGTAAATTTATCTTGTAGTAACTGAACTGACATTTCTTTGTGCCTTAGAAAGTAATTTTTGACTGGGCTGAGTTCATATACACCTAAACCTTCCCTAACAATTATCTGCCTATCTAGTCTAGGCTAAAATTCCTTTAGTGGTGAAAATTCTGCAAGCTTCTTATTCAGACTGGACATGTGCTTCTCTGTCCTTACAGCTACGAAAGCTTTTCCCAATGTATCTCCATAGCTTCAGAATGAAATGGCTCTTTCTTGTCCTGCTTGTTATAGAGAAGGAAGAAACAGATCTCCAGCCTAACCATAACATCCTTACGCATAAGTGAAGATGTCACCCAACTCTTTTCTAAATATTAGTAACACACTTTCCCCACTGGTCATGCTTTCTAAATTGCTCTAATTTTTTTTTTTTTTTTTGCTGCTCTTCCATGGATTTTCTCTCAGTTGTCAATGTAGCTTTTGAAAAGTGATGCCAAAACCAGTCATTACTTCTCTTGCTGAGACCTTGTATGTCCTGCACAGATGACCTCTGTTACCCTACTCATATCCTGCTGCTGAGACATCCCAGAGTGTTGCTTTATGTTTTTCCCAGTACACCTCACTGATGACCCACACTCTGCCTTTGGCTTTCTCCACCCTGCGGTACCAGGCTGTTGTGCTGCTGTCTGCCAGGTATTCTTTATTTTGTGTTTGTGTATTTGATACTTGCTACCTAAGTACAGAAGTTACTTTTGATACTAAACATAAAAAACTTCTTGAACTGAGTGAGAATTTTGAATACAGAGGCAGTACATGTTCTGGCAAAGGGTATGCAGTTAGTTCTGTGAATTGCCTTGAAACCCTCTTAGTGCAGTAGAGGACTATTATTATTGGTCTTAAATATGTGTATATTACCTCACATTTGGGGAAAAAACCCCAACAGCTTGATTTCAGAATTTTAAAATTGTTCTTTATTTTCTTTTTCTTTGCAATAAGCACTGTCTTAATTATCAAAACTTTATTGAAAACATCAAGAGTTATGTGAAAAGATACACTTGACCTGGAGTGAAGTATCAGGAGTTTTTAAACATTTAACTTATAGTGTATATTAGTATGAAACTAAGTTGAGCAGAACCCATTAATGTCACAGTGGTCGGTTACCAATGGAAATAAATAATTCATGATGAAGGGAATTAGTCTAATTAGCAGGCAGTTTGAGTCCTTTGATAAAACCCAGCTCTAATTCCGTGAAGGGCAGGAAGTGCTGTCATCAGTCAGCCCTGAAAAGATTAGCATCTATTATGAATGAGGTTAGACACCCTAGTGAAGTCATGTGTGTCCTGGAGACAAACTTAATATGTTCCAGAATGGGACACAGTTTGTCTCACCAACACATCATGATTCCTACTGGGCTATTGTATGTAATAACAAGCAAAGATCAGTGCTCCTTCCTATCATTCTCCCCCTGTCCATCATTCTGACAACTGTGCAAATACATTTTCCATGCAAAGCAGGGAATGTGCCCTGAATACTTGTAAAATTGCACGAGATGTCAAAGAAAATGTATTACCTTTTATCAGCAACCTAAAACCAAACAAACCAAAACACCAGTGTGGAAAGAGGTTCTAAAAACACATCTGCTAAATATATGGGGTGTAGAGGGAGGTGTATCAGTTTAGAACCACATTGATTCCATTTGAAAACATTATTGCCATCTGTCATAAGATGTGTCAATAAAGCTCTACATGTAGCTATGCATGATAGACAGGTTTTAAAATAACTGGTGATGCTATAAGGTTATAGCACTGGATGGACATATAGAAGTAACATCCTGCAAAATTGGCCTAAATTCTGGAAGTATGGCCTTAAAAATGGAGAAGCTTCTTTGTGTTATGTATTTGCATTTAGAAATGTTAGCTGCATCATTTGAGGAGACTAGCTGTGAGCTGTGCAAGCTTCACAGTTTTGTACTACATGCTGACGCAACATCAGCTGTGTTTCCATTTTTGCTTATGAGCCTTTTGAAATTATATGTTTCCGTTTTGCAATTTGATGCAATAATGAAGAAACTCCACATTTGTACGTTATTGTATTGCCTGTTTTTATTGTAGGAAATTAATTGCTCCTTTTATTTATGTTATTAAGGGGGGGGAGAAAACAATTTTGCAGTATTTTATCATTTGCTGTAATAATTATCCTACTAGTAATACAACGAAAGACTTAGAAACAGAGTATATTATGTTCAAATGTCTGAACGGCACTTAATATGTTGACACTCATGTCTGGGGAATGTTGGTCTTCAAGTTATATTGAAAAAGGTAACAAGAAGTTATTAATAATACCCCTGACAAGCTTAAGATGCTTTATAATATAGAAATGAAGGGAAAAAGAATAAGTGCAGTCAACACAAGAAATTATTTTCATAGAATCAGAACAGCATAGCGATTCTGCTGTACAAATACTAATTGACAATGGAGCATTGATATTGCAGAGAGTGACAGAATCAAGTGGTACACTAACTTCAAGTAGATTCCTAGATGAGATTAAAAAAAATAGTGATCTTCTCTGGAGGATTTATTGCTCTAAGTTCCTTGAAGAAGGAAGACATGCAAGTTAGTCAACCTTTATTTGTTCATTTTTGTCTTGAATTCAGTGGCTATTAAGTCAGGACAAAATTCAGTTGTATGACAGTTCATTTTTGGGTTTTGATTCTTTGATCTCTGTGTGCCTCTTAAAAATGACCTGCAGTGTGGATGTGCCTTGGACTGGTGAATGGGTTCATTCATTCAGCTTATTAAAATGGATTTATTTATACATATGTGTGAACATATGTATATATTGTGTATATATATATATATATATATATATATATATATTTATAAATATGTGTGAACAGGTGCATACGATAAACACTATTTTTATCCCTGTGGTGATGGGGACATGGTACTTGGAAACAGAAAAGTTTTATGATCTAGAAAACTTGCAGTGCTAATACCAGTTTATGCAAGTAACCCCATGTACCCTGAAATCAGATAAGATGATTGGGATAAACAGGGAAAAGATTGTAACAAAAAAATTTATTTTGTCGAATCTCTTGATATCCTTAACTAGCCACCTAGCATTGGCTTTTGGCACAATATACAGGAGCTTCTTGTATCATCCACGGGTGTATGTTAAGTCCTCCATGGAGTTCACAGACTGACTGGTACACTTTTTTCAGGTTAAAAATACTGCTGAGTGTAAACATAAGAATTTATTAAAATATAATTTTTTCCATAGATCCCAATAAACATCCGTCCGAGGTCATACTTTGGTAGTATCCACCAGAGAGAAAACCTCTCCTGTCCTTTTGTGTCTTGTCTAAGGAAGGCTGAAGTGACTCAACATAGATACTTTGCCTTTTTTGTCTATGAAGTGTGATATACTTTTCATCAGCTGTTGTTTTTCAGATATTATTCCCTTCAGAATTTGTAGGGTGAAGCATAAGGACTGGGTGAACATGAGTGCCCAAAAGCTGGTTACATCCAGCTTTGCTCTGTAGCTCTGTTGAGGTTTCTGCCAGGCAATGCGTGGCCTGATATCAGTGGGCCCAAGTCATAGCACTGCAGAATGGTTTGGGTAGGAAGAACCTTCAAAGGTCATCTAGTCCAACTTCCCTGCAATGAGCAGGGACATCTTCAACTAGATCAGGTCATCAGGGAAAAATCCAGCCCTTTCAGTCAGTAAAGCACAAGTAGTTACACAGGTCAGCTGTATTCCCATTGAAGTAAGACACATACTCCAAGTGCAACCAGAGGATAAGTTCTTAATCTGCTGATTTTCTTTGAAAGATATGTTTAAGCAGTACCCTACTCTTATTTTCTGATTATTCTGCTTTCAGTACCAGGAAGGAGACACTGGAAAATGGCTGACCACGCAGTATTTCTGACTCTAATAGTGTATTTACCTTGCTGTGTTCCTGTGACAATATCCATGTTCTTATCTACTGGAACAGATGAAGTCATGGTGTCGATAAGGAAAACTGAGGAGGTCAGAGTAGTTCCCACATTGTGGGGCAAAGAGGGCACATGCCTCAGACTGCTGTGCTGCTCTTTCACGTTGTGCTGAAAAGGTGAATTCTGCAGGACTTAGATATTTTAAAAACCAGCAAGCTGGTGAAAGAAGATCCTTTCACTAAGATACTCTTTATCTCGACAGCTGTCTCACTTGTCCCCTCATCAAGACATCCTTATGGGTTATTATCCATTAATCAATTCCTCTCCTTCCTGCTATTTTGTAACTAGTGTTTACATGTGTCATCCTTTGTCTCAATTGTCCTTAATCCTCACTCACACCCTCCCACAATACCAATACGGCAAGATATTACAGCAGAGGACACATCACCCACATTCAAAACTAAATTTATAACATGCTGAATCATTTTCAAGTCTTACAAAAGTGGATGTAACAGCCCTATGTATTCTTATTAACTACTGATCACACTTTTGATCTGTTCTTGCTGCATGTTTTATTCAGGGGCTCTTGTCATGTGTATCAATGTAAGCCATCTCTTTTGTAAGTAAAAGACTGTTTAGATCTTCTTGTAAATGATAACAAAAAGCTAAAATTGTTCTGATGAATATAGCATATTGGTGAAATGTTCATTTTCAGGTATGTCTGATTCACAATGCTTATAATATACTCTGCTGTCTAAACGAACTGCTGCCCATTGTCCCCATCTCAGATCAGCTTATGTTCTCAATTACCTGCTAAAGAACAGTAGGTATCTGCTGTTTCTACTGAACAGAAACATGAAGCAGAAAAATATATGTCCCTATTTCCTAATTCACCATGAAATTAAATTTTGGGGTTTTCTTCTGCTAGTAATGTAAATTCAGGTGCTGCAATACTCACTCAAAAAAGTTTTGTCTATGTTTAGATCAACTAGATGATTGTTAGAGTTCCTTTCCTACTGAAGTATTATACTCTAGAACAAGGAAGAATAGCAGAGAAAGAAAAAATACACAGATTGAAGTGATATCATATTACACACTGGTTTTAGTATGTTTATGAGCATCAAACCTACCAAAGTTTACTTTGAGATAGATAAACTGGATAGAATGGGACTTAAGTAAGGTTACAGGAATTTTCATCAGGAAACTATTCGGTTCTAAGGGCATTACATTTTGAAGCTAGCAAACCTTCTCTGAGCAGCGTACTGTAACTTCTGTTCCATAATTAAACCAGAACCCCTCTACTGGACAGGTTCACTCAGCTTTGGCTTTCTTTGAGTAATACACCTTCAGACCAGTGCCTTGTTTTGATGTATTACAATGATAGACTGAAGAGTTCATGTAATATATCATCCCAGTCAGCAGTTGCTGGACACTAAGGATTGAGAGACTGAGCCAGCTGTTTTTCTGATGTATTCTGGTAATGCATCACCAGATGATGGAAACTGATAATGTATTACTTCAAAATGACACCACCCAGAAAAGGAAAAGTCCAGAGGTGCAGATTCTGTATAATGAGGCATTTAAAGTATGAAACAGGGTTCCGAACTCCTGGAACAAGATGTTGGTAATAAATCAACTTTCTATAATATTACATTAGCTATCTGGCTACACAGGTACACAGATGCTGTTGTGTGCAATCTGATTTCCAGTGCCTCTCTGTGATGCTGTGTTTATGTAGACCAAAGATAACCCTAGCAGCAGTTTTATCTTCACTCCTCTTACAACTAAATAGTTCACAATGCAAGCAACCCAGAAAAAGGGATAGGGCAGAGTTCCAATTCAAAAATTTGAGATTCCTTCTCAGATTGGTGTACTGTCAGAGCCACTTGAATGCTACTCTTTTAGTGAACTTAGCTCATTTATGGCAATGGCACAAATGGGAATGGCCCGTTTGGCCTTGATGAGAGGAGTATTGCATCCCAGAGGGACAGAATGGGCTAATCCAGAGCACTGCAGTTGGGATTGACTGAAAGCAGGGAAGGCTCTCTTGGCCATTTCTTCATCCCTTCTTTGTTTATCTTTCACCTGCTACACACACAAAGAGTCAGGCCAAAAGGTAACCAATTCCTAATCATTAACATCAATTAAAAAGAAAATTATTGGAACAGGTAGCAGTTCTGAACATTTGCCTGCAAAACTTTATCTCCTTGATGAAGCAGATTGTTTATGTGTAAAAGTATTTCCTCTAAATTTACTTCTAACCCTGGGGCAACCACGGGAAAACAGAAAAACTGAAAAATTGTGTTTTAAAATCATGAGCTACATCTCCACCAGTAGCTCTTTCAGTCACTTCTTGTTTGTTAAATGCAGTACTGCTTATAATTTTGTATGTGTAAACACCATTATATCTTTGGCAAGCCCTTGAAGATAAATAGGTCCTGCCCTCAAACTTTACTCTTTATTTATCAAAGGTTTGCACTGAAAATGAAGGCTAAGTAGATTTTGATAACAATAAGAATACTTTTCTGTCTGTCATCAGATATTATAAAACATGGGACTAGAAGACATTAAATATGGTTTTGTGGCATATGATTCTGAGTCAAAAATATTCCAGTTTCATATATACAAACGTCCGTACCTCTACAACTCTGCTAGCTCAGATTTAGTCAGAGGTTTTTGAAGAGGAGCCTTGCCAGGCAGACTTCGTACTGGACTGGGTAGAGATTGTATTCTTATATCTGATTCACTGCTGGCACTGTATTTACTCTCTTCATTTTTGGTGCTCCAAGGAAATGGGTGTTTTCCACCCCTGCCTGCCATTCATCTCAAAGCCAATGCTTAGCACTTTGCAAGGACAGGTTCTGGAGAATCACATCTGTAATTTAGGTCCTGCAGTTGATTGTGGGTACAAAATTCTAAGTGCAAATGATCTCAATAACCTACTGAAGATTTCTTGATTTAAAAAAATAAGAAGAAACTCAAGAATTTTCTGTTCTTGCTTCTTCAGACCACCTTGTTTTGTTCCCAAGATTATATATATGATTGACAATCAACCTTCAAGCATCACAAAAACATTTTGCTCAGTCTTATCTGCTTGTATTTTATTTTATTTTTATTTTTAAAATATTTTTACTTTACATTTAAATATTCTGCCTAATGTGTATATGGGGGAAAAGTTCACATATCAGGAGTTATGTTTTCAAGGGACTAGTGAAGAGTGCCAAATGTATGTTCCCTCCGTGATACCATTTTGTCACAGCTAAGTAGTGATTAGTAATATCTCCTTGAATGAGACTTCATGGAAATTGTAGTTCTGAACATGCAGTGAGCTCATTTATGGCCTAACAAGTGTCTCCCTCAGCCAGCAGTTGACTGGCACTCGATTGTTTTTGTAAAATACACCTTATCTGCTACTATTACACACCAAGATGACACTTTCTCTTTTAATTTTTGGCACACAACAAGCATCTCATCTCTACTCTCTGTGTGCAAAACTTGTATTTAGCTCTCCTCATAAATTTGGACAATATGACATATTTCTAATCCAAATAATTGTTTAAGATTATTACAATGATAATTATTGCAGTGATAATAACACATTATTTCAGCTGACAATGCATTAGTTCCATAGGGAGATAAACGGCAAGGCAAATAGATTTATCTTGATAGCAAAATGGATTACTATTAACTATGATTGTAATATTTCCATGCCTGCACAAAAAAATGTCCCATTGAGTTCATTGTCTTTTGACTGACTGCTGGTAAGAACTTTCTCTACATATATGTAACTGGACTGGATCCTGAACTGGTACAATACTGTTATTGTTATTCTGTATTGTCTAGACAAATTTCAAAAGCCTGTAACTTTACTTAGCACTTTAGGTGTAGGACTTCTGGCTTTGAAAATGCCTCTTAAAAATTATGAAATGCAAGACAAGGAATAAAACCAACTGTGAATATATTAGGATTTTACAGTGTAGATTCATAAAAGAAAACAACAAAGCTTAACCTAACTGCTGTTTCTTGTATATAGCAGCATGGAAGAGATGGCTCTACCACCATGATCTTCCACCATTAAGACAGAGCTTTTGCTCTACTGCTGATATAAACTTTGGACATAACAGATCTTATGATTTTGGACCGTAGCAAGTAGTATCTTTTATCCCTGGTTTTTATTCTCAGTCTGAAAAGTATTTAAGGACACTTGATCAAGAGAATGATTTTCACAGTGATTATGTTTCTGCAGAAAGGCAAAAACACAGAACTGTATTGTTAAAAATCTTTACCCCAAGTGTCTTTAAAGAGATTTGGATCCGAACCTGAGTCATGACTTAACAATTTTTTACCAAAACTATTGTAATCCAAAACTGTTAAAAATGCATACGTATTTTTTTTAGTTCATCTGGTTCATTCCTCTCCTTTATATTTATCACTGTGCTGTGCTGGCTTTCCGATTTTGTCTTTACAGCACATCTTTTAAAAAAAATAAATTAATTAATCCAAGTCAAGTATATTATAAAATTATTTGGAAATTTTGATAATTGTCATGGACATTTATTTGCTAAAAAATACATTTGACACCATAAGACTGACATTAATATGCAAATCAGTGGACTATAAAATTCATTTTTGTGCCTCCAGGGCAGTATTTTTATAAATACAGAAACATAATCATTCATCCTCCAGAGGACTGAAAATAATTATACAAATTTACAACAAAGCCGAAGGCAGTGTCTCCTTTTAACTGTCTGGTTTTAATATCATTTAAATCTTGTTAAAACTTAATTACCAATTCTCTTCTGTAATTTAGGTGGAAGAGCTGAGGTCTAAGCTTGCTGTTTGAGAGAGAACTTCATCAGAGAAACAAAGACACTATGGCACAAATTGACAAATTAGGACAATTCACAGAAACACTTGGTAGAGGAAAAGTCATCACAGATGACAATGGAGAACAGAATATACATATATCTGTTAATATTGTCACAGTTTAACTCAGGTCCACAACTAAGTAACACACAGCTGCTCACTCATCCACTCCCCTCCTCTCCTGCCTCCCCATGGTGGAATGGGGAGGAGAATCAGAAAAAAAGGTAAAACCTGTGGGTTGAGATAAGAATAGTTCAATAATCTCCTCTTGGATAATAATAATAATTGGGGCCTCTGGTGGTCTAGTGGTTAGGGTGCAGGACTCTCACCGCTGTGACCCGGGTTCGATTCCCAGCCCCCCAGGCAGATGGAGCTCGTCAGCCTTGTAAGGCAATCCATCTAAGAGAAGGTCACTCTAAACAAACCTACGTCCTGGGGACCTCACTGCCACTGTCCAAGTTTGCTTGGCCCCGGCAGATGAACCTCAGGATTAAAGGGTGGGCTCAGTTCAGCGCAAGCTGTGTCTCACCTAAAAAATCCACTGCGCAGGTTCGAAGGGTTAATGACCTTTCCCAAATCTTCGCTCGCGAAGACTGGCCATTATTATTATTATTAGTTCAATAATTTAAATACAGTAGAATAATAATAGGAAAAAGGGAGAGATGAATAAAAACTCAAGAAACACAAGTGATGCCCTTGGAGGACTTGCTCATCATCTGTTGACGGATGCCCAGCCCAACCCCCAGCAGTGATCGGCCCCTCGCATCCAACTCCCCAGTTGGATGTCATGGACAGTTTGTGTACTGTCCATGACATTCCATGGTATGGAATATCCTTTCAACCAGTTCAAATCACCTGTCCTGACCGTGCTCCCTCCCAGCTCCTTGTGCAGCTCCTCACTGGCAGAGCATGAGACACCAAAAAGTGCTCAGCTTGTGGTAAGCACTCCTTATCAACAACCAAAACATCAGTGGGTAATCAACATGATTCTTACAGTAAATCCAAAGCACAGTGCTGTACCAGCTACAGGAAGAAAATTAACTCTATCCCAGCCAAAACCAGAACAAACATCCACATAAAGTGGAACTGAGCTGATGTCTTGTATGATGGTAATATGAATACACTGGAGTATATATAAACCTCAATATATTATTTACATCTACACATACATATTTATGTATATGTGGCAATTTATTAATTAATACTGGTATAGCTCAAGCTGTGTCCACCTATGAGGGGAGTTGCAGGACCAGTGCTTTCATCCTCTGTTTTTGTTCCACAGCTGTTCTCTGGGAGATGGTCACTGCTCAAATGTAAAGTGAGTAACTCTAAGTTCAAGGCTGGTATGGTTACAGGCTTTAGGCAATATGTGAAGTGGGCACATTTTATCAACAAATTCTATTGTATGAATACGTATGCATCCATGTTTATTTTTTAAGGCATTTCCAAAGAAGATAATATGCTCTCTTCCTCCATAACTGATAGAAAAGAGCACAACAGCAACTATACCTCTGTATCAGAGGTGTGAGGTCAGGGAGAGGGTCTCAGCTTTGTCACCCATATAAAGCACCTGGTAAGCAATTTAAAAGTAATGTTGTACTGACAAAATCTGTTTCTTTGGACTGATTTACAGAAGATTCCGTACCTGCAATGTCTTCTCTCTTTACTTTAAAGCTAAATCAGAGAGTACAGCATACGGCTTCTCTGCACTGTGGTGCTGTGTTCCCCCCTCCCTTCTCTCCAGTTTCACCTTTACTACCAAGAAAGATGAGGAATCTAGAAAACAGGGTAGCTTCTTGATTTCCTCCATCAGCAATATATATCCCATCGACATGGAGACTGCTGCCTCAGGTCTCTTCTTTGTGTCATGTTTGCCAGCTAGTGTTTAGTAACAAGCGTCACAGTCTGCTCCTCTGCTTTGAACTGGAACACATTTTTGTTAGCCCTTGCATCCAACTGAAAGCAGCTTTGTATTGATTTAATTCACCCTTTTTAGTATGACCATACTCACAATGGGGGATGTGCATCCAAACTTCCAGCTACTGCACAATTGCCACTGGGCAAAAATTCAAGTGATTTGGCACAGCATCTGGTTGGGAATCAATTCCCATTGGTTCATTCTGTCCAGTGCATGCCTTCCTTTTGATTGAAATGCAAGGCATTTTTTAGCAATATTGATGCCGGTGACAATCATCCTCATAGCACTTCTCTGTCCTTTTGGGTTGCGTATTCATCGAGTGTTAATGGAAATAAGAGATGCAAAATATTTGAGGAGGCGGTATGTTACAGATTTCACGTACTCACTTTATTACACTGGCAAAATGACTTATTCATTTACAAATATACAAATTCATCAGATTTGTGACTGACACTTAGTATGCCTCAATTTTTTCTAGAATGATAATACTTAAATTTTAAGATGTCAAAATTGTGCTTTTATTTAACTGCATAGACTACTCACAAATCTAATAGCTTTCGTGTAGAAAAGATAAGCTTCATGGCTAGAAGTATGACATATCTAATAAGCCTCTTTTATTTGTAAAACCTCGAAATTAAAATCAGGTGTTAAATAGGCTGTCATTTGCACCTGTGCAAGTGAATTTGAAGTTGGGGAGTTTCCTGAGCTGGACTAGGTTGCAAATATGTTGGTTTCATTTGGCTGTAAATACATTTGCTTCTTATCATTGTTTGCCATGCAGCATGACTGCAGTGGGTGTGAAAATGGAGGTGTGATGTTTTCCAGGTTGTTGCTAGTCAGGCAAAAGTTACGAAACAGTCTGAAGATAACCTTGCTAAAGCTGACCCTCTTCTTAATGCAGAAAATCTTGCCTTAAATGTTATAAATACAATAATGTGTATCTGTTTTTCGCTCTGTGGGAGAATTACCAAATTTTTTTCTCCAGTTGGAAGTTATGGATCTATACTTCTTACAACTGAGCTGTGTAATCTCATCAGCTTTAAGATAAACCTGATGGACTTGGGAACTCTGTCAGTCTTGGTGCTGTGACCCCTTCCCTGGGGAGCCTGTTCCAGTGCCCAACTGGGTGAAGAACCTCTTTCTAATATCCAACCTAAACTTCCCCTGACACAGCTTCAGGCCATTCCCTTGAGTCTTGTCACTGGTCACCACAGAGAAGAGAGCAGTGCCTGCCCCTCCTCTTCCCCTCACGAGAGGCTGGAAAACTGCAAAGATATACCCGGAGAAGGTAATTGAGAAAGTGTTATGAGCACATTTAAGAAATGTAATTTATTTGAACAGTCCAACTAAATGAGATTTTATTGCTAGGCATAGGTTTTCCAGTGATATTTCAAGAAAATATCAAAGATCACAGAAATAGCAGGAGCTTGTCAAATTCAAAAAATGTTCCCAAGTTAATTGCAAGCACCTTCACCATCATATTGCCAAAGAATACACTTAAATGTCAGTATGTTTTTAGGACATATAAAGGCTCCGAGATGTATATAAAAAAAACCAGATTCCTCAGATGGGTGCCACAGAAAATCCTTCTCCAGAGAAGCTTCAGAAATTTCAGCCTAATGCGTACTATTAATGTAACGGTGTGACAGCTCTTCAGAAAGCTGTCATTATCAGGCTTGTTTGGACTGGACCATGTCAGACAACCACAGGCTAAAAACTCAGTGTTCAGCCTTACTTGCTCTAATGTACCTCAGTCAGTCATAA
Organism: Lepidothrix coronata; assembly: GCF_001604755.1. Lineage (NCBI taxonomy): Eukaryota > Metazoa > Chordata > Aves > Passeriformes > Pipridae > Lepidothrix > Lepidothrix coronata. Next base: position 9,250,551 of record NW_016690187.1, read on the forward strand.
GAGGAGCCAGCACCTACACAAGAGCATACCCCGTTCTTGCCATACCTTGGAGGCCTGCAATTCCCAAAAAATGCCATATATGAAAAGGGAAAAAAGCTCCTGTTTGGTTTGTTTGGGGTTTGGGAAATACTAACTTTTATCATTGGTCTGAGCAGCCGGTGACAGCAGTGCTGAAATGCCGAAGAGGTAGGCAGTGGGAGGTTTACAGCATGTCTGTTTACATTGCCTTGTCTCCTTTGTGCTGAATTCCTCTGTAGCACATCCTGTCCATTTGTCACCAAGAAATAAGATATAGTGACCAAGAGAAAGTTGCTCCAAGTGAAGGATTAATTTCATACCATGTAAGAAAGATGGCTATTGATACTGCATGAGGGAACACTTATCATGCTGATGGATTTTGTGTACCTGATAGTGTCAGAGACCAAAGATTCAGTTTGCAGCTTTTGCAAGTTCTGAGGCTCAGTTAAGCACCAGCACATTTTAAAGTTGAAACCTTGCTTCATGAGATGGCATGAGTAGATTGAATCCTACCTACTCAGAATAAGTCCTAATCCTCAGTCATTCTTTACTAACTCTGATGAGATACTGAAGAGAGAGTAAGGTTCCAAAGCCTTTCAGTTGTTATATATAAACAGCTGCTAATTGTGGAGAGAAAAAATAATTTTTTCATTAATGATAAATGGATCTTTAACATATAGTGTCAAGTCTGTGTTCCATCCTCCAGTCTCTGCTCTTTTCTTCAATTCTGTACTGCCCAGGTTATCTAAAGTTAAATGATTGAAAAGTATAAATAATAAGAGATCAAAACACGTTAGGAAAGAGACACACTTCCCATCATATTAGACTGCAAAATTCTGTTCTGATTTAAGAAGTAAACATACCAGCTCTGCTTCTCTTTAATGTGGTAGTGTTGTAAAGGATAGAGTAATTTACGAAAATGTAAATGTATATCAGAAGATACTGATATACATTTTACCAATTTCTCTGTCCCCCTTGGGACAATGGAAAATCAAAGGCTTGTTATATTAGTCCTTACTGCTTTAAAATTGTTTGAGATAGGGATGTGGGGGAACACATGTTTAGTTTTCAACATGTCCAGATGTTACTATCCATATCTTTGAGAATACAATCCCAGTCTTCAAATAAAAGGAGTGACTGCAAAATTACCGATGGCCATACAAAGTAACAACATACCGAAATTAAAAAGTAAAATCATCAACAGTCATAGCTGACCATGAAACTGCCTCAAAGGAGTATGGGGGTTTTAGCTGTCTTCCAGTGTGCTTTAAGGCAGTGACAGCACAGGGCTGCACACATATCTTTCTGCAGAAGGCCTATGGGGGAATTCAAATCAAATCAGGAAACCCTGTGTATGAAGATCATAAGTGTACTACTGCATAGGTGGAGTTTTATTTTATGCCAAGTTATTTCTCATTGATAGTTTTGTAATCAGTTCTATCCCAGGGATTATTCAAGCCGCTACCTGGAAGACTCTGTTTGATCTATTGATCAATTAAGAAAATAAAGCAAATCAAGTTGTTGCTTAAAATTAAGTTAATAATTGACCCACTGGAGTTAATACCTCATTTAGATTAAACATTGAAAAGTTATGCTTCTGCAAAGTAATGAATTAAAATATTTTGTTACTTTGGTTTCTTACTGATTGATTTCAAAAACCCAGCAATCCCTGGTGAATAACAGAACTAAATTACTGGAAGTTTCAAGTAGATTTCATGTTAGTATATCAGTCATTAGTCCAATTAAATAATGTTTGTCTCCAGAGATTAATTGTTTCCCATATCCTGGAAAAACTAGAATGTTTCCTGGATCGCAGACATCTAAAACAGTGATTGCAAAACACATTATTGAGATATACAATATTTGTATATTTTGCAAGTAGAATGAAAAAATTGTGTTATTTTTTCTCTATTGAGGCTGTTTTTAGCAAACTGCTAGATTACCCAGAAAACAAGCCTGTATGAAGAGGTCATGCCTAATACTAAAAATTCTCGGAACTATAGGCTTAAAAAAACTAGCATTATCCATTCATTTGAAAATAGCAATAGGAGCCATGGGAAAACAATATCCTGCCATCAGTCTGAACATCCGTGGGAGTTGCTCATGCAAAGTAAAGGCCAGAACTGAGTGTTACATGATACATATTGACAGTCTTACTGAAGTAAAATTGCGGTATTCCCTTGGGTTGTCCTTAAGGTTTTGTAACTATTTTTTTCTTTGTAACAAAATTAATGAAATATGTCAATTATATTTTGCTTTCTTTGTGTATGAGATCACTTATTTCATTTTCTTTACACTAATACAATTTTTAGGTTTTGCTAATTAAATGCCAGAATGCAGTGGTTATGTAAGGAAGATAGGGAAAAGGAGCAGGAGATAATTTATTAGCAAAGAAAGACTTGTATTTTCAGGTAACAGTAAGCTTCAGTAAAGGGAAGGTTTGGAAAGAAGAACAGATTTAGTTTCAGAAGAAATATCCAAACTAATAATCAAAATATATATGAAAAACAGTTTTGAACAATTTTTACTATTGCTGGTACTGACTCACAACTTATCAAGCTGATATCTTTGTGGAACATATTGAAATTTCCACAAGCTTCACATTTTATTACCTGATTAGTAAATCTGCACACATTGTTTCCTTTTTGTCTTTTGGTAGATGGGTTTCTGCAAAACCATATTAATTTTGATAAGGAATACATTTCTTCACTTATTGTTAAAACTGTAAGAGATTATCCCCATGAGCCAGAGTTCAACTCAAAATTTGTGCAAGAAAATTTCATCTGCTGCTGCGCACAGTGCTTGAGTTGTTACATCATTAGAGTCCAGGAGGTAGGAAATTTCCTCAGGTCAAAACTTTAAAATTTACTTCTTTCAGCTCTTCATTTGTTACTGCAAAGAACTCACTTCATATGTATAGCCATTAAAAAAATACTAGAGAAAAAATATTTTGAATGTCATAAATTATTTTTTTACTGTGAGAATGGGTTGTATATCATGGCCATGCTTCATCTGAAGACTTCTGACCTTCCAAAAATAGCTGAGCCAAAGAGCCTCTGCACAAAGACCCAAACGATCTGAATTTAATCCTGGTTCTCTCACTGATCTGCAGGGTGACCTTGGGCAATCTCTGCGCCATTTTCCTTCTTGCTAAAATGAAAATAATAATACTTATTGCCTTTGCAAAGCACTTTTAGAGCAAAGCATATGAATCAATAACATCTTCTCCTTAAGTATGTGAAATAGCAGAGGAAACTGTTGCCACTTGCATTAGTGTGCTTTTAGCATTCAGAAATATGAAATTATAAAGATTATTGCATGGAAGGGAGAAGCTCAGAAGTGTTCCCCTAATCAATAAGTTGCCAGCTGGAATGCAAAGGAAAAGAGGGTAATGTACTATTTAGCGTAACAAAGAATAAAATATATGCTTTCAATGTGAGTATGGCAGCTACCAGTGCAGTCATACTGTATTATCTTGCTGTCTTGCTTGCTGCTGTGGCAGTAGAATTGTATAAAACATACAAACAGTTTGAAATTCTTACATTAGTTTTCAAGATTTCCAGTTTTTCTGGAGAGATCTGTCAATAGATACAAGAGGAAAGCTACGCTGAAGTGCTTTGACCACCTGTGTGTGCCTTGTGCCACATGTGTGGACTTCCTTCCCCCTGGGATGCTGCTGTACTTTGCCCCAGCAGATAATGAGCACAAGCCGTCTCAGCACAGTGTGGTTTACAAGAATGGCAGCAAGCACGATTTTTCACCTGTGTCTGTAGGTTTGCTGACCTGCAGACCCATTTGTGGTCCATGCAGATGGATTAATTGGACTTGAGTATTTGTACTTTACTTGTATACTGTCTCTTAGGATTTTATATCAGCGTTTTATATCAGGTACTACACAAGTCCAGTGTCATCTACTGTGCAGTCTAGGTGAGCCCTGGCAGTAATTAAAGTATTTTAAACCATCTGCTTAATTGCATTAAATATACACTGATGAGCTTGCACTGTTTGAATGATCTTCAAGAAGCTATTAGGCTAAAACAGTTCCCTCTTGGCAATGTTTAACTAACTCACAATGTTTGTTCTGTGAATTACAGCTGGTCTTTACACTGTTCGTAGGTCTTAGGTGTAGCAGAGCCCTGCTTGCTGCTGCTGAGCCTGGAGGTTCCTCCTATTCTCCTTCCCTCTGCTTTCTCATCACTACCTGTCAAGCTCTTCATTAATGAAGTGGAGACTTTGGAAACAGCGCATGAGAGACGGTGAGCAGTGAAATCCAGCCCTCTTCCTTCCCAGCCATGCTTGGAGCCCTGGCCCTGAGCAAGGAAGAATGCTTGTGCCTTTTAGTCCATCTGGCTCCATGTCAAATATACATCACTGGTCACCAGGGAACCAGAGTCTCTTCTACTAAGGGAGAACAGTGATAAGTTGTGCTGTGAATCTGACTGCAACAGCATAACGAAGTTGTACTTCCAGTTGCCTCTTAGGGCTTCTCAGCTGCAAGTGCCGGCTCAGCCCTGGCTGAGTGCCTGTAACAGGGCTCGGGCATTTCCAAGTGCTTTCTCCGTGGTGGCATTAGGTAACGTAGCCGTGCTGCAAAGGAGCCCTTCCCAGAGAAACAGGAGTAGCTTCCAGGTGCCCCAGGAGACGTTCAGAGGGAAGCCGGTGAACAGGGGCACGTCTGTGGAGTGGTCTGACATTGTCACCTGGGGGACCTTTTTGTAGGGCTGCTGTGGAGCCACAGGGCAGGGCATGGCAGCTGTGCATCCCAGCTCCTCCAAAATGAGGAGGCTGCAACTGCCTGCAGCTCTGTGCTCCAGGGGCACAGAAGGCACCGTTGGCTGTCCATGCTGCATGTCCAGCTCAGTCGCCTCTCTGCTTCCCTACAAGGAAAAAGGCACTGGAAACATGGGAGAAAAAGGCTACTGAAGATATATGTAAGAACTGTACACCAACAAACTTGCTTTGATTTTCATTAAGTGTAAATTAATCCTTTAATAGGTGTTGGAATCAACCCATCCTGAAGATTGTTTGAATATTTCACCCCTGCCAGGTGGGCAAGAGCCAGTGGGTAGTTTGTCCTGAGATCAAGCCCCACCCTTTCTATTCAGAAATCCCCCTTACTATTTAGTGTCTCCCAAAAGCCACCATGTAATATCTAATAACCTGGATTACAAATATTAGGATAGTATGAGGGAATACCATTAGATTATCTCAGCATAAACTAAAATAAGATTGTTAATGTTTACCCATTTTACTTGATGTACATGCAAAAAAGAAAATTTGCTGTTGGGTGTGGTATACTGTTTATGATTAAATGCTTTATTCATGCTTGTATGTCAATCTATTAGTGTGCTGTTAATTCAAATGTTACTATGATGTATTTTATCGCTGTTAGCACATTTATCACAGGTAGATGTGAAACTTAGACAAAGGTGTACATTCTCATTAATGATGAGCAGCCTATTCATCTTACTAGAGTGTAATTAATGTTAGTTACAATACTTAATTTTTCACTGTTTGTCATGGTGCATATTTAGCATTTCTTCTGTCCTTTATCAATCTGCTCTCCTATCATATAAGCCCATCAAAAAGATATATGTAAATATCTGACCTGTTTTGAAGCCTAGTTTTTGTACATTTCCAAGAACTGGAATGTTTTTATTCTTATCCTGTAGGCAGCATATTTAGTTAAAAAACAGACTGTAAAGTGTTGTCCACTACTTTGGGTTCTGGATTAGGTTTATTTGCAATAGTAATATGACAATCAGTTAATGAAGTAAAGCAGGGAACACAATGAAGACAGAGGTACTACTTGCTGTAGTACTGTGCTGTGCTTGTGTGAGGTTGTAATGGTCCCAGTTGTTCTCCTGGATTTTCAATCACATGGTTTTTGTACTATTAAGAATATTAGTTAAATATGTTACGTGAGTAATACAGCTCCAAAAATAATAGAAGCATGATGTATCTGAAAAGAGTACGTTATTTGGTAAATAAGTGTTACAACAGCTTGTTGTTATATTTTGGGAGCATTGCTTTGTCAATAATGTTGTTAGCAGTCACAGAGCCAAAACACAGTCCCTTGTGCAGCGGTGCAAGAGGGGAAGGAGTTATGGCTAATGTTTCACACAGCAGGCGGGAAACAAGCTGTGCAGAGTTGGGTAAAAGGGAGTGAGTACTGAACACATTCTTGGATTTGCTTCCCAGCACGCTAATAAATCCAGCTGAGCTGGAATCCTAGGATAAGTCCATACGTTTGTATTGGTCCCAGGAACAACACAATCACCTTGGCTGAAACCTGGCCATCAGAGCATTTTTATTTCTCGATCATCCATAATTCCCATAATTCAGTTAAGTCGAACTGAAAGAGAACTGGTCCTTCCATTAGTCACTGGTGAATAATTTTCCTTTCTAAAAATATTTTTGCTGGGTCGACCAAATTCTTCAGGTGCAGAATGGATTTAGGATATGTTTTCTCAAAATTTCAAAGAACTCTGAGAGAAAGCACACCAATTCCTTTTCCTTAGTCTCTTAATTGGCAGACATTACACTTCTAACGTATTAGGGATTAGCTGTTATTTTCTGTGCAAGGACCTCTTTTGTAACCACTGTTTGAACTCTACCACGGTCTACTGTTCATGCTAGACATGAAACTGATTACATCTCCAATGTAATGAAATCCATCTTAAACTTTCATCCAAGCCATGAAGGGCTTTCAGAACAACATGAAGCTATTAGAAAATCCTTAAATTCCTGTGTTTAGTTCCCCTACACTTCACTTGTTTTGGGTCAAAAGGGAATTATGATTAACCCAAAGCATATAAATGAACTATTTTAACATATTTCAGTATGAAAATTCAATTTGGACACAATTACAAGTAGGTGTAATTGTAGTTTAGTAGCAAATTAAGAATAAAAATACTAACCTAGGTTTAGGCCTTTTAAACAAAACGATAGTTGAAGGTGCTCCATAGTGATTAAAGTACAATAATAGCCTGTGATGTGAACAGAATTGAGTAGTCTTTTTTCCATGGTACCAAAGCAATGCTTCAAAACAATGAGTTTGATTTCTATGACTGCACCCAAATCTTTTTATTAAAAAAAAAAAACAAACCTTCGAATTTTCTATGGCAAAAAGACCTACAAATTTTCCATAATAAAGCAAAATTCCTCAAACAACAGACTCTGGGATTCTCTTTCCTCCCACGCATCCCTCAGCCTTGAGTCATTTGAATAGAAGGAATTGTTAAAACAAAAATGTCTCTTTTAACTGATAAAGAATAAATACAAAGAAACTATGAAGTTGCCTTTAACCTTTATGGCATTACAAAGCTAGTTATAACAACATGCTGTAAAACACACCAAAAAGGTGAGTATTTCACTCCATTTTGATTTGACCATTTTGCTTTCAAAAGGAATTTATAAAAACTCCCAGGAACAATGAACATTTGAACTCAAAATGGTCCAGGTTTATTTTTACTCCAAAAGAAGTCTCAATAGAGATATTGATTTTCCAGCATTCATCCAATATTGCACAGAAAATGGACCTGACCTTGCAATCCCTAGTGGAGACAAGGAAGCAGTCATTACAGTCATAGTTCCCATTGATTTTAGTGGGATTACTTGCATAAGTAAGGGTTTTCAGGATACGACCTAGTGTTCCATTAGCAGTAAAACCAAGCGTACATGGATGTCAGATCTACTCCATTCAGAAGGGTGCAGTTTACCTTCCTGTTCTATATTTATCCTATGGTTTCATTACTGCCTATTTATTCTTCATATTTTTTATCTTCTGGCCCACAGAACCTCATCATTATGTGAAGAGTACAAGTCCTCCTGCCGTCTTGAGTGGGTTTTTTCACTGTATCTTCAAATGTAATTTTGAGTTCAGAGTTGATGCCTGCTCTTGTAGCTCTTTCTTCCTTTGGTTCTGTTTTCTGTAATGATAAAAAAAGTACTTCGGGCTAGGCACTATCTCTCACTGTATTTTTTAATTAATACATTTTGGAATTCTCTGGGACCAAATGAGAAGGAGACATTACTGTACTTTGCAAAGTAAACACAGAGTAGTAGAAAGCTAAAGCCTATAAGCCCTTTCCCAGAGTGAGTTTCTCCTTAAACTTTAGGAGGTTTCTTGTGCCCCATGGCTCCTACAGGAATGTTACTGCAGAACCTCACTACTCAAACAGATAGAAACCTCCTAATTGTGACTTTAAATTTATCCACTGACATTTTATTCAGATTTGTTCTTGTGAAGCTTGTCCTTTATCTAAAGTAGTTCTTTTCCTTCTTTGGTATTTACTTACAGATGTGGCTATGGTAAGGAGTCACATCTCTCTGCCTTCTTTTTGTTTCATTAAATGTGAGCAAGGTGGAGGAGTGGTGTGCAAGAAACAGGATGACTGTATGTTTGTACAGTGCCTTGCACAATTGCCTAGTCGTGATTCAGGGCTCCACAGACTGACTTTGTTTCAGCAGTGAGTAATAATGACCCTTCAGAACACATGTGCTTTATTCTGGATGGACACCATTAATTCCTTCAATTTTCATTGAGATGCAGAGCTTTAGAACAAGGATACTAGCAACTGATTATTTTTGTCAGTGGCATTTTAAGAGAAATGAAGAAATGAAATGTACAGTATATTTCAGTTCGCAATGATCATTCTGGTGTTCCATTTGCAATGGAAATGAGCATATAACATATTCATGTGTACAGATAAGGAAAACGACAAACATTAACAATCCTTGCTCTATTCATTTATAATATTCAGTTTAAAAAAATTAAAATCCTTCCATTCCATAGTTTTTAGTTTTGTTTCAGCAGCACAATGCCAAACAAAAAAAAGAGAATTAATGGATAAAATACACTTAATTACTTTCTAAGTAAGCATCCTGAAAATTACTATAATCTAAACCACAAATTCTTTGTAAATCTATCTACTAAAAATATATATAATTCCATTCCAATTTTTTAATATATTTTTATATGNTAAAATTCCTTATTAAATCAAATAAACAAATAGTGTGTGTTTGTTACATGCTTATATTTTTATGGCCAAGCAGCTTTTGATGTACAACTCTCAGCTTGTTTAAGTGGACTGCAGTGTTTGCCTTCTCAGTGTCAGTCAGTTTCTGCACAATTTAATCTGCCACTAAAAAGAAGTTTTTTGCTCTTATGGGTATAAAACAGTATGCCAAGGATAAATCAGTGCCGCTTACCTTCCATAAAATTTTAGACACAACAAGAAAATGCAGCTCTTTCCTTCTCTCATCTCAATGGGATGTTAACCTAACAATCACAATTTTAAGATGGGGAAATTGTTTTGAGTAAAAATAAATTGTCCTGCAGTGTTGTTTCATGGAAGGAACATTGGACCTGTGGTTCACAGCTTATGATATCTGGTTTTGGAGGACTGGAGTGAAAGTACAAACATGTAGAGAAAGAATGAAATATGAGTTCTAGATGGTTCAAGTGAGCTGAAGCAGTTCAGCAATAGATATCCTAGAATCCTGCAAAGAGGCTTATTCTCTGACTACCTTCCCTGGCATATTGCCATCTCCTGTCAGAGCCCCCGAGGAATTATTCTCTCTAAGTGTGAAGATTCCCTTTTTTCCGCTTTTGTTGAGGTATCTAAAGATATTGGGCTTTAACTTACAGCTTATATTTGCTGAACAAAACAGAAAAAAGTATTTGTGGTTTTCTCTGCAGCTGCCAGGAAAGAGAAGTCCATTATTTGTAGCTATAGGGGAGCAGCAGAGGAGAGGTCTTTTGTCTGCGGCTGCTTTCCGGGGCCAGAAGTTGAGGCTGTTGCCAGCTGGGAAGGGCAGGCTGGAGCAGCCACTGCTGCTACTGCTCCAGGGTTTCCCAGGGAGGCTTGCAAGCCAGGCACTGTCCTGTGTGTGACATTTGTACCTTCACGTGCTGTGAAACAAGAGTTCTCAACTTTGGATCACAGTGAAGAGAAAATGAGCTGCCCCTCAGGAATGTGAAGCTGTGGTTGACCTGCCCACAGCCCTCCTTCCCACCAGCAGCACCTCAGGGCACCCACTGGCACCTGCAGGATGTATCTCTGCAAATGCGGCTGCAGAACAGCAATGCCGCAGGTGTAAAATCCTTATGATCAGATGCTCCCTGTTGTGACCCTGAACAAGTTAATCACATCACTCCTCTTGAAGATTCAGACTGCCACAATGTAATTTATGTAGGCCCTCAAAGGTAGATGGAGACATCAGCTATTGATCACAAGGAATTGCTGCCAGTCAGTCTTTCTGTTAGTTTCCATCCTTGTGATGTGTTTTAAAAAATATTGTATGATTCAAAATTATACCTGTAAAAACTACAAGTAGAAAATTACTGTGTGCATTTATCTTTAATAACAACCTTGCGAATATTTATAGTACCAGTAGAGTAGAATGTGTTATACTACTTTATTTCCCAGTCTGTTTTAAATGATATTATTCATTAGTAGTCATGAAGTGGTATGACATATTTTTATGTTGCTTGTTTGTAACAAAGGTTCTTAATACCTTTTCATAATGAAAGGGGATAAATGCTCACATGGAATAGGGGAAATCGTGCTTGTAAGAGCACAGAGTGTTGTCTTAGGGTATTAAATTAGCATTTGGTACTGCTCTGATTTGTGTGTATTTCCAGTAAATGTTTCAGTTACAAATCACTATAATACACCTGTATTCTGGTTCTTCAATTCATATAGCATTTATATCCTGCCAATACTGTGTCTTATAAATATAAATATGCAATTTAATTTAATTCAAGCATGCAACACATAATTTTTCTTCTAATTAAAATACGATATTGCAATATGGGAGCTGCCTGGGGCAAACAGGACACATGAGATTGCCAAGCCAAAGGGAATACAGAGACAGCTCTGAAGGCTGGCAGGAGGAAGGTACAAACCTTCTTAGCCCTCAATGATGCCCCTTCTGGAGGCTGTGGTGTTTCTGGTACCTGCAGGTCCATCCTGGACTTACTGGCCCCACTGCTGAAGAGAGTGGGGAGCCCGGTGGCAGCAGGGCACACCGCCCTGTGGTGCTGCACTGCCCTGGTGTCCTGCCATTCCTGTGCAAGGTGGTAGGAGCAGCACAGCTGATTAGTTTTACTGCTGCCTTGTCGTGTGCAGAAGTTGGCTGACGTGCAGCAGAACTCAAACAGTTCTGGGGAGGAGGAACTGCCCGACAGCAGCAACTCGAGGGATTCCTATCACGCTCTCTCAGAATCGAACAAAACAACACAAATAGACCTTCTGCATAATGACTCAAAAAACTGTTAATGGCCATCTTTAGTAACATAGCAACAGCCAAACCCTTGAAAAGAGGAAGTTTTCATTGAGAAAGCGTTTCATTTTGAACACTGAAATTTGGTTTAGAGTATGAAATAAGTTTTGAAAGGAAGCTGATGATTAAGAAGAAATGCAGTGGGCATTTAATAAATGGAGGAACCGCAAGATAATTAACTGGCATGCATAAAGATTCATGCTTTATACCAAAATTTTAATTTTGCACATAAATGTGCCTGATGTAGGCAGCATTTAATCACCTAGCTGACAGGAGTAACTACTTTCATTTAACCTTGACTGAAGATCATGAATTCTAACAGGTTTAATTGGATACATCATTTAACAGAATGAACAGAGCAAATTTTTCTCAATTCATAGGTTCTGATTGACATGCACCAGCAATAAGGCGTTGCACAATTAAAGCTGATCTGTATTCCTGGCCTGGGCAGCAATTGCCATAGTGATGTGACACTGTTTGATCACTGTGGCACTGAAACTATACTGAATTTCCCCTTGTTTTGAAAAGGGCAATGCTTTAAAAAAAAAGAGAGAGAGATAAAGAGATTTTGGCACTTTAATTTTTTTTTTTTTTACATTAATCACATTTATATGCACAAACTGTAAGGGAAGGAACTTGTTATCAGTAACTAAGGGGAAAGAAGGAAAAATGGTATATTCTTTTATCCATTTAGCACATTATTTACAGAAAGTCAAAAATGTGGATAGTCAAATGAATTGTAACACATTAAGGGCCTGATTGTTCTGGGCTTCCATTTGAATAGGGAGTAGTGCTGTGCGGCTCTGATCTTCACCTGCAGTTTGGCCTCTCTGTCCTCACCCAAATCAGTTCCACATCACAGATAGCTTGCCAGCTGAGTAGGAATACTGAGAAGGGGTGCTCATATTGCAAATGAGGAAGAAAAGGATGAGAGGGAAGAAGTGGTGTCCAACAATGAGCTGCTACATACCTTTCCTGGCACACAGTGTTTGATATGATAAAATCTTGAAAAAATTTATGGAGGAACTGGCAACTTCCTCTTCCCCATATGGCTCCTCTCCATCCACATCCGAGGACTTTCACTGCCTCTGGCATCTTTCACAAGTTCTGGGTTTGACCTTTACGAACTAGGATTGTTCTTCCATTGTTTAACCATATACACATACATATACACACATATGCACACACACACACATATATATACACATATATGTATTCTTTTATGTCTCTGTTTTCCACTTAAATTTTTGCTTCCAATATATCATTTTTATTTTATTATTCTATGAAAAGGTTTGCCAAACACTGAACAGTCTGAGGGCAGGGTAGTACACAATGTCTTTTATCCTGGCTGCAGTAAAAAAAATCATTCCTAATTCCTGAATGACCTGCTAAAAAAGCTTCTAGCAAGTTCTGCTGTCCACCATGAGCATTGCAGCATCCATGCTCAGAGCAGCAGATGGGTTTTCTTTTTTTTTTCTTCTCTCCGTCTACTTAGGTTCAGTGCCTAAGCACTGGTCCTGATCTCATCTGCAGACAGACCTATTGCTACCCATTTGTCAACCTTCATTTCTGTAGAGGCAATGTACAAACATAGCAAGCAACAAGCTTTGTAGGAGTGCACTGCAGTGAGAGGGAGACAGAAATCTTGGGGAAAGCTGGAATCCTGATTGGCTCAAGGACATGAACTTTAAGTCAGGACCGCTAGATGTATTAAAAAATTTTTGTCACTTTAGAAGCCTCTAACATTCAATTATTTGCAATACCTTTCACTGTCAGCAGTATTTCCCACATAATTCATTGTAATACTGGCAAAGGCATTTGCCAGTATAATTTATCACTCAGTAACATTTTTAATTTTCAGGTAAATGATTGGGCCACATCCTCAGCCTCTGCAGCCATATAATGTCCCTTGGAACCATAGCGGATGCTCGTCTGCATGCATGGCGAGTTCTCAGACAGTCCCTGGATCTTCCCTGTGCAGGCAGGAGAGCCAGGATTTGGTCAGTGTGCCTCACTTAGCCTTGCTGACAGAGGTGCTGCCTGCTCTCACCTTGCATGGAGGCACAGAAGCCAGGAGGTAATGTGTCCCTGCTCTGCTCACTCCTGAAACCCTTTAGGCTGGGTGGGTGCTGCAAAACTACTGGGCCCTTCTTTAAAGGGTATCTTTGCACCCCATTTAGAAATGCTTGGGCTGTAATTTGCTCCAAATTTTTCCCAGCCTTCCCAATAAAATATCTATCTGTCCCATCGTACAGTTCCTTTTAATGTCCTATAATACACGCAGGTACCTCATGTTGTCTTCAAGGCAGGAAACAATAGCGTGCCTTGAGGCACTCATTCATTTCCCTTGGGAGATCCCAGTGGCATCCCCCAAGGTGCACAGAGCTTGTCAGTAGCACAGCTGGAATAAAGCACACACTTTTTCCAGGAGCCATGCTCAGCTTTGACTTTCCCTGGGGAATACCACCGAGTTCAGTAGAGATGCATTTCCTGAGCTGAGTTTGCTGCAGGAGGGAATCGTGTGTGTTTCTCTGGATACCACAACAGCCTCAGGCTCTGGCCACTTGCTCTGTTCACGTGCACCCAACGACACCTCTTCTGGATGGTCTCACTACATTGGGGTCTTACACAACCTTTCTGACCTTTCATTTATCAGCTCCCCAGTCAGATCATCCTCTGCACTCAGAGTCATTTGGGTGCTTTGCCCATGACTCTCAGAGTTGCACGTCACTCTTGCCTTGTCTTCCTGCTCAGTCATCCATGCTGAATTATCTTCCACTCTTCCCTCTGGGAATAACTAAGGCTTTGACCTAGTGGGACTGTTTGTGTGGTTAAATGCTTTGATGTACCAGACACTGAGCTGCTTTCTCCTAAATCTAAGGTGGCTGGGGATTTCAGGCTGTTTTCAGAAACAGTTTGTGCACTGGGAAGCATATGAAAGTCAGCAAAGGACACTAACTTGTGCATTTTCAAGTATTTTATCTATCATCTTTAAACCCTTCTGTTTTCTTTAGTTTCCAAACAGCTGCCTTTTCATGTTTTTGATCTTCTAGAGAGGATATACAGCTGTAATAAGAAATATATTTCTCTTCTTTTCAGAATCCTCAGGGAGCAGGGGACATTCCTTTTTTACTGATATCAGATCAATTTTGTAATTTCATTTTGAAGGCTGTTCTGAACAAGTGGGGGAAAGTAGAAAACCAGCCATATTTTTCCCCAGGTTTTCCTGAATCACCTTTGGACCATGACCTAGACAAAATTCTGAGCACAATTAATGTTTACACCTTTCTTGCACTATGTAATTTAACTTCCAGCAATATAAAATGGGACAGCAGAAGTATTTTTATGTGTTTTTACAATGTCCAAAGTTGTTTGTTACTGTTTTTATTTGAGAGAACTAGACACAATCCTGGCTGCCTTAACCACTGCCTTTGAGAGAGCTACAGCTGAGAAAATCCGCTGCCAGGAAGAAGTGAATAGAACTAACAAGGCTATTGAGCTGGCCAACAGATTAGTGAAAGGTCTGAGGTGAGGTCCTACAGGGCAGGCTAATGAAGCAGCCTACAGAAAGCACTTCTTTGTTATACACTACTGATCTGGCAATAACAGAGCCACTTAGCAAAGAACCTGATGAGCTGAAAAAATTATGTCATTATCATTCATTTTTTTCATAATAGAAACATGGTTTTGACCTTTGCATTTTCTTACATTTTTGCTTCATTGTGCTATATATTTACTGTAAGATTACCTGGTAACTAACCTATCCATGAACATTAGGAGGAGAAGTCGATTGAGGATATTGACAACGAAGGCAATTTATTAAAATGTGATGACTGTATTTGTAACAATTAAACAACACTAATGATACTGCCCAGGGTTGGGATACATAGAATAGAATATAATACAATTTGCACTACTTAGTTAAGCAATATGATAATTCTGTAATTATCTTTCTGAGATTTGCAGTGGGTATTTCAGGAGAGAATAAATAATGGCAAAGCCATGAATTATCAAAAATCCATATTGTCTGTTGATCCAGGCTGACTCAAGGGAATCCATACTCACTGATGGATTTTTTCATTTATCATTCATCTACTGATGAGGCTGCTTTTTATACACACACACACACACACACACACACAAACAGACTTTTCACAGATACTTATTTTATTGTAACATGCATTTAAGAAATCTCTTGTGGTGACTCACAGCCATTATAGGTTTTGTCCCCTTCTACCTAGTACTTTCAAGCTGAGTTTTATAACCAAACACATAGTAAGCAGCAAAAATAGAAGATCCATTTGTTATTAAGTGAAATTATATGGCTGCGTGTGGCTACTGGAACTTAAAATATAAAACAGGGCTTAAGAGTTATTTCCTGAATCAATAGAAAGGATTTATTGACTAGAGGGGAGGGAGGGCAATGCAGAAGGCCCATTGTTTCTGTTTAAAGAAGCAAGATGAATGCATTTAAAATGTTAACATCCTGGCTGAAAGTGTAATGTATTTTAGTGATTAATAATGCCTGTAAAACTAAACCATGTACCTAATACAGAATAATAAAATAAATAACAAAGCAGACCTCTTTAAAGTTTGACAATAAATGATTGTTTTAAGGTGTCTGATAATAATATTTTCTTCCACCTAACATATCATATTGTTTGGTTCTCCCATGTGCCTCCTGCTGGGCCTGACAAGTGCTGGAATAGCATACGTATAGAGATGAAAGGCAAAGTGTGGGCATGTTGGGGGGGAGGCATAATGAAAAATAATCTAAAGGAGGAAACAGAGATGAAAGGAAAGAAGGAAAGTTGAACCATGCACTAGATGAAGACAGTAAAATGAGTTTTAGTGGAAAGTCCTTCAGTTAGTACCTCCCAAAGCACCAGCTCCATGAAGAAGGTGGCCAGCTCGACAGATTGGTGATGGGAAATTGAATTCATTCCTGTTATTAGCTGTACCACATTTGGTCAAAGGCAGTAATAACCATATGACAGCTATTTGGAGACTTATAGAAAAAAAAACCATTTTAATCAAGTCTGTGGTAAACAATAGGTCAGTGTTTACTATTAGCAAACAGTGTAATACTGATGCCGATGTACTGTCAGTCCTGGCTGTTTCTTTTCCTTATTTTTGGCTAAGAAGACAGTCTCTTATTTCCTAGTTGTATGGCTAAGTTATTGCTGTGTGGAGAATGGCTCAGGAAATGGGAAAATGAAATTGTTCACAGCGTTTTTTATAATAAGCAAACATGTAAAAATTTCTTTACTGACTCTTCTTAATAAATACACTTTTACAGTAGAAATTATAATAAAATAATCAAACGTGTGTGTTTTCTTCTAATTCTTAGGGGGAGTGTTGACCAAACAGCAGGAGAGCTGATAGTGTCTAGCCAGGATCTGAGGGAAAGGCTTGCACCAACTGTCATGTCAAATCTCTTATTGACTTTATGGCATAAAAGATCCTTCCCAGAAGTAGAAATTGTTTTTTTCTGCCTTCTTCTCTGAGCCCTGGCATGCAAGGGCTGTTTTGGGTAGTTGCATGAGTAGTTGTTACTCTGTACCAAGGAATTCTTTGCTTCTGACAGGTGCCAATTATGCTGTGGACATCTGCCCTGGAGGTATTGAATCAAGCTGACAACTCATTTTATATCAATCAAACAACAACCATTTTCAATAATTTCCCATCCAGCTGGGACTGAATTTGCAAAAGTGATCTATGTATTAGAGACATTACCAATCCACAGAGACATTCATAACCGTGATTATGTTCTGTTTTCCCACAGAAACTCTTGCATCTGCACAAGAAAGCAACAACTTCTTCCACTACGCAGGAGGATGCTGACAACTCAATTTTGGTCACTTGCTGCCAAGCTCAACTTACAACAGTCAACTCACATCAGACTAGAAGGGTATTTTTTGCTTGCCATCTGCAAATCCCTTCTGTTGATCCTCCAATCGATGGGAATCTGTAAGGTAATACTGAAGTATTCACTACTGTTTAGCCACTGCAATGGGCGGTTTTTTAATAAATGCTTAGTACAGTTTTTTTAATCCTGTTTTTTAGGTAGAAAAGGAGAGCAGGGCTTATCCCCAAACCACTATTAGGAACAAAAGAAAATGCAATGCAGAAATGCGTTCCAGATTGCAACTTTTCTTTCCTGTAATAGTTTATTTTCAAAGTGGTACCGGCATCAGGCAAAATCTCATTCTGCTTTGCCTGAAAAACATTAAGGTAAGTGAGGGATGCAGATAATACCTTCTCTACAGATACATATTTTTTAAAATATACAGTTAATCAGAAAAAAACCTAGCACTATTCCATTCCCTTTTTGCCCTGTTAAACCATCATGTTACCTATATGAACTTCCTTCAAATACTTTATTTAATAAGACTGTATATTTGGAGGCAAGGAACTGGTAAAATGTTCTTCTGGAAAGGACCAAAAACATGCCCCTTGCTAGTGTTTGAACTACATTTGCCACCTGACTGGAGCTATAGGTGACAACTAACCTACAGACCTTAGCAATATGGTTAGCAAGCTAGAACAGTAGGCAGGCTCACCTTCTTCTTGTATTCTGTCAAGTGCTGTGCTCTGCTGTTTGCATAAGGGGACCAGCTTTTATTATTCTATTCTATCCCCAGTACTGTGCACTAGGGCAGCACAAAGCAAAATTTAGTGCTTGGATATAGTATTTGCTTGCTAACAATTGTTATATTTAAGGCTGCACTAAGACTTCTGTCTTAACCTGCTGTTCTCCCATGCTCGGAATATTCTTAAAAAAAAAAAATCCCTTTCATGTGAAATTTTTCATGCTTGTTATCAGCTGAAATATGATTTTTTTGGCAAGCCTGAATAAAATTCATTCATTCATATTTGAATTATGCAAGGAAGTGGGTGTGGGGAGAAAGGTCTCTTCTTTAGCACATTCATAATTCACAAAAAAAGCTGCATATTACAAGCTGAAACTTTCCAGGTGGCTAGTTTTGACTGAAGGGTAGTCTTCATGCTAATTACAAAGAGAGAATGACTGAAAGAAAAATGAAAGAGAAAAATTAAAAATGACACATATTGTGATTAACTCATTTGTTTTGTAGGTGTGTCATACAAAGTTCCATTGTGAGCCACTTAGAGCAAGTTTAAAGTAACAATTTCATTTAAGTTACAATGAACTACTATAATTACATAATATCAATGTTTTGTGCTGCAATTTCACTAAGAATTTCCCTACAGAAGCTGCAGAAGCTTTTACTTATGCAAATGTGGAAGCTCACAGTGAAATCAGTGCAGAATCTTATGAATCATTAACTTTGGCCAGAATGCCAGTCTGGGGAAGGGGGGGAATGGTGGTAGTAACTCTCCCTGTGCTCTGGGTTTCCCTGAATGCTGACCTGCTGAGGAAAATAGCTCTGAGTTTTTCAAGTTGGTTCTAACTTACTACACTGACTGTGAAGGACACTACACCACTAAAGCTTTGTTATTCTCTTTTCCTTGCTATATTCCCATATACTAGTGGACATAACAGGTGGCACATGATCTGATCAGGACTGTGTGACTGACTCTCCACAGTACCAAAGAATTACTGCAGTGGAGGGTATGTGGGTAGCAGAAGTTTGGAGTGTTACAACAGTCTCAACACATGGAGAAAAGGTGCTGTGACGTGCAGTTCCATGCTCTCATAAAACACCTGGAAATAAAATACAAGCATGTAAATAAAGCAATATAACTCTAATTTTAAACATCTGAAGGTATAACTGGCAATGGTTCCCATAGTAATTTCTGACCTTGCTCCAGATGGAGCAAAGATGAGTTCAGACTAAATTTAGTTCTACCCAGCACTAAATTCCCAGTAACCTCTTGAAAGCAAAATAAGAACTGTTACATTCAGTGCAGGAATTCTCATCTGTTTTTTTTTCTTCTGAGTGAAATGAGGAGAAATACATTTTTCCCAGTGATGCTGCTTATTTTTACAAAACAAAACAAGTGAATGCTGAGACACACTAGCTTCTGTAAATAGGAATTTAAAACTTAACCTTTATTATTCCAGGTTCCCATTCCAGGAACAAAAGGTATTGATCCAGTCACTGTGTGGATGGATGATACCACAATTGCTAAATAGAAAAGTGACAGCAGTGCTTGACTATGGCCACATAAGAAGTCCCTGGTCTTACATTTACAGTCGTTGGCATATACTGATCAAACCTCAGCACTGGGGAATAAATGGATAAAAGTTATATCTGATTCAGATTTATAAATTATCTATTTGAGGCAAAAAGGGAAAGAACTGCTTGGCAGCTACAAGTGCTAATGAGAGTAAAAACAGATGCAGAGCTATCAAGAAAACATGGCAGCTATTATTCGTCTGAACGCTTGATGTTGCACAAGGTGTTAATGCCCCAGCAACCATAACAACTCTGCTAAAGTACATTACATTCATCAAAGTATAACGAATGGGATACAGCACACTGGCATTGTGTCCCCTGCCTTTCACCAGCCCAGTACTAGAATGACTCTATAGGTGTGTGTCTTACAGCAAGTATTTCTTGCTGGAGGCCCTGTTTTGGTAGACAGCTTGGAAGAAATTACTGATCTTGTACTTGACCCAGTATATTGCAAGTTATGTTCAAAGTATTTTTAATAGTCTGTTATTTTCTTCGTCAGCTCTCTCTCTGTGATTATGTTCTGCAAGTACTCAAAGTAGCTTCCTCTGAAAGCTGTCTTCCTTGTATGATAGTTACCTTAACTCCCAAGGATTGCAGTGCCCAAGACGTGTTAACTCCAGTTGGATTTTTACTTGTCTATTTTTCTTATTTGTACCCTTGCATGCACTACAGTTCAATGACTGCAATTTGAGCACTCCTTTCTATCTAGCTGAACAATCCTCCCCAACACACCACCATCCTGATGTGTAATCACTCAGGAGACATAATCATTCACTTAGAACTAAAATAATTCTCCTACCATTTGCTCCTTGCCTCCATTCTGCCCTTTTTCTCTGATTTATTGCACTTATATTCCTTATGGAAATATTTTGACATCCATCCCCTCTATTCAAGTCTTGTACCCACCCTTGGAGGGAGTGCTTTGAACAGAGGAAGGCCAGGATGAGTGTGTATCTTATATACTCACCCTTTTATTCCAGTGTCATTTCCCCCACCTCCTCATTATATTCCTGATCCCTTCCCCTCCTTCTAGTTTAGCTGTGCCTACTGTCTCTCCTACAGCTACCAGGAGTCCTCCCTTCCCTCCCCTGCCCCTCTAGTAAATGTCAGAAAATATTTCCTCACAGCCTGTGCTACTCAGGATTGTGTCTGAGTAAAGGGATCCCGAACCCCAGCCTTGTCTAAGCTCTCTAAATCACTTGACCCCAAAAAGGTTGCCACAGGACAGCACTTATCTACAGCGCAGGCTGGAAAGAAAGTGCTGCTAATGCACTGATTTCCTTCAGCTCCGAGCTTTGCATCTATTTAGACTGCAAGAAAGTATTTAGTGAGCCAGAACACTGAAATTGTTCCTCTTCAAGCTTAGTCAAAATTACTGTGAAATTCCTTAATTAAAAAGTTCAAGCTGAGAAGCAAAATGCTTTTGAATTCAGCCATCACAGTGCCCCACTCAGTACTGTACCTTCTGCCTCTTCTTTATTGCTCCCTTCATGTTCTCATGTTACCTTACGTGCTGCCTGTTGGTTTTGCTTGTTACGAGTGTCCCCCCCGACTGCCACCCTCACACTGCATCGACAAGCAGAAAGCTCTTTATGCCAAGTGTTGACCTAGTGGTGTGCACCAGCCCAGGGTGGAAGAGCATCTTGAATTTCTTGCTCCCCTGGGAGCATTTGATTAAAGGAGGATTTTCATGGTGTGTTGAGATTCAGAACGTGGCTGCTATTCAGTAACTGCTGGTTGCAGTTCTGAGCCTGAATGCATGCTGAGGCTCTGCTGGTTTTGTGGCAATAAGCTGAGTCCTGGGACAATGAATTCTGCACGATTTTCCCCAGTGTGCAGAAAAGCAGAAATGAGACCATGCTCACACTCACTGCCAGGCTGCTGGTTTTGCACTCAGGGACACAGGCTTCACCAGATTTTTCACTGATTCCCTATAGAAGGCTTCATGACCTGCTCTCTAAATGGGTCTCGGATTTAAAGAATTTGACTCAGCTTCAGTATTATTCGCAGTGTGTGAGGTCAGTTTGGAAACATTTGGAAACTCCCGACTGAGGACATTTCAGGAGTGTCTGCACTACTCTCACACCTGCACAGGCCCCAGAACAGCACTTGGAAATGTTGGATACCTCACAGCACAGCGTGCCTTTTACAGACCTCAGTAGGCTGAACCTGATACACAAATACTCACATGTACTTCTCACTGTGCTCAGAGGAATACACAATCTAAATTAATTTCTGCTATTATAAACCTAGAAAAACTTTTCTATAGCCCAGGAGATGGTTCTGGAGTCACAACAGAGATGTGTTGTGTACAGATGTACAGAATACAGTTCACAATTTTATTTCTTTCTTCTGTTTCTAGTAATTGAAGATTTAATTACTAAAAACTATGCTTACAATGAAACTTGAGGAAATCAGAATATTTTAAAAGGAGATATGTATTTCCTTTATTTCCTATGGTTTGATTTAGGGATTTGCAAACTTACCACTTCAGTCTGAACTCATAAAGCAGAAAGATTACTTTAAAATTAAGTTGTCAGTGCTTTGGGATGAATTATGGATACTTTCTTTGGCTGCTGACAGTAATTTCATTTGGGATATTCTTCTCGCTGAGAAGCTGTAAACAACAAGACTCACAACAGCAGAAATACAAATAAAGAAAAACAACTAGAAGAATTAGATCGACTACAATAATAATAATTTTCATGATGAATTTGGCTCCTTTGGGTCTAAACCAAATATGTTTATTTTTTAGAATTGTATTTATTTCATAATCTGTATTTTTCAATTTACTTATCCACAGTGAATATATCCATGTGTGTTTTCCCTTCAAGAATCACTATGTCTCCATCATGAGGAAAATAAAATAAAACTTTTCAAATCACCATAAAACTAAATCTGCAAGAGGGGAATTTTAGTGTTTTATTTTACATACCATATAAATGTAGCTTTCCCTGGGTCATTTTTTTCAACAACTCCTTTTTGTGCTAACTTGTTAAAAATTGTGTCACAGGACCCCAAGACTACAAGGAGCTGTTAAACCATTTACCCAAGAGACCAAACACAAGCACCACCAGGGGAAGGATTAGTGAGCAGGATGCTCAGACACTCATTTTTAGCTTGGAGTGGCCACAGCTGATTGCAGTTACATCTGGCCACTGGATGTGTGCCTCTTCATGTGAAAGCTGGGGACACTGAAAAGTTAATAAAAGCATTTTCCAACTCCATAAATGCATTGCAGGGCACAAGACATTCCTTTCTGCTATGGTGATGCATATGACTGTGTATCTTGTGCAAGCAGTTACCGGAGATGCAAACCAGGAAGTGGATGTTAAAAATAATTGTATTATTAAATGAGGAATCAATTAAGAGATAAATATACCCTTAATAGTAAGAAAATATGATCAGGTAATATCAGTTGTATATCTTTTCCATCATCAGAGTGCTTTAAAAACTTTCACATTTACTCACAGTATGTCTCTCTGATACAGGAAAACAAGGCTTTGTTCAGGTGGTGAATGAAGTAAGAGTGCAAAGGACTTGACCAAAGGGTATCAGCAAGTCAGTAAACTAAAACTCTATGCTATCAATAAAATCCTTAAAAGAAACTGTGTTTTTAGTTGAGTTTCAGGAATTTTATGGGCAAAGAGTTGAAAATTATGACCAAGCCGGCTCGCTCTTCTAGCTTCATGCTTGACCTGCAGTCTGCGGAAAAAATTGGAAATTATCTTGGAGCTTCACAGAGCTACCATGCCTGACCTGTCCTAATTCATGTAAGATGTTTCAAAGAAGCAAGTTGATAATGATCCAGGCATTCATAGCATGCATGTATTTGCCTTGTCATAGTATTATTCTCACATAGTCTTTAGACAACCTCAAACATTACAAAAATCAGCATTTGCATTGCCATTATAAAATTTCTTACTTTTAAAATCTAAAGATTGCAAAGAAGCTATTTCAGAGAGCAAACAATAGAATATTTAGAAGAAAGAAGCAAACGTTTTGCTAAAATCATTTTGGGAAAAATAAAAGCCTTCAAGGATTTTGAAAAAGGCAAACGTGGAGCTTAAAGGAACTTCTACCAAATTCCACCATAGCTGCATTTGAAAGGTAAACTGTGAGAATTCAAAAAATTCCAGGCAAGGAGATTTCTCTTACTTTAGAAATCTATATATTTTAGGCATATTTTTTCATAACACTTTGTGATATTACATATCACAGTACTTTGTGTTGTCATTTACATCGGTGAAGTAAAGACTGGCAGCAATTCGACTGATCACTTTCAACTGAAAAACCACACAAGATGCTGCCACAGAAAATCACCCCTTGATTTCTTGAGAGTTAAATTGCATCTGCAAACGATGTCAGGTTCCACTTGGAGTAAGCTCTGGTGTCTAGTGCATTTCTGCCACTGGTTATCTTTCTTTTTTGTTTCTTCAGATAAGATATACTTGCATTATAGCTGCTAATGAAAGAAGAAGATAATCCTGAAATGCTTAGTCACTTTTATACTTTTTAACTGATGCTGTGAAGAAGTGACAGAATCCTGTAGTTAACATGATTCAAAAGATAAGGGGGAGGAGAAGGTGGAGAAAGATTATATAAAATGGATTTATATTGCTTCTACAACTGAATTGTTTTCAGTATAATGTCACGCTCTTAGTGTGGGGGATTCTGCATGTGTCGTGATTCTGCAGATGTTCTGGCACACTACACGCAGCTGCACTATTTGTCATGGGCAAATTTAATAGCAAGATGCTTGTTACATGTTCCCCCTATTCTTACTTCACAAAAAACACCGAGGGGAAAGTAATCCACTACCTGGTAGCTTGCTTGCTTCCCTTCTTTATACAGCCTTTTAAAACACTTTAAAACAAATTTTGGAAACACCATCTTTTGTACTACATTCTGTAACACCTGCAATTACAGATCTGTTACTTTTGCTAGAATGATTTTGTTCTTTCTAATGGTTGTATTGCTAATTAAGTAATTTTAAGTACTTGAAAAGGTCATATTCCTAACAGTGGGAGGGGGAGGGGTCTTCAAGAGCTTCATCCTTCAAAAGGGAGAATACTTTCTGGTAAGTACTGAATATCCTCTGTTCTCAGTGACTGCTGATGAAACTCAGAAGCACTCCATGCAGCAGTATGGTAGAGCCAAGTGCTGTCAGAAATTTTGCAGAGCTCAGAAGAGCTCTCCCACCCTTCTAATCTTAAAATCCTGTATTCTTTCCTCTAAGTATTCTCTTTCCTAAACTTTGTTGGTCCAAGGCCAGTGTGTTAATCAGCTCTTCGGGACCATACCCTTGAGTTCCAGCTTCTTGCCAATGTATTCAGAAAGTAGAACAATATTTTGCAAAAAGAAAAAAATATTAAAAAAAGCAAATTTTTTTCTCTTGAAAAGCCTATAACATGCTGAAACATGGGTTGTCTGGTTAGTGGCAAGGGAGGTAACTGAAAAACTGTCAGCACAAGGAGAAATCTGGACTTCAGAAGAATGAACTGAAGTAGAAGCAGATCCAACTTAACCAAACAGGACAAAACTCAAGAAGACAGTACAGCTGTAGAACAAGTTAAGGGTGTTACACTATCAGCAAGTATATGAACAAAAAACAGATGTTATAAATGAAAAATTTTCATATAATTACTGTATCTCCTACAGTACAAGAAAGACATTAACCTACTGGTGCTACTCCAGTGGGAGCTGTAGCAGGGAGCGTGCTGGGAGAAGCTGAGGGCGCTGCAGTTCTTCAGCCCTGAAAAGGCCAGGAGGGCAGGAGGATTTGTTGCTGTCTGAAAATACTTCCCCGGAGGCTACAGAGAAGACAGAGCCAGGTTCTTCTTAGGGGTGCACAAGGACAGGAAAGAGGCAACTAGCAGAAGTCAGAACAAGGGAAATTCTGACCAGGAATTAGGAAAAATTATTTACCTCATTCACCATGAGGGTGGTGAAATATTGGCAGAGGGGCCCTAGGAGGTTGTGGCCCTCTCAAGGTGAGATCCCTCCAGATGAGGAGGTCTGTATGTCCTCTCCTTGAGAGTAACCACACTTAACAGATTACCTAGATATTAATATCTATACTTGTAACATTAAAGTATACATATATTTACAAGTATGGTTGAAACTGTGAGTGCTTATAAAACACCCAAGAAAAGATGGATCAACAGAGTATATTTTTTTTTGCCATGGAAAAATCATGGTTTTAAAATAAATATTTATGTACTATTGTATGGGAGGTATTTTAAAGCATCTTGAATTTTTCACATGGTGGAAACACTGCATATACATAAAATACGTAGTCATGTATCAAGTTGATGAGAAAGTTCTTGTTAGGAGGAAGCTGATCAGATAATTTTAGAAAAGTATAACAAGTGTTTGTGTTATTAAAAATGTGCATCTGTGAACACAGACTGTCAAAGAAAATGGAATATTCAGTGAGTCTTTTCAGAAGAAAGTCAGCAAATAGCATTGAAACATGCAATAGATATGTGAAGATATTAGTTTCCAGTCTTCAGATGATTGCTTAGCTCAAAAGTTAAACAGATGTGACTATGACATCTCTCATTCTGTTTCTAATCAATCTCTAAATATATATATGAGATCAAGCTGTGTTTGTGTACAGAGCCAATTTCAGAAATTGTTGTGAACTGCCTCGTGTAAAACCTATCTGATAGTGTCTGTGAGTGTGTGTGTGTGATGTGTCTTAGATTCAAACATGTATTCTTAATTATCCTATACCTTTATGAGGTTACACAATGGTCTTCTGCAGCTACAGGAATTTTTAACTTAGCACTACAACCTATAGCTCTTAATTTAATAACTACAGTATTCCTGCTGATTGTGCAAATTATATTGGCGATGAAAATCAAACACTTTTTGTTAGCTGGCCTCCTGATGGCAATGAAGAAATACAAGTCAATCAGACCTTGAATTATTCTAATTCAAAAAAAGTTAGAAAAGTGTGAATGCTTCCAAGATCTACTGCTCAGTCATGATTCTGCAGTCATAGAAGGGTTTGCAAATCCTTGCTGAACTCTGCAATTCACAGACTAAAAGGGACTTCATAGCCCAGTAAACGTGATTTAGCCATTATTATTAAAAAGCAACAAGGTTTGTATTGACATGATAGTATACGGACCCAGAAATTCCCTGGGTTTGTCTGGGCCTAAATAGATTTTAACTTGGTTTAGTTGTGATAGCAATTGTTCAGCTGTGAGGCTCTCTTGACTAAATTTTAGTTTAACTCTAGTTTATGGTAATAACAAATGGTTATTCATTGTGGACTGAAATGCCTACAGCTCTAGAGTCAGCTGTGGGAAAGAGTGCAGACGCAGATGACACGAGTAAGTCATTTAATCACAGTAAGCTGACAGTGTCAAGAAAACATAAAACTAAATCAGACACCAGACTGAGGAGAAAGACATCCCCTTCCCATGAGTATCACGCTCCTCCTGGTGACAACTCATTGTAGTACTCCCCCATTCCTTTTGAGAGATACCAAAGTGTCAGTCTTAAGACCCAAAGGAACACTGGAGGAATAAGCACAAAGCCAGAGAATAGGGAACTTTTTATGTAGCAATTTTACCCCTATTTTTAATGAGGTCTTCCACTATTCATTAAGTAATTTTGATTATTATACTGTTTAAAATAGTAATTGGACTACCAATAAATTCTTACATTCATTTATATATTGTGCCTTTTGCCAATACCTTTTTGTAGGCTCTGAGTGTAATACCACATTATAATATTGCTAACATCTTTAAGGACCTGGAAGCTGAAACAAATACCATGAAGATCACTGAAGCTCACAAGCACTTTGGCCAGTTGCAGTCAATGCTGCTGTGCTCTATTTTCTCATGGACAAGCTGAATGAAATCAGTCCAGTGAATCAGCTTTCATTCAAGGTTACCACTCAGGAAGAGGTCAGTGTGTTTGCGTACTGCTGTTTTAATCTAGTTCTACCACTGGCTTACCACTTTCCCTCTGGTCACAGGCTGCATTTCACAAGGCAGTGCAGTGAGCAAAACCCTCTGATAACATGAGGCTCAGTGTAAAGATCCCAACTGCCCGCATGACACCCTCCGCTATCATTTACGCTGGTCTGTTTGAAAGGGTAAAGCTTACTTTCCCAGCCCAGTTAGCTCTCCCAGTACAGCACGACCCCTGCATGGGCTCCCATTTACAGCTTTGTGTATGTACACCTGTACGTGTGGCCAGGCAGCCCACAGAGCAGTCCTTTGCCTTATGATTTTGAGGCCTCCCTTCCGTGCCTTCCTGCTTCACCACAGTAAGAGGGAATATGGACGAGTTTGTGTACTTCTGCTTGGGTCTCCTTGCTGTAGCTTGAGCTGTTCATGCTACCAACTGGCTCTGCCAGGCCACTGGAAAACTCCCTCCTCAGGCAGGAACATCAGCCTGAAATGCTTCCTACAAACCGTGTTTGCTCTGAGCCAGTCCAGGCTGCTTTCTCGTTAAGGACAGAAAAGCACGATGGCTTCACAGACGTTGCTGTGGCCACAGAGGGGGGCACCTCTGCAGGGGCAGCCAGTTTTCTCACTCTCCACTTTCCATCCTCATCTCAAACACTGGGAAACGCATCTACTTTCAAAGTAGCTCTTCACGTCCCAAGTGCTGCTGCCACATGTATATATTCCTCTCAGAACGAGCTGAACGGAAAGAGTATTGTATAACGATCTCTCATTTAGCTTAAAATGTTATCTTTTCCTTCACTGCTTTTTGTCTGTGAGCAGTATGCTGAGTCTTGTGCAGCTGTGTTCTTGCTCTTATTTGGCATAGATCTCTTCTAAGTTTTGCACCCATACCAAGAGTTTCCTACTTCCCTTTGAAAAGAGTGAGAAATGGGTACAGAGCAGAGGAGCCCAAAGCCTATATGGATGTGAGCCACAGCTATGATGAAAATATTAACCTGATAAAAGAGGTTTCTTCAGCTTCTAGTGCATGTGCTGTGAGCCGGAAAGTAAAAATCACAAATGGAGAAGAGAAAGGGAAGACAGAGAAATTCAAATTCAGCTGCTGACCCTACTTGTTTTCAGAGTACAGAATATCTACGGTACTGAAACATAAATCAGCCAACCAGTGAATTCCTGTCCAGTCTCCTCAAGGTCATCTGGAAGTCACCTACAAGCATCTCACACGAGGACATGCACAATGGCTGACTTCAGCAAGGTGCCAAACACCCACTCTGGCTGAGGCTGGGATGCTCAGAATGCTCACCATCACGCATGGCTGGGCCCTGCCTTTATTTTTCTGATTGAGCTGTGTAAACAAGACACAGTTCTGTCTAGAAAAAAACACTCTGTATTAATTATTTAGAAATTAACAGGTGCTAAACCAATTGCCATTATCGGGCATGCCAACCTTTAGAACAGATCTAGCATTAAATCATGGATATCTATAGGGAATTCCCTTGGATCATTTGATCAAATTATGCTCTTAAAAGTACACTTCAAAAATGTCATCCTGGTGTAGGAGGAACAGAAAGAAAATAAGGCAATGAAATTAATGGAAATTTAGAGAAATGAAATGTTGTCTCATGTATTTTGACAATGTAGGCATCAGTAGGTTTGCCAGACAGATCAGCTTCAGATTTGACTTGAGCAAATTAAGCTAATCTAAAGCACAAGCTACTTGCTAGTCATTTTTCTGGGTTTTGCCTCTTGAACCATTTTACAAGTTTATTTACATTATAACAGCACTGGCCGTGCTTCTCCCATGTTTGAGGTCATTCCCCAGCCTTTGGGAAGAAAGCTGGCACTTGACAACATGGCCAATTTCTGGCCACAGAGGTGTTTTAAGAAACAAGGTGGGCAGGCAGGAACAGCAAAAGGGGGAAAGCTGTGAGGATGAAGACTGCTAAAACAGTCAGGTACAGATAGCAAGAGGAAAGAGCCCTGAAATGCCTGAAGAGACATTTCTGACAGAGAAATCCCACTGCACCAATTGTTTAATTGTTACCTTGCTTTGCAAACAGCACTATGTAGGCACCTTTACTTTGCTGGCATCTGCTGCTGCACCCCATTTCTTTCAACAGTAAGACATCAGGCACAACTAGGCATAACTGAAGGATCCAGATGGTCTTTGGCACCTGCAGTGAGTTAGGAAGAAAAGATGTTTTCATTGTTTTTTCAGATCTTTGTCATGGTTTAACCCCAGCCAGCAACTAAGCAGAGCACAGCCATTCACCCACTCCCCCACGGCAGGATGGAGGGAAGAGAATTGGAAGGGTAAAGGAGATAAACTCATGGGTTGAAATAACAGCAGTTTAATAATAATAACAACAACACCAATTAAAAAAAAAAAAGGAGAGAAATAAAACCCAAGACAAAGCAATGCAAATTAAAAACAATTGCTTACCACCAACAAGCCAATGCCCACCCAGTCCATGAGCCGCAGTCCCCGAACTGCAGTCTCCAGCCAACTTCCATCTCTAGTTTATATTGAGCATGACACCTTATGCTATGGAATATCCCTTTGGTCAGTTGGGGTCAACTGTCCCAGCCGTGTTTCCTCTCAACATTTGTGCACCCCCAGCCTCCTCACTGGTGGGGTGGTGTGAGGAGCAGAAAAGATCTTGACTCTGTGTGAGCACTGCTCACTAATAATTAAAACATCCCTGAATTATCAACACTGTTTCCAGCACAAATCCAAAACACAGCCCCATACCAGATGCTATGAAGAAACACCTCAGCCAAAACCAGCATAATCTTAAACTGAATTTGCTGGACTGGGGGGTGTTTGGTGGTGTTGGGCTTTTTGCTTGTGAACGTGACAAATTTGAGTGAAGCCTAAGAACATTTTTACGGATTACTTCGAAACAGGCTTATACTTTATACTGTCTAGCCTCACATGACATGCTGTGACTTGATTTTGCATTATTATGATGATTTAATACAACACTGAGTAATAGAGATTGTAGTGAATTCAGGTTGGAGAATCTAAACATCAGTCCTCTCGTTTGATTTTCCTAAATCTCTTTCTGATCTAAGCACCTAAATATCCTCAGTCTGGTCATGACCCATACCTTGACCATATGGTCCTCTACCAGAGAACAGAATAATTCTAGGCCATTAAGGCACTTCCCCATATCCATTTCATCTGCAAGATCTTCAGAGGTGCAAACAAAATACTGGATGGGAAGATTTGCTAATGCTGATAGTACTTTAGATCACTGGATAATCTTTTTCCTGTGTTTGTTATTACTGAATGGAAATCAAATGCATGCATGTTAGAACTAGTAACAGATGGCACTTCTGTTCTGTGAGGAAGAAATAGGGGCAAAGGGGCAGCAAAGTTGAACCTCCCCCCTTCCCGGTCTTACCAGGATTCATTGTGTTGCCCTCCTGTTACAGTTGGCTGTGACTCTTTCTTGTTATAAAGAGATGTCAGAAGTTAGAGAGACAGACGATAACCTTAAATCCTTTACTGCATTTTACCAGCATTCTGAAAAATAAAAAATAAAAAAATAAAAGCCAGCTGAGGGAGTTGGAAAATGTCAGTGAGGCATTACACAAAGAACTTGATACATTTGTTGACCTTTCTTCTTCCTCCACCCTTCTCCTCTAAGGTGGATTTAGTAGTAGTGAGTGCTTAGTGCTTTAAGTGCTTTCTTAAAAATAATTTAGATGCTATTGTCTGTCTGCCTGCTACTTGGAAAACATAGCTGTTTCAATGAGCCCCTGCTGAAACGGAAGAAAGAGGGTTTATTGAAATGCCTCCAAAAATGCACCAAAATTTCATTCTTTTCCTTGTCAGCTGAAACCCATCTTGTTCTTGCCTTTACAGTCTTTTGTCTTATTTTTTTAATTGTACCATTGTATTGAGGGGCTTTTCATTCTTTTCCGCTCTTTTACGAATGGCATGTGCGGTATTAAGAGCTGAAGGCAGAGATGAGAGGAGAAGTGTTTTGAACTGACTAATTTGCAGGCAAGAAATAAAGCTCTTGTAAGGTGGTCCCAGGGGTATCTTTGCCATGAACACTATTTGAAATGACATGTAATCTGGTACGTTTCAAAGGCAAAACATTTCCTATTCTAAAGTATCTTCCTGAGCCAGGGTTGGTTTACCTGTTTCCAGAGAATAATAAACTCCACTGGGACCAAGGGAACTCCTTCTCTCCCCTCTCAAAATTCCTGTTCTTTTTCAAAGGGGCAATTGCAGCCAACAGTTTATTTCTGTCCTATCTTTTCCTGCTCTAGTGGCTCAGTGCTCCCTACTAATACATAGCTGAATGCACCTCTGATTCGTACAGCACATCCGTGTACAAAGAGAGAAATAATGGTGTGGAGCTCTCTTGTTGTTTCTTTTAACAGTGGAAAATTTAGATCTGGTTCTAACAGACTTCTAAAATTTTAAGCATTTTGCCGTATGACTTTGATCTGGCAATTTCTTAAGAGAAACTGTTCCTCTTCTAGAGAAATCTGAGCTCAGCTGACCTTGGAATGCTGTATTAATACTCTTTCTCAGCACAATTTAGTGTTTCTAGCCTTGTTGACATACTAAAAGGCTTACACACAAAAGTCCACATTTAATTTTTCAAAGCAGACATTTCAAAAAAACCTTATGTTAAAACATTGCCATATTTTGGTGAAAGCTTAGCTGGTCTTCTAAGCTGGCACACTTAATCATCATCTGTGAACATACTCATATACTCTGAGGAATGTTTCTATATGTTCATGATTTAAGCTTATGATATCCAGAATCTGTATTGCATGGTTTTAAAAGATTTTAAAATACTTTAAATGGGAGATTTGGGCCACAAGTAAACCCCAAAGCTTTAGAGAAAATAAACACTGATAAATATTACAAGCATTTTCTATTAATTTCGCAGCTGTTCTATCCTAAAGCTTTTAGTTACAGAAAAACAAACTGATGCTTTGGGAACTCTCTGAACTTACACTGACTACTGTTGCAACGTTTACTTGATTTTCTCTCTAATTCTCCATGAAGAGAAATCAGGTATAGCGTGTCTATAATAATGATCCTACAAACCGAGGTTTTTTAAATAAAATCTTCAGTTACATTGGTTTTCAAAATCCACATGCTTGTGCTCAAATGTGCTCTACACAGTATTTTTTCAAGTGTGGACAATGATGAATAAATTATGCTACTTGAATAGAGATACTGAAGGCCCCTGGAAAGGACAAGCAAAAAAGATGGAGTTGGAATGTCCAGAAAAGAGACATTTCTAAAAGAATGAAAAGCAAAAAGTTCTCTCCTGAAACCAATAATTATGTGAGACAGCAGACTGTCGGGGATGACTTGTGCTGTCAGTTTGCATTACAAGCCTCAGCCCTTTGAAGGACAGATTTTGCACTGTGAGTGACCCTAACGTGTGTTATACTTGGATCTCTACCAAATAGAAGTCATAATAAAATACTATGCCCCATAGAATAGGTCTTACACCTTAACTGTTGTTTTTCACAACAGTCTATCAACTGTAATTCTTAATTTATGGGAACTTTGCCCAAATGTAACTTGGAACAAAATGTGTCCAGTGTTCACAAAAACTTCCAAAGAAGGTAGTGCTGTTCCCCAGTAGTGTTTATCTCCTGGATTGGTTCCTTATCGATTCTGAACCATTAGATTCCTCTGGACTATATATAGGTGCTATTACTAACAATCATGAGAACACATAGCACTTACCATAAAAGAAATGTCTACCAAGTTAGTTAGCAATACCACTGGTTTTAGAAATTCTATCAAAACCAGAGAAATAAACAAAGCCTTTGTCACATGATAACACACAGATGGCATTACATCTCTAACACTCAGTATCTGAGGAAAGTTACAGCGCTTGACTCAGCTGCCTGGGTGACTGCTGGCTCCTTTCTGAAATCAGAGGTAGCTTGCCTGCTGTTCTGTATTTTACTAGTGCAAGTCATCAACCTAGCACAACTATACTTGAGTGATAGATTTGACCCTACTGAAAACCTGCTAACCCTCCTCTGACCAAACTACCTCCTAATGCCAATATAAGGACTTCTGCTTAGCCCCTTTCATTGCCCTTGTGTAATGTCACCTTTAATGAGACATTAATTTCCTTTTTTTTCTTTAGATAAATTTCTAACATATCTACTTTAGTGTGCATTGAAATATTTTTATAGGCAATATGTAGGGAATCCATTAGCAGGAATCAATTGTCTCACTTCTGCATTGCTTTTCAGACACAGGGGCATTTTGCTAATACGAAATACTTGGCCATAGAACAGTACAATATACCAGCTCAGCTGATTTATTGAAACTATATTTTTAAGGGCTGTTTTTTGTTCTTTGGTGACTCATGTAATGTGGTGCCATTTAAACACTGTGTGTAGAACACATGCTTATTTGAACACTTCATTATTTGGCTCAAAGTAGTACAGTATATTGTTCTGTTTAGGGAACAAGTTTGAATTTACCATTGACTCCGGAGAACTTCACAATGTATCGTTGGGTCAAGGACAGGAAGCTGCAGCAGAAATAGCTATGGAAAAGGCATCAAAAGAAGGCCACTGGGTTACACTTCAAGTAAGTCAAAGCTCTTCATTACATCAGTGCTGCACTGCAGTGTTAAAAACTGAAGCTTTTCAAAATAGCATGTGCCTAGATGAAAGAGTACTAAATAGTGATTTAAAACTTCCTTTGTCTTTGCCACAAGGGAAGCACATAACTTCATCTGTATATGCAAGTATCACTGCATATCACATAAAATATGAATTGTGTGTAGGGAGTCAACTAACATATTTTCCCAAGCACACGGTATCTGATTTACTAATTTATTATCCATTAAAAAAAATCCTTTAGTAAATAAATGTGTAGCAAAAAGAATTGTTACGCTGTATAATCAGATGAATAGATACAAACAGGGAAGATTGCTGTCATTATGCAGTGTATTGTGCTAAACAGATGCACACGATTTTTTTCAAATATTGTGCAATATGAAACTGCTTCCTTATGTCTGGTTTTTCTTGTATCAATAAAATGTTTCAAATTTCAAATCAATAGCTCACTAGGAGGCCTATTTTTTCCTCCCTTCTCCCCCCTCTCCCTCCCCATCTCTGAATATTTATTTTGTAGTAAAGTGGCTGAACACATTAGAGAAATTACTGAAGAAAACCAGGGAAGGAAGTCAGCAGGGTGATCGGTTTTGAGTGTGAGGAACCTGCCACTTCCCCTAAAGCATATCTCATTCCCGGGTGGATTTGGGAAACCTCACATTAAAAAACCTGATAAACTACAACCAGTAATAATGCCTGATCACCATGCTGCACTGGATAAATTTGACTAGGCAAGCAAAACACCACAGAAATAAAACTTTAAAAATGTGAGCATTGAACTTCTCCTTTTAAAGCCACTTGAAACGGTGAAGTCACTAAAAGCCTTTACAGGGTATGCAGTAATAAAGCAGCATGCATTTAATTTCTTAAAGATTTGTTCACATATCCTAGAATGACTGCACATCGAACAGCAAAAAGAAAAAAAAAAATCAAACAAGAAACTACTTCTTTTCATTTTAAAGCATCACATACAGTTTCTAGTTAAGTACATGCCTGTGCACGTGGGAATGAAAAATTTGCAGTCACTACAGTTAATTACTGTAGTACAGAATAAGAATTTTTTTTGGTTTTGTCTAGCTTAGTTTGATTTATCTTGAAATGCGAAACCATGCGGTTTTGTGTCTCTGCAATATTTTTTACATATTCTGAGCATGTAGTGCACAGAATTAGGTCTTCAGCTGAGGTAAATCAGTGAGGTTCACTACACCATTTTATACTGCTAAGGGTTTGGTCCAAAACATTTGCATAGTACATAAGAGGAAAGCATGGTTTTGACTGCTAGGTTATGATATTTTCCTCCATCCTTTTTAATCTTTGTTTTGGAAGGCTTTTAATTAAAACAATTTTAGTTACTGACTCTTAAAAGATACAAGCATAGGTGTATATAGGTAGTAATCATAAGCTATGATCAAAGATATGGTCAAAGAAATCAAGTATCTCTTTGGAATACATAAATACTAAAGAAAGAGGATCAACCTGAATGCTAAGAAACTCTCCAATTACAAAAAAAAAAAAAAAAAAAATTGCTTTTCGACAGTATATTCTAAAAAACCTCTTTGAAAATTATAAAGGCTTTTCGTCTTTTCCTCTTGTTTAGAATAACCTCTTCCAGCAATAAAGATGGGAAGAACGGCCAGCCACCCGCGCAGCGGAGGGAATGTCACCCAAAGTGCTGACAGACACACGCACAAAGAAAGCCGCGGCTGCAGCCACGGCGACCACACGTTTGTCGCCAACTTCTGCCGGCGGCAGTGGCTCCGCCAGCCCCGCAGCCCGCCGGTCCTGCCGAGGGCCCAGCCCCTCGGCCCGCGGGGCACCGCCTTCCCCGCGCCCGCCCAGGTGCGCTCGGGGTGCCGGACCGTCCCCCCCCGGCCGGCGGCTCTGCCCGAGAGGTCGTCACCTCCTCGCTCCCCGCGGTACCTGCCGGGCGCCCCAGGCAGCCGCCCGTGCCCGTGCCCCTGCCCATGCCCTGCCCCGTGGCGCTGCGGGCCGGGGCCGGGGCCGGGACGCGTCCGGGTCAGCGGCGGCGCGTTCCCGGAGCCAGAGCGCCCCCTGCCGGCGGCCGCTCCGGCGGTGCCGCGGGCCGTGGGAGGCGCGGGCGGGGGAGCGTGGCTGTGGCTGTGCCCGGCCCCGGGGGAGGGAGCGCCCGGGGAGAGCGTGTACCCCCCGGGCCTGACCCCGGGCAGCGCTGCAGGGGTGTGACGGCAGCCCCGACCTCCAGGGGAGGTTTCCCTCTCGCAAACGCTCGTGTTAACGCTGGAGTGGGGGCGTACGGGATTCCCCAGGCAGGGCCGCACCCCCGGCACCCCGCTGCCAACACTCAGGTGCCGGCGGGAGAGTTTGTAGCCCGCCCCCGGCCCGGAGCCTCCCGCCCGGGCGCCTGCCTGTGTGAGCCCGGTCGTTTCCAGCGCAGGAGCCAGCGCGGCTGGATCGGTTTCAGCAAACCCGAGGCGCATCCCGCACTTCCTCCCGCAGTTTCCACCGGGGGGACAGGGGTGTGACATGAGCAGGAGCCAGCCCCGCAGAGGTCACAGCCCTGCGGGGCTGGGGCGACCCGGCCGACCGCAACCCCGGGATCGGGCCCGCCGAGCCGGGGTTTGTGCCTGGAGGAAGCAAACACGGGCATGAACGGGCACGCTCTGCTACTC
Source organism: Lepidothrix coronata (assembly GCF_001604755.1). Classification (NCBI taxonomy): domain Eukaryota; kingdom Metazoa; phylum Chordata; class Aves; order Passeriformes; family Pipridae; genus Lepidothrix; species Lepidothrix coronata. Next base: position 9,287,223 of record NW_016690187.1, read on the forward strand.
ATTTAAATGGCCACAAGCTCACGGCTCTTCCTGAGGAATTACATTTTAAACAGACTTGGCCGTTTAATAAATCAGCCCCTGGCTCCCTGCAGCGATGACCTCTGATCCCTTAGCAATGCAATGATTCCTTGCAGTGCTGTGCCCGCAGGGCTGGGGCCGAGCGGCGATAATGACCGAGGGGCCCTGGGCGACAAAACTATTCGGTAAGAGGGAGGCAGAAAAGCCCTCTCCCTTCCACCTCTGTGGGGCATTTGGTGATTATCGCCGCCTGTGGCGGTGGCCATACCTGGCGGACGGAGAGATCCTCACTGAACTCGGGGTTTGTCAGATGGTGATGGTGCCAGGTAGCAGGACAGCCCCTTCCCAGCCCATGCACGCCAAGGGCGGCTGACAAGGGGTGGCTCACAGCTCCTATCCTCACTTAACACATTTGCCATCTCACCTCCTCCTCCTCCCCCGCAGCCCCGAGCAAGGCAGGTGTAGGAAGCTCCCAGCGCCACATCCGCACCCTGTCCCTGAGATAGAGGCGCGCCGAAGAGGGAGGCGGGAGTGCATCAGGCCCTGTGCACACAAGGCAGCAAGCCTTGGGCTCCCATCTCTCTCCTCCCCAGGCGCCGGTGCCCCCAGCTCACCTGCAAGCCTCGCACCATCCAGCCGTGGCTCTCCTTCCCCGGCTGCCAGGAGTCTCCCGCTGCGAGGAGGAAGGAGAAGCATCAGAGGAGACATGGGGAACGAAAGGACGAGATCAGAAAAAGGAATAAAAGAAGAAAATGTAGCGAACACTAAAAACAAGAGGAGGAATTTTCCCGGGGGGGGGGGGGGGGGGTGGAGAGGGAAGTGCCACTTACACGAGCTTTTTTTCCCCTACAATGTCTGCAAAAATTCTGACAATGCACGTGCTCGTTTTCCCTTTCCCATCCCACACAAACCTGTTGTTGTTTTACTTTCATTATTTCACTTTGTTGCATCAGAAATGCTGAATCATAAAACGAGGGTTAGTGAAAATGGTATTTATCTTTAAAGGAATAAGCCCCACATTATTTTAAAGATCCCCACGCTACTGCTGTTATTATTATTATTATCATCATCGTGCATCTTGGCAGGTTGAAAGGTATCTCAGAACAGTAAGAATTCAGCAGTAATTTAACATCCCACAGAAGTACTTTAAAAGCATCAAATAGCATTTTGAATTTTAAGTCAGTACAAGTGTAAATAAATGGATGTACTCCCACATGTCTGTTGTTTTTAAACTTGTGGTGATACTAAAATATTTGCCTAACAGCTTTGAGTTACAGCAGAATTTCAGCTCATATATACAAATGCGTGTGATACTGAATTAAAGCATTTGTCATTCTTTTTCCATAAAAGATACAATTTGGTTCTCAGCAAACCATTTGAAATAGAAATTATGGTGATGATACCACAGCTCCATTTTATTTTATGGTACTCTATTGATTTTCAAATAGACAATACATGTATTTTTGTAATGGTCTAAAAGAAGATATTCTGCCTTTTTATTTTACAGTCCTTATGCTATTACCCGCTTTCATTTCAATAAAGGATGGCATTTTTCAGAGATGCTACCATAAATTGCTTCATTTAATAAGTTGCTACACAGAATAATAATGTTACACCAGAGAGCAGCACTTTGTAATTTGGAAGAAATAATATTTTTCTTTTAAAATATTTCTGTCTCTTTATTTTTTAAATTAAAATTATCTTTTTGCTGTTTTCTTTCAGAAGGATAATCTGATTATTAGAAAATTCTTTTTTCTTTTTCTTGCAAGCATTGGAACTTGGATGTGACATAAAGAGGCTAATTAAAATGGGGAACAAATTAGATTAATTTCCACGGATATAAAAGTGATATAAAAGTCTTGTTCTCAGCAGTGACTCCATAATAGAACAATTTCATTTATGCCTAAGCAGGTCCTTATTCTGTCTAGTGAGGATTGCCACCAGTGTCTTACTGACAAGGTTTTTATTATTTCTTTGACAGTTTGATAGTAAGTCAGTGCTTGCTTCTGGGTTTTCAGTCTCTTCAAACCTGGATTATGAAGGCTACTATAAAAATATGGATAAAATGCTACCTCCCCAGAGCCCCATCCGTTATGGCCTGCACCCCAATGTGGAGATTGCTTTTGTAATAACTGCAAACAACATGCTCCATATGCTATTAGAGCTGCAATTCAAATACTCAGTCACTGGGAAAGGAGTCTCCCAAGCTGTGGAAGACAAGGTCAGTCAAAACATAGAGCAGGCTGCAAATTTGTCACAAGATGGTGTGATGTCAGTGGTTTTATGTTTAGGGGCTTTTTTCTCTCCCGTGGCCTTTTTTCTCTCTAATTCGATAGAATTAGACATTTTCATACCTGTTTTTTACAGGGATTCAATCTGAAATTTGCAATGAGGGATCTCTAGTATACGTGAGCCATAACTATATGCATTATTTTGCACCACAAAGAAAAAAGATCTTGCTAGACTGTTACAATATATTAATAGTGTTAGGCCATTTAGGATCCTTTGTCAGGCTGCAAAATGCCATTATTTCCAAACTATAAGGCAGAATTTGCTTTTCTTCCTAACAGCATGGTCCTGCACAAGTCTTCCGCTCCTTCTATATTTCACAGGATAAATGCTCCACATCCTTCATACTGTGACATGAAGGCAGTAGAAGTACTTTCACTACATAAAGATACACGATGTTTATAATTTCCTTTACATTTGTGCAGAAGTGGATACACAAGACACTTGCCTCATGCAATGTGGTATCTCTTGAGGATGAAGGCAGAGCTAGATGACATAGAGAAAAAAAAAATCTTTCAGAAGTGAGATCAGCTATTTAATCCAAACACCAGAAGAATGCTACTCACATAAGCTGATTTGTTTTCCAGAATATGAGGCTGGATCTACTCATATATGAGGTAAGGCATTCTCTTCAAGAACTTAATTTAGGTTTGAAGATATGTGTGCTTTGCTTTACTAATCTCAGGGGATGCATGGGTTTAAACAGCATGAGTGTAGATGCCTGTAACAGGCATTGTGAGTGATACTTGGTGAGCTTATTTCTGATTTCATTGATTAAAAAGTTGTGCTTTCATAAGCTGCCCACTCCAAACATATAACTCATCTCCATATATCAAATGATTTGTTTTAATTTGTGTGAAAAAAATTATCATGAAACTACTCAGAAAACTAAAATCCTCTATTTCTCTGCGTGCTAGGAAGCAAAATGCAAAGCCCTTGATTATGGTCTGACTCCTGTTCCAGTGCAGACATGGAGGTAAGGTTGGGACATTCTTCTTTTCTGCCATTGCAGAAATTTGGCTCTTCTGTTTACAACTGCTAGCTACGGTGTGTGTTCACATGTGTTTTGGGCAATCCATAGGAGAGAAGGGAGCTGCTTGATGCTTTAGAGACCCTCTGGTGCTGAAAACGAACTCTGCTTCATATAGATCCCCGCTGGATAAGGCACACAATCCACATTGTGTTAAATGCCATCAGTATGTGGCATTTGGCTGTCATTTGGAGATCGCCATTAACTGCAGGTAAAGGTGCAGTATCAGTAACACCCAAGTCCTGATCTCACTGTGCATGTATTGAGTGCGATGAACGAGGTAAGAGGGACATGGGGAACTCATTGCATATCTTTGGCAGATTTTGGTAATAATATGTCTCTCAACATCAACGAAGTGCTGAGTAGCAACATGTAACATTCTTAACCAGAGACAGCCAAATTTTCATAATATCTAGAAATCTCAAACAGTGATATACCTGCTGCACTAACATTTAATATATGTTCAACCATGGAATTGGGCAACCAAGTAGCTTGCTAGCATTTTACACAGATAATTGTGGTATATGCATGCAGAGCTGTAGTTAATGTATACCACACCAAAACTAGGTACTGAAAATCTAATTCATAGGGCTAGTATTTTTAAGGGACCTCCTTTTTCGCCACCTGAAAAATTACCTTTCTTTCGATTTTTAATTCAGAGTAACAAAACATGGGCATTCAAATAGCCATTAGTGCAAGCAAGCCAGCAGAATAGTAGCTTGATTGCATGTACAATTTTCTGTGGGATATCTGAAAGCAAGTTAGTAATTTGGCCCTTTATCATTTTCTCCCTGTACATATGCGTAGGTGGGTGCTTCCATGCGTACGTATATGAATTACTATATCATATAATTACTTAATGCAATTAGAGTGATTCTAAGAAATACAGAAACCCCAGAACCTACACTCTTGTTTTTCTAACTGTTTCCCCTTTTTAAAAAATAAATTACTCACCCCAGTTGCAAGAGCCAAAATATTCTTTACACTTGATGATTTAGCTACCTTATGTGTTTTTACTGGGGAAAAAAAAGCCCTCTATCATTTATCATGTCATCTTATCACAGTCTCTTTGTGAGACGCAAATAGCACACTAATGTTTTCTTTTGTTAGGGTGAGTTGGCAATCTCCTCAGAGATGGAGCAACTACAGACAGCTCTTTTTTTTGATAATCTTCCTGACACTTGGATGAGACTGGCTTATCCATCAACATACAGTTGCTCAGTGGTAAGTTGCATGCCAACAGTCATTCAGTATGGATGGCACTTCATGTCCATCATAAAAAAATAGAATTCAAACTAAAGAATTTTTTTGGCAAATATCTAACCTTCTTGTGTAACTCAGAATAGCTTTTTATCATAAACTGATATTACCAGTGTTATGAAAAGCAGAAAGAGCCTTGCATTTACCTTGCCAATTACTGCAGGCTTTGAAAGATTTCTCTAGAATTTGCATTCTCACTCCTTCCTTGCTTGCTTTTGTCTCGAGCTGCGTGCGTTGATCAAATAGATTTGACAAGTGCTGTAGTACATAGTATCTCCTACTAAGAAGACCAAGCTTGGGATCAGAATTTGTAACAATAGAACGGTACTGCTCTAAGCTCAAGGGTGAAATGGTCATCAGAAGAAGTAGCAATTAACAAAACAGCTTGCATTAAGAACATAGAAAAGTTTCAGAGCAAGCAGTGGGGCCATCATTTTTCTGTTCATCTTAATTGAACGTATCTTAAGATGTGTCCCTCTACCTAGTCTACACAACTGTTTTGTAATACCAAAAATGAAACCGTAAACAAGAAGTGAAAGCCATCCAATGCTGGCAGATTATTTACTTGCTGGCACACATTCAACTCTCCACAGGAGCCTCCTGAGTAAGGCAAAGAGCCACTGACTGATGGAGTGAACGAGGACTGGAGAGCTGACCAAAGGACAGGAAAGCTCTGCCAAGCACAAAGACAGGTAGCACTAGAAGGCAAAACAAGCCCACTCTTCTGAGATCAGTACAGACTTCTGAGAGATCAAAAGTGGAAGAAGAAATCTTGTTCATCAGAAGACACATTGAGAAGAGCATCAGAGGTACATTGTAGTGAAGATCAATCATAGCTTTACAGAATTAAATGCTCTTTTAGCTTCCCTTGATGGAAAACTAAACCACCATAGAGATACTGTGATGTCTGTGATAAATATATGTCCTGAAGACAGAAGCGTTGCCTAGGGGATATAATGCAGTAATGCTAAATTACAAGCTGTTTTCCTGAAGGACGACACAGCTGCTTTCTTTAAAAAAATGTACGGGGGAATCAAGTTTGGACAAAAGAGGGTAAAAGTACCCACTGATTATATAAAAGCTGTCTTGTAGAACTAGTAGGATTTAAGGTGACAGGTTATCTTTTACCATCAGGTGCAAAATGCAGTGAGTCACCAGGGAGCAAAATCATTGCTGTGACACTGTGCTATGCAGCTGGGCTCCAAAACAGCCTCTCTGCTGGAACAGAGCATGTATGGGGACGGACTGCAGAACAGGTGAAAGGGAGGTCTGCCATGAGCACCAGAGAGGTTATGCATGAACATGACTAGTGGTCAGCTTTGCCTGGCCATCAGTCCCTTGGGTTTGGGGAGATGAAAAAAAAACACAAAAACCAGACTGAAAACAAAACTTGAATCATTGTCTTGTCTAAAATCCCAGTGTAATTGTTGTCTGGAGCAGGAGCCATGAGCTTCCTTCAGGGAAGAACATCCTTTCTATACCAGTCTGTTATGCACGCTGCAAAGCACAAGAAGGCCTCAGTCATCATGATAGTTTTATCCTCCCCGTTTTTAAACCCCTCCATCTCATATACCTACCTGACATGCCTATCTGAGCCATCAGAAAAAACCCCTTTGATTTCTAATCAGTTGCCATTTCAAAGTAAGGTGGGACAGGGTGAGGAAGTAAATGGAAAAAATCTGAATACGTGCACAGTTTAAGTATCTTGGGCTCAGCAAATGTGTCATAAACAGCAAACACAAGTGATTAAATGACAGAGATTATGTCAGATCACCTAATAATCTCAGATCTTCAGTTTATCTTCAGGATCCCTTTCCATGTCTCTGAAATGAACATGAATTCTGTTAATGCTTCTCTTTATAAAGTCATCCTATGTTACCCAGTGTTTCATGTTTCTGTGGAGGAGTCGCCTCTTGCCCCTGAGCCAGCAGTCTCCTGTCTCTGGCTTAGAGACAGTCAACTATCCCCAAGGCAGGTATGTCTAGCATTTCTTAACAGCAGCTTGTTAGGAAGCAAGAAGCAATACCAAATACTGCCAAAAAAAAAAAAAAAAAAAAAAGACCTCAGCGAGAAAGGTGGGAATGTGATGCCAGCAATGTTAAATTGGGTAAAAGGAAAAAAACCAAGTTGATAAGTTGATGCTTTGTTTTTCAAGCCATAGAAATTCAGAGAAAAATCCAACAGATAGGGAAATAGAGTGTGGACGGAAGAGAAATATTGGAGACTTGTGTCACAGGTCATCCAGCTTTCTGGAAATCCACAAAAGACCAACAGTGGGATGCCTTAACAGAGGCAAAAATGTTTGGGTTCTGGGCTGTGACTGCATTGACAGGCAATAGCTGGAGCAGGCTGAGGTGATAGCAGCAGTAAATGAGGATTTGAAAGGAGACATTACATGTAGACGGGATGAAGTGCAGGGGCATATAAGGAGTGGAAGGTGGCAGGAAGGGGGGGCAGGAAACCACAAAATGTACGAGCTGCCAGAAGAGGGGATGTTCATTCCCTCTTTGGAACAGATACAGGCTAAGAAACTATTCCCTGAAAACTCAGGGTTATGGCACTGACTCCCTTGCAGGCTAGAAAAATACATGCTTGAAAGGAAAAGGCCTTCAGGGTAGGAGTGTTTGTTATTTGGGGTTTTAAACTGACAGAATCTGCTGCTGACTTGTAAGGTGGGGAGGTATTAACTCCTGAGAAGGAGGAACAAAAGGCAGGGATTGCAATCCTGTAAGAAAAGACAAGGAGCATTGCAAGTAGAGGTGGGCTGGTCCAGAGGGGGGGGTTAAGGATATTCATCGAGTGCTTTGAGATGAAACATGCTGTGTGTTCGCAAAGGTGTCTGTCAGTCAAGTGGGGGAGCAACATTATGACAACCTCTCTTCTAGGAGCAGCAAAGACCAAGATTTTTTCCCTGCAAAGCCAGCCAAGAAATTACTGAAATGGCTGTTTTAACAGTCAAAGCTAACAGGGAGAGAACAAAAGAACTCCAGATGCACGTACACACACATCCATCCATCCATCCATCTATCCATGTCCTTCTATGGCCTCCTATGAGCCAACTTCCACTTAAAGAAAGTCTCTTGCATTGGTGAGAAAACAGACAGCAAATTATTTTGCTGCTGTAAAACTTAAAATTATCTAGGTTTCAGGGACAAGTGTGAAATGGGTGTAACTTGCATGAAAATTTCTGAGAGCACTGTTAAGTCTAATGCACAGGGAATAGCAGAAAAGAGGTTAGATTTCTTTTGAGGGAGCCACTCTTGTTTCCTGAATACTGACTTGCTGTCTTACTTGCTACCTCTCAAAGCACAGCTGCTGCTGTGGCTCCTTGAGATAGACAGACAGGTTCCAGAGGGGCTGATCTGAAAGCCCACAAGCATACAATATTGCTGCACTTGCTGTTATTCATTTGTCAGTATTTAATAACAAATACAAATGCAGAGCTGTGCTGAAACCAAAAAAAGATACTTCATTTGGAAAAAACTTTTAATATGAGGAAGTTGCTTGTTAAACAGAGAGGAATTTGTTGTTCAGCTGCACTCAAAACACAAGAAAAGAAAAAAAAAAACAATAATGTGTGCCAGGGCAAAAGTACCACTGTCTTGGCAAGAAAAAGAAACATTTGCAAGCTCCTTTCAAACAATGGGGAAGAAAATGAACTAGAAAAACTGCCTGATGGGCTGCTGAGAAGAATCTTCCTCCCCCCACTACACCCACTGATTTTTGTGTTTTCTTATATCCAGATAAGATAGACAAATGGTACAACAAATAATATCTGACACACAAGTGTACCTACATGGTATCAAGAACAGAATTTAGAGTGAGTTGAACTCCTCGAATTCAATGGCAATCAGATAAGCAGCAAAAATTTAATCAACTACCACTATTCCTTTCCATCAGAAGATACTGAAAACTCTGTGAGCTTTTTTACACAGTTACTATCCCAGTACAGGCTGATACAAACTGAAAAAAACCAATACAAAACACCAAAACCAAACCAAGCCCTGAATTCCAGGTTGAAGATCAAGGTGAGAAGAAACCTTAAGTCAGGCTGTCAAACATCTGAAGTAACAAGTTTTCCAGTGTTTACTCTGGTCATTTTCCCCGTAGTTGATAACTTTAATAAATTACCCCTAATCCTTCATCAGAAGTCTGCCCTTCTTCAGTTTTATCCCAAGTTCCTAGTCGGCAGCTTCTCAAATTGCCCTTAACATTTTGGAGCTATTGTCACATATTGCAGATGAGGGTCAGAATTCCCTATTGCCAAGCTATTAGTTTGTATTTCCTTTTAATCCTTCTCCTACACAAAATAAATATCTAAATATTGCCTGTATCAAAGTAAATATTTTAAAACATACATACTTAACTTGGAGCAGGTGGGAGGGGTGGGCTGCAGTTGTTTGCAGCCTAGGAGCTTCTCTTTACTGGATCCTTCCTAGCGTGACAGGTGCCAGGTGTGAGCTCACACACAGTATTCCAGGCACAAAGTGCATCTAGGTCCTTCACAGCGCCTGTGATTCCTGACCTTCTACACCCAGTTTGCTTCTAAACAATTTGAAAGCAAGAACACTCTTCAAACCCTCAGTGTTCCAGCATTTGCTAAGCAGTACGCATTCTATTTGTGAACACTTTCACTGCAGGTTAAAATTCTCAGATGCAGATGATACAATGCACTAAGAAGTATTGGCTGGGGAAAAAAACCCTGTCATACATAGCAGGACTACTGATAATGTGCAGTGTATTACACTACAGCAAAAATGACTAATATCAAAGCTAAACAGGAATGATTTGTATGGTTGAGACAAGTAGAATAAAACATGTATTTTAACTAAATCAGTTTTTAGGAACACCAGGCACAGGTTAATCCTTTATAAATATGTTCACAGAGCACATTAGACACCAGCCCGCCTACACAAAATGAATGCAGCACACACTCTGATGTATTACAGAGGCAGGATAAATGAGGGAACTCTTCTGTGTTTGATCTGGTTCTGCTCTGTAATTCAGAGATACTGGAGATGGGTGGTGAGTTTCTCATTGATCCCAAAAGAACCAATAATCTTGAATCCTGTGAAATGTAAGCTTTGTAGAGGATTGGAGGCTATGCACGAAGGACATTGTAGCTTTAGGGGCATATTCTCTTCTCGTGAATGTGTGTAACTGGCTTTCACAAGAGTCATACATATCCTGGGGAAACTAGACTCTGTAGCTTAACAATACTGAAAATACATACCTAGCTCCACAGGCACTTATATCGCTCTCATGGTTATATCTGCATCCAGTTATAAAGGATAGATTTCTAGCAGATAATAAATGAACCTGCAAATGAATGTCTTCAGAATTTTGAAACAATGCTAAATTTGACACGCATCAGCATTTAAAAATGCAGCGGAATGCAGCCAGAACATCAATCCAAGATATTTTAGATAGAAACCACAGGGCTAGCACATAGATGTGGGAATAATCAATTCAATTCCCCCCACCCCCCCATTCTTTCCAGCTTTTTAAACCACTTACACCAGTCCTTGCTTCTCTGAACTGTATTTTGCATATGGTGGAGGTGTTAATGCACAGTTACTGCACAACAGGGTTGTGAATTTTAGCTAATGAAAGCTTTTAAAGGCACAATGAAATGCTCAGATGAAAGGCAACAAAGAAGTGCAAAGTATTATTACAGCGTAGCCTAAGTTTTACTGAGAGCATTCTTATACACGATGGACACAGCATAAATATGTATTACGGATGATAACCTCCCTGTAAAGGCTAATTCCCACCCCGAGGCTGCCAGAGGCAAGGGATGGTGGTCTTATAAGACTTAATAAAGTCTCATAACGTTTTCATCCTGTTCCTACCCCCAGGAGCTGGAAGAGGACCCCTGTATACATCTGAACCCTTAACGATTAGCATGTCCATCCCGGCATATTGTGGGCACAATTAGATCACAAGGACTGCGGACTAAGATGGTTCAGTGAACATTTAAAGGCAGAGGCAAATTTAGGAAGGAGAGCAAATGCTGTAGTGCCAGTTACAGCAGTTTGGCATACAGTAAGTTTACAGTGTTTGCAAGCAAAGGGAGAGAAATCTGCTTGTCATTTTCTGTGATAATTTTTGCTAAAATCCAAGTAATTGTGCATGATAACAAAAAGGAACAATTAACACAGTTTGTACTTTGCAAAGGTGAGAAAGGGATAGCTGTCAACAGGATGTGGATGAAAGCACCAGTAACTCATTTGGAAAAGATCTAGCACCAGAATAAATGTACAACAGCTTACCAGGCTGAGAGAGGACAGGATCTGCTGGTCTGAACGATGGTTTGATCTGTTACGATGGGAGTGAAGTCTTCAGTTTGAAAAATATTATTCTGCTTCCTGGGTCTGCAAAAGGTAACACTGTTGTAAAGACTGCATTCTTCTGATCAGCTGCCCTGTTACACTGATCATAGTCTATGTGATCTGTAGTCCCCTTCCTTTTCTGCCTCTGTTTAAATAAAAGATTGCAGCTTCATTTCAGTTATTATTTGCATGTTTTTCTTAACAGTTTACTCTCAGCAGCTTCTGATTTAACCTTATGTGTTCTGAAGTTTGGGAAAATGCTAGAAAGAGAATTTTTAGATAGGTACGTAACATTTTCAAAGTAATAGCAGGCTCCTCACGCATGCATCTCATGTTCCACCCTTGGTAAATGTATTCTAACACTCTACTTACCTGCTTTAAAAGGACTGGCATGTTGAACCAGCTGGCCTTTTTCCACAGCTATAGCTTTTCATGTTATATTCTGCTCTTCCAATTTCTGTATTTTCCCTGGATTTCGCAAGACAAAATGCAGAAGTTTAAAGGCTCATAATGTTTATGTGGCAAAATCTTACTGCTAAGTACAGTATTACTGGTGGATTAGTTTAATGCAATAGCATAATATAATTTAATTATAGTAATAGTGCACAGCAACCATCTTACTACTTATGTCAGATTGTGAGATAGCCTCTCTTAAAAGCTTCATCATTATTATTTAGTTTTTGGTTTTAGTTTCACAGTATCCCCCCTCCACACAAGTAAATTAATGTCATAGGTGTAGAAGAAGAAACACTGGGTAAATTGCTCCCATTTTGCCACTGTAAGATTCCCTAAGAATTCACGATACTAACTGAAACCCTCTTTTGCATCATGAGACAATAGTCAGACAGCCTGTGGTGAAAGCTTGTAGCCTTCCCAGACCTGAATTCTGCAATTAAAAAAAACAAACCAAAACAGGTCACCAAACAACCAAAGCACAAAACCAAATAGGAGCATTTTATCACATCTACTTTTTGTATTTACCTGAGAGCTTTTAATGTAGATTGATCCAAAATCCTGTGCCAGCCACTAACAACTTCTACATTCATGTAAACTATTGTAGCTCAGGGCTTCAGTTTTTTCAGCTCACAGCTTCCACTGATTTCAGCTGTGGCTGACAGCAATTCTGAAAATCCAACCCACAATAATTCCTATTTCTAAAGTGTTTTCTCTCTGAAGACCACAGAATTTTCCATCAGTGTTAATTTAGCCTCCAGAAAGACAGAAAAATGTATCTTCAGCCAGCACAGCTGTATGCAAAGTGAACATCTGTCCATTGCCAAATTCGGTTCAGCTAATAATAAAAAAACACACTTTATTTTCTTTTTCAGACAGGACCAGACTGCAAGGGAAAGCCTGGAGAGGATTTCCATGCTTTAAAAAGAGAAACAGGGGAAGACTGAATTTCTTGAGGTCACTGAGGAAACGCATGGCAGCGCTAGGAAAAGAAGCACTCGAGCAGCCGAGATACCATCTTCACAGCCAAAACCAGATGGGTTTTCTCTGCAGTATGACATAACAGCAAAGACAGAGCAGGTCTGTGGATTTTGTGGCAATGAAGTTAAATAAGGTTAATTTCTGGGTGGTTGAGAGATGTTTTTGTAATTGCATCACGGCAAAAGCTCTTCTTGCCTTATTTCAATAACAAGAAGCCAGATAACATGAATTAGCTAAACCACTGCAAACCACTGCTTTTTAAAGGGGGTAACAAAGAGGTAACCTTTTCTTGAAACTATGGTAACTGCAAAAATAGTCTTGCTGTATGCTGACCTGTTGCTGATCATTGATGAGCTTGTCTGAGGCTTTCTATGTATTTTCAGTGTATACATTTATTTAGGTATGAAGCTAAAGCCATAAAGGCTTTCAGGCTCAGTACTGTAATGCTTGACTCTTAGGGGCACTTTCAGCTTCCCATAGCATAGCTCCACAAAAGCCAGCATCTCTGCACAGAAGCAGGTTGTGTGCAGGGGACCTGCATTTCTGCTTCTTTCAAGGGTTTTGGCAGATGACTCCAGGGTGAGTGGACACTCTTTTCTCCCCTTTGACTTCACAGTATGTATGAGTGTCTGGACGTATCCATTGCCCAGTGGTTCCTTTTAGTAGAACATACCAGTATAGGGAGGAGATAAATCGTGCTAGATTTTCCCACTCTTTTTCAAGCCCCAAGAGTATATTTAAGAGTTCTGTGCTGTGAGAGAGAAAAATTCACAGCCTTTTGATTTTGGGTGATGTTTGAACCCAGAATCAATCTTTTGCAGCAAATACTTGCTAAAAGCTAGCCTATTCACTGTTTTGCAATACCAAAGGCCACCTGTCAAATCTATGGCACCTCTACAAGCTACAGATAGAAACATAACTATGTGCCAATGCACTTTTGCATTAATTTTGGCATGCAGCAGAACCCCTTTCTCTAGCCAGCCTCTGCTACTGCAGCAACACCCTGTACTCAGCAGAAACCTGGACTTTGATAGAAGTGACACAATTTTTACACCTTTATGCCTTGCTGTTATTCATACTGTGTACCATTTGCTACCAAAAGTCTCTGCATTCCTTAAAGCTTTGTCTCAGAAAAAAGAAATTCAGGTCAAACCCCCCTGCATCAAAGCAAGCTGGTGAGGGATTTCAACCTTTGTCTTAGCTCTACATCTTAGGTGACTGTTCTGCAGATTTAAGGGCACTAAGAAAACACTGTCCTCTTTGCTGTGTTTTGCATGAAACTTTATTACAACAAGCAAGAAGCTGTTCCCAGCCTAAGATCTACTACAGTAAATTAGGTCACCTCAGCTGCTTTTGTAGCAAGATGATGTACAGAAGTCTCTTCCTCCCATTGATAACATTGTTCCCTTGCCTATAGGTGTTGGTTTGGAAACAAATCTAGAGTTACCCTCTATTTAAAGTGAAACTCCTGATTATGAGTCTCTCTGCTATTTTTTTTCCTCTCTTTTTTTAGTTTAACCATTCCGGTGCAGTGAACAACTTCCGCGCTGCTGTGAGCTTGACTCCTAGCCTCAAGATCTCACCCTCCCTAGTGTTGTCTGGATATCAATTTTTTTCAACCCCCAGTCCTTCCTCACAGGTAGGAAGCACATCACAACTCATTAGTAATTTACTGCTACAGTAATTTTTATAATTACTGCCAGGAGGCCTCATTAAATTTGATCTAATGAATAAATATTGTATTTTTCAACGTGATTACCAGAACAGCTTAAGCTGTGTGCCATAAACAATTATTTTCTTCAATATGCAGTATGTCAGTAAGTATTGATTTTTATTTTGTAAAGAATTTACAGCATTTTTATCCATGGCTATTAAGCAATAAATAGCCAACCCTCTGAAGCCTCAATTGCCACAGAGTAGATGGCAAAACAGAATTTGGGATATCTGCTGCAAAAGGTAAAATAATGCACATTAATAAAGATAAAGGGTTTGTCTGGAGGTTAAGAAGGAGTGCTCTAATATGAATGCCTCTCCTAGCCCTCAAGAAAGCAGCCTGCTTTAGCCTGGAGTCTCTGACTTGCAAAGCAGTGATACCAAAAAATTTTAGATGTATTACCAGGATACAACAAAGCGTTTTATCTCAGAGAACTACCACATGAACAAACAATCATGCCTTATGTTTCATTTGCTTTTAGAGCAATTGATCAGATTAAATATTCTTCTTACAGGTTTAAGAAAAATAAAGAAATATGCAATACGCTGAACATGAACCTATAGTTCAAATCAAGGCTGCAAATAATATTTACTTTCTAGCATAATTTACACCTTTTTCAGCAATTGCAGACTTTAGCATACAAACCTCTTTGAACTGCAACAAAAGACATACATTGGCAATGTCTTAGGAAATTCATCAGAGGAGCTCAGCACCAAGAGAAAACCCTTTACATTTCTGTCATCTAAGAATGTTTTCTGCACCTCTGGTTACATGGTACTACATTAAATAAATCCAATTCCCTAGCTCAAGCTACTTAAATAATTTTAAAGTAAATTTATCTACATCAATGAATATCACTGCTGGCCTGTGACATCAGCTTTTTTGTTTAAGCAAGACTTTCGTTTAAGGCAAAAGAAAAAGGGGTGTTGGTAAACCTAGGGTCACTAGGGGCAATTCATATACCTGAAAGGATTTTTTCTTATTTAATGGACATTTTTGAATGATCTGCATTTTTCCCCTTGATTGTTTAGTTTAAGAAAACCTGAGGAGTCTTGAAATTGTTAGCTCAATCTCCCACTCCATGTCCTTGCTGTGACCAAACTGGGATCTGGCCTTCACCAGATTTCACTGGAACAGGAACAGTGCAGTTACCAACCTGTAACTATGTCATCAGAACAGCCCCTTTGGCTCTCACCAATATGCAACGATTCCCCTTATACATTATCCCCAAGTAAACTGCAGGCAATTAACTCTACATAGGACCTCAAGACTTAGATCCACCTTAGTTTTTGCTTCACTTAATAACTCCTCTGTTTCACGACACTTAACATCTGCTCTCATAAGGTCTCTTTATACCCACCTTTCTGTTGTGACAGATGTGGAGGAACCTCAATCTCACCAACACTGGATGAAAAATACCTGTGTTTCCAGATAGGCTGTCAAACAAAGCATAACCTCCCTCATCTCAGTAGTGGTGGGATTTGGTGGCACTTGCTGAATGATCTTCACACAAAGAGCAACTACAAGACAGCTTCTCTCCCCTGTTTGTATTTTCCCAGAAACGCACTAACCACAGCACTGCAGAGCTCAGTACAACTACAGGTAAAAGTAGTAGCAACCGTGCCCTGGTCTACCACTTCTAGTACCTCTCTTCTCTCCAATGAC
This sequence comes from Lepidothrix coronata, assembly GCF_001604755.1. Taxonomy (NCBI): domain Eukaryota; kingdom Metazoa; phylum Chordata; class Aves; order Passeriformes; family Pipridae; genus Lepidothrix; species Lepidothrix coronata. The sequence goes on from NW_016690187.1 coordinate 9,302,965, forward strand.
TTTTCTGAGGGATAAAGTCCACATGGTTAAGATGCCGTGCAAACACCAAGAAATCATTGCTCAGAAATTGAGGCAGAAAAAGGTTGAGGTGTTTTTAACTGTGGAGAAGAGCTGAGTGTTTTATGCAAACTGACCCATTTATCATAGGGACTTCTGAGAATCCCTTTTACAAAATCCATGTTGTCTTGCATATTGTACAGCAAGCTGTGGCATACTGGGAGGTGCAAAGGAACGCAGCAAAGGTTCTCTTACAGGAATCACATTTCCCCATGGATTCCAATATGTTAAAAGTATAATGTGACATCTGTACAGGGGAAACCAGAAGCTAGATTTCAGCAGTCAGGCTTAATTACCAACTTAGTTAAGCCTGATAACAGCCAAAATGCTCATCTCATCCATAACTTTTCTTCAGAACTGGAAAAAAAAATCAGATGCTAGACATGAGATTTTGGAAACTGGAAAACCAGGTGAGAATTAAAAAAAAGTAACTAACAGACTGCAATACTCTCAACTCCCTTGCATCAGCTATAATGCATAATATACTTAATAGCGAGCCTAAAAAATAAACTAATTCTGCTTGCAAGGAGAAAGAATGTGTATCTCCAGTCTGTGCCTAGCAGCTACCCAGAAGAAAAAAAAAAAAAAGCATTATTCCTTGCTATGGGTAAGTCTGCATGTCATGATGAAAATTAATTGTAATTATGTTAAGAACATTCAAGCGTTAATTTTTTTCTAAAGCCAAATTTAGCTATGTGAGCGAATGTGGTTTTGGTCTTGCAGCTACAGGAAAAGTGACTTGTTTAAGATCATACCAGCAGGCTTTGATAGAACACTCTGTATTCTGTAACAGGCACATAGATATCATGTATACTGTATATTTTTATTTGCTGGAGGTGCTCTTCAGAGCTTTGTAGTACAGATGCTGTTTTCTAGCCACACCAGCCATTTAAAAACTAGAAGTTACTTCACCCAGAAAAAAACTAGGATTATATCAAAGCATTTCAGTTCCTCACAACAAAACTCTGTGCTTGGTTTCCAATACTAAAATTGTAACATCACAACTTTTTCATAAGAATTAAATGGAAAGAGAAATAAAGGGGGAAGAAAAAGCTTTTAGAGTGTTAACTCTCCACGGCAGGAGGAAGCCAGCATGGGCATTGAGCTCGGCACACTCATTCCCTTCTCCCTGCTGAAAGGGACACAAAAAGAACTCTGGCTAAGCATTTATTTTTCTGCTAATGTGAAAGTTTTCTTTTAAAGAGGAAGCAGATTGAACAGAGCACGAGAAAAGAATTTTACTCTGGCTTATTTCCAAAGGGTTTTTTTTTTCCTGATGATTCACTGTTATCACTTGTATTCACATTACAACCAGCCTCAAAAAGAAATACCCAAAACCAAAACCAACCCCCCCCAACAACAAAAAAACCCCATAGCACAAAAGCACTAAGAAATAGGATCTCTCCTACTGCTAAATTCTGCTAATAAGCTATATAAGAAGAGAATCATGTAAGATAAGAGTGCCTATGTTCATTCACATTTGAGTAGGAACATTGCTAAGCCTCTAGACCTGGAACTTTAGAGCATATCTAAAGATGGTGAATCTCCAAGGCATTAAACAAAATGGTTGGCACTGATTGAACTTGTTTTACTTCAGCTATATAATAAAGTACAAAACATCTAAATATCTCTGAAGTCTAAAATGTTTAAATTTTCAGTATAGTCTTTCCAGTAGTTTTATTTTCAAACAGGAGTTTGTTTGGATATCCAGGGAGGAGACATAACTGCTAATTCTCTGAAAACATGAATAACAATTTTTATTTGTGGGAGACCTCTTACCCTCAGCCCTAGTGTCACTCAATTGTGAAGTTTATGTAGCAATTCACAAACCACTTTTGCATGGGCATTCAAGCTAAAAGGCCAAAAGGAGTGCTGGTAGTTGCTTTGTTACTGTATATGTGACTAAAAGAAAATGGCGATGCTTGCCGTCGGCTTCTCTTACTTAAACCTCTTGACACAACCGAGCACATAGTTTCATTCTCCCTCCCTGCAAGGATATTGGCGGTGCAGGATGTAAAACTAACTGGACCCCAAACACAAATCTCTAATTTCAGTAGCATTTTGTATCTGCTTTCAGGAGTAGATACAAGTTTTACCTTTAGACATACTCCAATGGAAAGACTGTATCAGGAGGTCTCAACACAGCTGGATCTACTGTTCAGCTTTTTTTTTCTAATTCAAGTGATTAGTACAAACACCATTAAAGTACTACTATTAGACAGACGGATACAATGCTTTCTTACCCCATCCTGATCATACCATGACTTCTGGTTTATTTTTTTCATGTAACAGAACTGTCTGCCATCCTTGCGATCAGAGCTCAATCAATTCTACCTGGAAGAAAGCCTGTACCAAACAGCAAAAGTAGATCTGATTTAATATGACTGTAGCTCTATGCTCTAGACACATTTTCATACAAATTCTATATCTACAACTTCTTATAAGTATCAGTCACAACAGGATTCCTAGTTCCCCTCTCACCTCCCATTTTCAGGACTACTACTGCTAGTACCCATCATTACATTTTTGAGTTCAAACATACAATTCCTCTACTGTTTGCCACTCCTAAAGCGTTTGTGGGGTTAGGAGCCCCAGGATTATCACTTAGAAGAGGAGTGAGACCCAAGCATAAAAGGGTGGTGCTGTCCTCTCTTCAGTGTTTGGAGCCCATACATTCATATACATCTATGACAAAGCCCAGCATTAACTGGGTGCCAGTGTTTAGCACCCGTAGACTGGCCAGCCTATACTTGGCAGAGAAAATTGTATCTTTTTACTCACTTTAAGTTGCTTTAGAGGCCAAGAACATGAAAGAACAGCAGGCAGTGTTTCCAAAATCTCCACATTTGCTCATGCCATTAGCCATGCAAGAGCTGCACTCACAAAAAGGCATAAGAGAACAAACTGGATTATGCCAGCAGAGGTCAGTGGGTGACTCTCTTGCTGAGTGTTTCAGATGCATAGTGTAGTACAGATGGTTTCAAAGTCAGCTATGCTCCCTCACCCTGGAACACAGGAGGCCATTCTTTAACTGGATGCCATTCTTTAACTAGATGCCACCATTTTGCCCTTTTTCGTTCCATTAACCTACCCAAGCAAATGATGATGCTTTGGTACATTACCATCTCTGTGCTTTTCTCTTCAAAATACGTTTTTAGGTTGCTGGCAGACAAAATAAAGGTCTATCAGCACATGAGGCTAGGAAGGAAGAGGGATAGTTTCCAAAGCTAATGGCTATTGTTTTTTAGATTTCCATTGCAGTTCTCTACACTAATAGCTGGTTAAGCAGCTGAGTGTGTGACTCTGGAATGTTTAGTGCATGCTATGTCAGCCTGTGAAGTAACACTGTCATGCTGTTTTTGTAACTTACATATAATGAAAAAAGTTTGCTTAACTGGCAAGGAAGACAAAAATCCTTTTCTCAGCATTTGAAGAGACCTAATGCTTCAACATTTGGCTTAATTAAAAAGCAAGTGAAACAGGGAAGAAGCAAATTACACATATTAATATATATCATTCTAAGAAAATCTTCTGATAATAAGGAGGTTATGGCCGATTTAATCAGTATATACTATATACTCATTTATTATACCAGTTTAAAAAAAAAATGGTTTCATCAGACCTAGGCACAAGATCACCTGGCTCTAAAGCTGACAGTAGTGAGGGAACATCAGGTCATGCAGCCTTTTTCAGTAATAAATTAGCAGTCACTGTACCTCACACATGAGCTTCATTCATTTCCATGTATCTTTGGTTTTTAATGCTGACCGATTTAGGATCTTTTCCTCACGAAGTTTCTTAAATTGCTGCCCATTCACTGCAGTTATCAACCATGAGCTCTTCAACTATTTTTCAATTTAATATCAACAGTACTTAAGTAGCTGTGGTAGAGGGACTTTGGGAAAGAGG